>NW_019154122.1:3116233-3262968 GCF_002288905.1 Enhydra lutris kenyoni
CTAAAGATTTTATTTATTTATTTGACAGAGAGAGATCACAAGTAGGCAGAGAGGCAGGCAGAGAGAGAGGGAAGCAGGCTCCTCGCAGAGCAGAGAGCCCGATGCGGGGCTCGATCCCAGGACCCCGAGACCATGACCCGAGCCGAAGGCAGAGGCTCTAACCCACTAAGCCACCCAGGCGCCCCTCAACATACAATTCTTGAGCACCTGCTCTGTGCTAGGCACCAGGGAGACGGCAGGAAGAAGGTTCTGTCCTGCTGTAAAGAAGTACTAGTCTGGAAGGGACAGAATAGTCAAGACAAGTAACATCGATAACTGGGGGGGTGAGAGGGAGGGTAGGGAAAGTTTAGGGAACTATGGGGTACAGAGAATCGGCTCTGGGGTCAGTGGTGTCTACATGGAGATGTGAACAAGTAGGAGATACCCAGATGATATGCATTTATATAGTAAGGGAGCTTGGGGGAGTGAAGCATGTGCTCTGGAGAGAGGGGCCGGCACACACAAGGGTCCAGGGGCAGCAGAGTGAGGGCAAAGCACACACAGAGAGCTACGGGGCAATTCAGGCCGGTGGGGCCAGAGGTGGGGGAGGGAGAGGGGATGTGTGGGGAGGACAGAGCCCCGACCCCTGGAGACCAGGGCCATATCATTAAACACACCCTACAGTGTAACTGTTAGTGCTGCTAATACGTGGCAGCCAACATGAGACGGGGCTGTTGGCTGGCGCTGGTCTGTGCCCGTCAGACCCCACTCCCAGGTCACTCACCTCAGGAGACACGCACAGAGATGAAACATGACTGGAAATCTATAAGCAGCAGCACAGCGCGGGGATGTGACACTGTTGTCTGGGACGGTTTGGAAGGGACAGATGTGCACACGAGAGAAGGCGTGGGCCAGTGCAGAGAGACCATCAGTGCCTGCAAATATGTGAAAAGTTTAGTGACGGAGAGGGAGCAAAGGGGTGCTCTGAGGCTCCAGGGTCACAGTCAGGAAATGAAACAAAGCAGCAGTGATCCCCATGGCTGCTCTCTAGTGAGCACCTAGTGTCTGGGGACCTCTCTCTGTGAACCTGAGCCTTGGTCTACAGAGGAGGACACTGAGGCACACGGAGGCAAAGCTAGCGCCGGGCTGGGAACCCCGGGTGGACAGAGCTCAGCTCCTGATCTGCGAAGTCGCTTGGCAGGGTGGTCTGGCTGTGAATTAGGAGTGAGGGCTGGAGTTCGCCTGGGCTTTGAATCCTGACTCCACGAACCATTAGCCACTTGGGCAAGCCACTTCGGATCTCATGGATCCACTTTTCTCATCTGTAAAATGGGGAGAAGTGAGCACTGCCTTGTTAGGAGGATTAAGTGAGACAATGTGTGAAAATAACTTTATATGATGCCTGGCACATGCCAAGTGTCCAACAGATAGAAGGGTTCTTGCTGGCGCTGCATTTCATTATTGAAAACAATGTCTTTTCAGCCAATGTTCAGAGAGGGCCTGTGCACCCTCTGTCGTGAATTCTCCAACATTAGGGGGTCAGAACGGGCCTCCTGGAGGTGTTCTAGGGCATCACAGGGTTCAACTAGACCAGTAGTTTAACCCCTCCCTCCTTTTACATTTTGCCAAAGTAATATTTCTTTGAACAGAAATCTTATGAGGAAGCCCTACACAGAAAACACATTTAGTGGAGCTGGTCTGGTTGCAAGTGGGTGGGGGTCCCATGCCAGGGGGGTCTGAGAACCAGAGGTCCGGAGGCTCCAGCAATAGTGGGGAGAGAACGGAGGGGAGCCAGGCCAGGGCTGCTGTGTGCAGGGGGTGGTGTGGGAGTGGGCCGGGTGTGCAGAACAAGTCAGGGGTGTCTCTGCACCTGCACTCCTAGCCTCCTGCTCTCCTCCTCCAAGGTGGACGGGATCCTGCGTCAGGCACTGTGTGCCCCAGGCCTGGCTGCCATGTCTGCCGTGGTCATCCACAATGACACTGTGCTCTGGACTGGGAACTTCGGGAGGAAGAATGGCTCAGACCCAGCCTCTGGGCCCCCCAATGAGTACACCATGTACCGGTCAGCTGGGTGACCACCAGAGTCCTCTGGAGGGTGGCAGGGATGGGAGGACAAGGGAGACCTAGGAGGTAGGGGGACTCAAGAGAATCATGACAGTGGGTCCAAGATGCCAGGGCCTGTTATTAAGTCCTGACAATTTATAGATGAGGAGACTGAGGTCCGGAGAGAACCAGAGAGTGCCCAACATCACACCACAGGGATAATAGGTCAGGAAGGAATCCCTTCTGGAAAGCCCTTAACCCCAAACCTCCCTAACTAGAAAAGACTCCCTGTGTCCCACACCCCTGCCCTTCTATCTGCCACAAAGGGACTATAACAAGTTCCTGGCCCCTTGCTCTAGGTCCTTGTCAGTCAGTAGCAGTGGTCCAGATGGAAGAAACGTGGGACCCCCTGCTGCACAGCCAGAGTCTCCCCTCCGAGGAGCTGCCTGTGAGATCCTTACAGTTGACCATGCAGAGTGAACATGGTCACTCCCAGAGATAATGCGAGGATGACAGGGGTTCCAATCACACTGCTCCTGGTATGTGCCAGGCACCGGGCCAACGATTACATTTGCTATCACTTACTGAACACGTACATACCCACCGGGTATGCTGCGAAGCACTCTACGTGCCCAATCTCATTCAATCTTTACTACAACCTATGAAATGGACAATGACTCTCAGAGAGATCTAGTGCTTGCCCAAGACCACTTGGCCAGTGTGAGGCAGAGGTATGAGCCCAACTCACGTTTGTCCCAGATTGGGAAGGGCCTGGGTTAAGGGCTGGCCTGGGGATAGGCCAGGAGTGTGCCCCCACCACTGTGGTATGTTCTTAAACATCCCAATGGCAGTTTTACAGAGGCTGGTGAATTTCCATCTGAGACACTAGGCGAGGGTAGACTCGGTGCTTTCCTAGAACCCTAGAAAGTTGGGGGGTGGGGGTGCAGGGTGGAGGTGGGTTGTAGGGCCAACTGCATGTCCTCTGCACCGTTGTGCCCTTAACACTGTCCAGGATCTCCAGCATCTCCAAGATCTTTCCAGTCCTCATGCTGTACCGGCTGTGGGAGGAGGGCATCGTGGCCTCCCTAGATGACCCTCTGGAGAGGTATGCCAGCACCTTCACCATTAACAACCCGCTGGGCATGGCATCAGCCCCTGAACAGAGCCTGACGGATGGGCTGGAGCAGGTGGGCCCAGCCCCAAGGCCTTCGCCAGTCACCCTCCGAAGGATGGCCAGCCAGCTCTCAGGTGAGCAGCTCTGAACTTCCCCAGCTCAACCCAAACCGTTTCAGGTGCGGGAACCACGCAGCAGGCCCTCACCCAGCCTGGCCGTCCCACGAATTCCCCATGCCAGGCCGGAAAAATGGAAACAGCTAAATATCTACAAATGGAGAAGGGCTCGAAGACCTAGGACAGGGCTATACAGTCAAATAAGGTGCAGCCCCAGAGAAAAGGGGTAACAATGTTCTTTATTACGAGATGGAATAAGATATAATGTTAATTTAAGTGGGACAAAAAAGCTCAAACAACATGTCATACACTACCATATGAATGGATAAAATGATATACACTACATAGGGTGCATATGGGTGTATGAAAGTGTATGTGTAAGAAAGTACAATGTACATATTACATGACACACTTATATAAACTATATGAATATACACATACCAGCCATTCCATCATTTCAAATGGCCTGAGGTCTCAGTTGATGGATGTGGCTGGTTATCACTTCGGAGCCCTGATGGTGTACCCAAGGCTCAGCGAGAGGACGGAGCCACCGGAAGTAGCTCATGCAGGACAGGGTCAGTCTTATCCTTCTTCTCCTTTTTTTTTTTTTTTTTTTTTTAAGATATTATTTATTAGCAGAGGGGCAGAGGGAGAGGGAGAAGCAGACTCCCTGCTGAGCAGGAAGCCCGACGTGGGGCTCCATCCCAGGACCCTGAGATCATGATCTGAGCTGAAGGCAGACGCTTAACCAACTGAGCCACCCAGGCGCCCCAGGATCAGTCTTCTTGTGGGAGAATGGCCCAGTGGTTAAGGGCATGAGCACTGAAATTCCATCTCTGCCCTCTTCTAGCTGTGTGATATTTGACAAGTCATTGAACTTCTCTGAGCCCTACTTTTCTCCTCTGTAAAATGAGTGTGGTTTACATTATTCCTGGTGTTTAAATGAGCTAATGAGTGTAAAACACTTAGTGGGGCACCTGGCACACAGCAGGCCCTTGTCAATGTAGCTTTCGTTATTATAGCCAGGGTTGGACCTAGGTTTGGTGGGGCCTCCTGTGGATATAATCCTGGGGGGTTCTCTTTAAGAATACATTGTCAAAATTATATACAGGTCTTGGAAGGGGCCATGCAGGTGAGGAGCCTGGAAGCTTAGGCTCTTGTTAAATCCCCCCGGGGGTTAGAACTCTGACTCCAGGGCTCCCTCTAGGGGCTGTATTGTGGCTTCTTGTTTACCCATAAACTCAGGGACCCCAGCACCCTGTGCTTGGTTAGTTTTAAAACATCCCACATGTCTTCTCCTACAGTCCCAAGGGGCTAGCTGAGCCAACGACTGCCTGCATAACTCCGTTCTAAGCTCTCAATGTCTTCTGTGATTGACTCTCACTGTTATCTGGAGCTCTCTCCCATTCCTGGAGCTTTTCATCCCCTCTCCAAGTTAAGCCTTCCAACACCTCACCTCAACACAACACCACAGCAAGTGCTTCAGCCCATTTAAAGATGAGCAAGTAGAGGCTCAGAGAGGTAAAATACATGGTTTGTGGCCACACAGCAAGAAGGTCAGAGTCAGGGGGCGCCTGGGTAGCTCAGAGGTTGAGGGTCCGACTCTTGATTTCAGCTCAGGTCATGATCTCAGAGTTGTGGGGTCGAACCCCATGTTGGGCTTTGCGCTGGGCATGGAGCCTGCTAAAGATTCTCTCTTTTCCTTTCCCTCTGCCCTTCCCTCCTCTTCTTAAAAAAAAAAAAAAAAAAAAGACAGAAAGAAAGAAAGAAAGAAAAGAAAAGAAAAGAAAAGAAAAGAAAAGAAAAGAAGTGCTAGAGTCCGAACTTAAACCCAGGACTCAAGACTCCATCTCCCAATTGCTTAACCCAAAAGCCTTTGAGTCACCCGGACACCTCCAATCCCCACACCCTCCACATCTCCTCCGGGAGCAAATTCTGTTGGCTCCCCACTCAAAATATATCCAGAATCCGACCACTCTGCTGCTAGCATCCGAGTCTAAGTCACCATCAATTAAACGTGGATTTTTCAAGTCTCCTTATAGGCTTCCTTGCTTCTGTCATTGCTCCTCCATCCGTCCTCCCCACCCCCAACGTCTGTTTTCAAACAGCAACTGGAGCAACCCTGATAAAATATATGTCAAATCACATCACTCCACTGCTCAAAACCCCTGCGGTGGTCAAATCCCACTCAGAGAAAAAGCCAAGTCCTTCCAGCGTCCTCTAGCACCCTATGGCATATTCCTGCCATGTCTCAGCTCCAAAGTCCTCCCCTTCTCACTCCTCTTCAGCCACACTGGCTATTCCTCACTGGTCCTCAAACATGCCAAGGCATTTCTGCCTCAGGGCTTTTGCACTAGCTGTTCCCTCTGTGGGAGACATTCTTTCCTCACACTGCTCTGTGGTTCCCTACCCCCCACCTCCTCCAGCTCTCACCTGCTCAAGGGTCACCTTCTCTCTGAGGCCTTCCTCCAATCACCTTGGATAAAATAACAATCCCTCCCTTCTTACATGCAATTATTTTTCTCTACAGGATGAATATTTATTTACCGCCTGTCCCCTCCACTAGAATGGAAATTCCATGTGGGCAGGGACTTTATTTTGCTCACTACTGAACCCCCAGTTCCCAGAACAGTCCTTGAAACAAAAGGGATGCCTGAAAACTACTGAGTGGAAGGATGGAAAGAATCCCAGTCCCGTGACCCTTCCCATACTTGTCACATCCAATAAACAGAAAATTCCAAGTGGGCAGAGGAGTGAACTAGTTCCACAAAACCTGCTCGGGTACTGACCTCAAGAATTTGGTGGACTCAAACTTCTATGGTGGATGATAACAATTATTTTTTGAACAGTTGCTATGACCAGGCCCCATGCTTAGCATTTTATCTCAACTAGTCCTCACATGAGCCCAACGATATAGGAAATTATTGCCCTCACGTTACAGATGAGGGGACTGGCACTCAGAGAGGTTAAGTGACTTGCCCAATAAAACACAGACATGATTAGAGTCCAGGCTAGACTTGTTTTTTAAGTGATTTTGTGGTCCTTACCTCTCAATTCATGGAAGGTGGGAGAGGGAGAGCATCCAGGGGTCCACTATCCCACACTCAGCTGGCCCAGCAGGTCTGATCGCTGCTCCTCTGCAGGGCTGCCCAGAAGGCTCCGATCCACTTCGCTGCTGTGGACGGGCAGCACCCAGGAGGCCCTGAGCCTGCTCAAGGATGACGTGCTGGTAGCAGACCCAGGAACCAGGTGAGGAGTGTGTCTGATGTCCCACACAAAATAGTAATCACCCAAGGTGACACAGCCCTCCTAGGACAGAGTCTGTGTCACCTTGTCCTAAAGAGGGATCCCTGAATGTGTTCCCTGTTCCACAGCTGGGAGGACAGGCCCAGACAGGGGGCACAACAAGTCACAGGGAAGCTGGGCCCAGATCTAGTGTGAACTCCATATTCTGTCGATTCATCAACTCAGCTTTCATTGAGCATCTACTCAACTGAGACACAGCACCTGATTATTGAGATACGGCAGGGAACATTATAACCAGGCTGCTCCTCGCCAAGTGTACATTGTTCTGAGTGAACACTGGACATTTTCATCAGTGAACAGATAAACGAGGGAAATACAGATTTTGCCAAGTGCCATAATGGAAATAAATGAAATGTTGATGAGACACGGAGTGGATGGCTGGAGTGACCACTGAACAAATCCCACCCCCCAACCCTCCCCCCACCCCGGGCTTTGGGAGCAGTAGGGTTTGGGAGAAGGGTGGGGTGAAATCCTGCCTATTTGTTATACTTGAGCTACAAGCTCCCTGTCATTTTTGCCCTACAATCGTCTCTAGTTTTCCATTCGATAAAATAAATCACACTAAAGTGTAAAGAACTAAGATTTGTTTTATCACTCTCTTAGGGGCATCGCTGAGTCCAACTCTTCCCCAACCTGCCCTGTGCCCGTGGGCAATTCTCTGCCCGTCTCTTGGCTTTAGTCTTCCCAGATGTAAGATAATGACTTGTATTCAATGACCTCTAGAGTCTCTGTTGAGTCTGACCTTCTGGGATGCAATGAAGCAGGTTCCTTCTCAACCCCATCCAGTCCAACGAAACTCTGGTGGCAACGAAACTCAGACAGTCTGAGCAGGTGGCGCGGGGCTCTTTAGGGCCTGGAGACACTCCTTCAAGGCCACATCCCAGTTTCCACCCTTTCTCTTCCAGGTGCCATTACAGCACGCTGGCCTTCTCTCTTCTGGCCCACGTCCTGGCAGCGCACACTGCTGAGGGTGATTACCAACGCTGGATCACGGAGAACGTGCTGGAGCCGCTGGGGATGGCGGACACCGGCTTCGACCTCACGCCCCTTGTGCGCGCCCGCCTGGCTGCCGGTTTCTACGGCAGCGGGCGGCCCGCGCCGCTCTACGATCTGGGCTGGTACCGGCCGTCCGGCCAGATGTACTCTACCCCCGCCGACCTGGCCAAGCTGGCTATGGTGCTCCTGGGCAGCGGGCCCCGACGTCTCCTGCGGCCCGACGCGGCCAAGACCCTGCTGGCGCCGCTGCTGGCCTGCTCGGGCGCCTACTTCGCCAACGAGACGGGCACACCGTGGGAGTTCCACGCGCAGCGAGGCTACCGCGTGGTGCGCAAGGACGGCGACCTGGACGGCTACGCCGCCACCTTCTCCCTGGTGCCGCCGCTGCGCCTGGGCCTCGTGCTGCTGCTGGCCGGGCCGCGGCCCCCCGGGCGCGACCTGGTGGCGCAGGCCTACGATGTGCTCCTGCCCGCCATGGAGAGGGCCCTCCGGGAGGCCGAGCCCCACCCCGCGCCGCCGCCCAGCGCGCGCCCTTTCGTGGGCTACTTCACCTTCGCCAACAAGACCTTCTACGAGGTGCGCCCCGGGCCGGCGGGCGAGCTGCGCCTGCGCCAGTTCGGGCCGCGCGTCGAGGCGCTCGTGCCCCCCGCCTTCCGCACGCTGACGCTGCGTCACCTGCGCGGCCGCGTCTTCCAGCTGCACGTGGCGCGCGAGTTCCCGTGCGCGCTGCCGCTCGGCGACGCCTGGCTCTCCCTCGAGGCGCAGCACGGCCAGCTCGTCCGCTTCTACCCGGTGGATCGCCACGGGCTGTCCCCGGGCTTCGACGTGCCGGGCCTCAACACCTACCGGGTGCTGAGGCTGCAGCGCAGGCCCGTGTTCCAGCCCCAGTGACGCGGGGCTCTGGCCCTCCCGAGCCTCCCCCTTCCTCGAGGTGTGGAGGGTGGAGCTGCGGAGGTGGCTCTCAGAGAAGCCGACCCCAGCTGGCTTTTGAACTGTTCGTTATGCGGAGGGTGGAAGAGTTAAGTAGAGACATTTAGAGTAAGTACTTAGAAGCAAGTTGACAGCGTACTTTCTTTAAAAGATTTATTTGAGAGCGAGAGAGTAGGGGGACGGGCCGAAGGAGAGGGAGAATCTCAAGCTGACTCTAGGCTAAGCCCGAGGGGAGGTGGGACTCGATCTGACGACCTGAGACAAAATTGAGAGTGGGCTGCTTAACGGACTGAGCCACCCTCCTCCCCAGAGTACATTTGTGTCTGTTGAATATAAGACAAAACATGGGCTTGTATTTTGTCTTTTAAAAATCAACCCTACTGAGTTTTAATTTGTATGATCTGTATACATTTATATAAAATGAAATGCATACATTAGGTATGATTTTGACAAATATTTATGCCCACTATTATCAAGACATGGAAAATTTCCAATGTCCCCCAAACTTCTTTTGCTGTCAGTCTCCTCCGCTGCACCCAGCCCTAGGCAACCGCTGATTTATTTTTAGCACAATGGATTAATTTCGCCTTTTCTAGAATTTCATATAAATGGAATAATTTCATTGCCTGTTCTAGAATTTCATATAAATGGAACCCCCCCCCCGTACCCCTCCTCAGGATGTTTATGAGGTCCACCCATGTTTTTGTGTGTGTCAATAGTTTGTTCCTTTTTTTTGCTAAGTAGCATTCCATTGTATGGGTGTATCACATTTGCTTATCCATTCACCTGCTGACAGACCTTCGGGTTGTTTCCAGATTTGGGCTATTGGGAAAAAGCATTTCTGTATAAGTCATTTTGTGAATACATGCTTTGATTTCTCTCTGTCTTTTCAGCTTTAGGCACTCTAGCGGTTGCGAAGTCCTATCTCACTGCGGTTTTAATTGTATTGTATTTCTTGTATTGTAAAAGTTCTCTATATGCTCTGGATACAAGCGCTTTGTCAGATCGGGAATTACACATATTTTCCCTCAGTCTTTGGTTTGCTTTTCCAGTTTCTATCTTAATGAGAGAAGTGGGTGAAGAGCTAAAGTTTTAAAATTTTGATGAATTTTATGCCTGTTGGATCTAATACAAAATTTAGGCTTGTCTTTTGCATGTCCTTTTAAAAATTAAACTTTTTATTTTGAGGCAATTATAGATTCACATGCAGTTGAAGGAAATAACCAATGTTATCTTTCACCCAGTTTCCTCCAATGGAAACATCTTGCAAAACTGTAGTACAATAGCATAAGCAAGTAATTGACGTTGATAGAGTCAAGATACAGAACATTTTCCTCAGGGCAAGAATCCCTCTTGTTGCCCTTTTCTGGCTGTGCCCACTTGCTTACCAACCCCCCCCCCCCCCCTAACTCCTAGCAACCAACAATCTGGTTTCCATTTCTGTAATTTTTCCATTTCAAGAATATTCTAGGTATGGAGTCATATAGTGTGCAATTTGGGGAGGTTTTTTTTTTTTTTTTTTAAACTCAGCATAATCCTCTGGAGATTTGTTCAAGTTGTTGCAAGTATCAACAACATTTTTCTTTTTGTTGTAGACTAATGGTTGCATGGTATGGATGGACCATAGTCTATTTAACCATTCATTTGATGAAAGACATCTGGCTTGTTTCCAATTTTAGGCTGTAAAGGATAAGGCTGCTATGAACCTTTGTTTACAGGTAACTGTGTGAACATAAGTTCTTATTTCTCTGGGATGAATGCCCAGGAGTGCAACTGAGGAGGTGAATGGGAGTTGTTTGCTTTTGTTCTGTTTTGTTGTTAAGAGACTTGTCAAACTGTTTTTCAGAGTGGCTGTACCATTTTATATTCTGGTTGGCAATATAGGAGTGAACCAGTTTCCTGCATATATATTTTTTATTTTTAATTTTTTTTTAGTTTCCCCTCATTTGTGCCAGCATTTGCTATTGTCACTATCATTGTTTTTGTAATTCTAATTTCTTAATAATGAATGAAATTGAATTTCTTTTCGTGTACTTTTTTTGCTATCCTTATAGCCTCTTTGGTAAAATGTCTCTGTGTCTTTTGCCCATTTCCTGATTGGACTTTTTAAGAAATTGTTGGGTTTTGAGAGTTCTTTACACATTCTAGATACTAGGCCCTAGTTTGCAAATATGTTCTAGTTGGCAGCTTGTCTTTTCATCCTCTTAACAAGTGTGTGGTGGTATCTCATCGTGGGCACAGCTTTGGCCCCTGGGTCATTGCCATTGTGTCTTCTATGTTCCTTGTTCCCTTCTGGCTTTACCATACTTCCCTGGCCAGACCCTGGGCAGAGATTTGTATCTCTGCCCCTGACTGCTCCCCTGACCCCAGACTCATGAGTCCCACTGTCTCCTTGATGTTTAGGAAGCATCTCTACCTCGTGTTCAAAACAGAACTCTCAGTCTCACCCCAGACCAGTTCCTCCTGTAGTCTGCCCATCTCAGTTAGTGGCAGCTCTGTCTTTGCTGTTGCTTGGGCCGGACTCCTGGATCCCCACTTTCTCTCACATCCATTCTACCCACAAGTCACACTGGCTTACCTTCACACTATGTCCAGAATCCAATCCCTTCTCACCACCTCTGCTCTTCCTGCCTTTTCTGAGCCATCATTGTAACGGTTCTCTGTCTCCCCGCTTCCATCCCCGTCCCCTGTGATGGTTAGTTTTCTGTGTCAACGTGACCTGGGTAGATACTCGGTCATTCAAACACTCATCCAGGTGTTACGGCGAAGGTGTTTTGTAGATGCGGTTAACAATCAGTGGACTTTAAGTAAAGGACATGACCTTCGATAATCTGGGTGGGCCTCATCCAATCTGTGAAAGACCCGAGGAGCAAAACCACGGTTCTCAAGGAAGAAGGCTTCTTCTGCCTCTGGATGCAACATCGGCTCCCGCCTGAGAGTTTCCGGCCTGCCAGACTCCCTACAGACTTTGGATTTGCCAGCCAAATCATGTAAGCCAGTTCCACGAAATAAATCTCTTCATATATATCCTAGTGGTTCTGTTTCTCTGGAGGACCCCTGACGAATACAGTCTAGACATCGTTCTACAGAGCACTCAGACTGATCCTTTTAAAAGTCACATCACGGCCCTTGTGTTCTCCAAGGCTCCCAGGGCTTTCATCTCGTTCAAAGAAAAGCTGAAGTCTTTATCATGGCCTGCAGAGGACCCTGGTTCTTCCCACTCTTGTTCTCTTGGCCTCAGCCTTCCCCGCCTCCTTGCGGCTCCTTGAACATGTCAGATGTCTGTGGCCTCTGCTCCCGCTGTCCCCTCTGCCTCTGTGTTCTTCTCCAGAAAGTCAGTTACTGGTCCCTTCCCTTCCATGTTTGCTAGCCTTACCTTCTCAGCGAGGCCTTCTCTCCACCCCATTCTTGCAAATTGATTATTTATTTATTTATTTATTTATTAACCTATATCTGTAGCTGTGTAACTGCCACCTAGATCAAGGTGTGGAACATTTCCAGCCCTTCCTGTGGTTCCCTGGGAATAACTACTCGTGAATTCTACCACCATTGATTAATTTGGCTTTTCTTGATCTTTTTAAAAATGAAATCTTAGATGGGGCGCCTGGGTGGCTCAGTCAGACCTGATTTGTGCTCAGGTCATTATCTCGGGGTCCTGGGATCGGGTCCCAAGCTGGGCTCCTTGCTCAGCGGGAAGTCTGCTTCTCCCTCTCCTTCTGCCCTTTCCCCTACTCCTGTGCTCTCTCTCCCTCTCTCTCAAATAAAATTAAAAAAAAAAATCTTAGACTATGCACTCTTCTGTGTCACCCCTCTATTTAAAAATTACAAGACAGCCTCCCTGTCCTGAGAACTCCCCAGACCCTTTGCCCACTAATTTTTCTCATGGTTTCATTTCCATATTTGTAACATATTTGTATTCAGTTGTTTAAGCACCTATCTTCCCTCACCAGGATAAGCACTCCACGTGGACAAAGTTTTCTGTGTTTTGTTTATCATTGTATTCCCAACGCCTGGTGAACCAACCATCAGTTGTAGGCAGTCAATACATATTTGTTCAGGAAGTAATGAGTCTCCATTTTCTAGATGATGACATTGAGGCTCAGAGAGGTGAAACTACTTCCCCATGTCACACAGCATTAGTGGCAGAGACAGGATTTGAATTCAGTTGTTTGAATCCAAAGACTGTGCTCTTAACCTGCGGCATTAGTTCCTCCACGAATGCAAATCCGCACACTCCTATTCATGGGTCTTTACGGAAGGGATGTGGATGGGGCACGAAGGTATTAATCCATTCAGAATATTTTCTGAGTGCCTACTGTGTGCCAGGCAGTGTACCAGCACCAGGGACATAATAATTAGCACAGATAGATCTGTATGTTTGGATCTGTATTTCTGTGCGCATACACAAGTGTTTAACTGTAGTGGATAAACACATGCGTGTTTGTATCTGGAGTACTTTTCCCTATGTGTATTTGCAGGTGTGTGTCTTCTTTTGTGTATGTGAGTATAACTCTGTGCCCAAGTGTGTAGGGATATGAGAGCACAGTTTTGGGACAGACCACCGGGGTTCTAATCCTGGCTCCTGTCCTTATCAGCGATGTAACTGTGGGCAATCTTCAAAGTGGTGTACCTTAGTTTTCTTATCTATCAAATGGGGATAATGTCTGTTGTCCACTTTCTGGCATGCTTTAGGGGATTGCTACTCAAAATAGCGATGGGACTGGTGCCTGTCCCAGAACTGTTGGTCTCTGGTCTATGACAACACAAGCACAGAAACTTCAGAAGTATTTGTGGGGTTGTGATATTGCCATCACACCCCAGTGAGAGATCAGGGACTGGTCTCATGGAACAGGGTACAAACAAGTTTGGGGGTTGAGTTCGCAGTCAGACCATATACTGATCCACAAAAGAGTGGAAATTAAAAACCAAATCAAATAAAACCCTTCAAAAACAAACTTAGTCTTTAAAGCAGGGATTTAAAGGATTAAGCAGGACGATACATGTAGAGCACTCAGAACCACTGCTGGCACAGAGGAAAGATTCTGAGGGTTCCCTGTGGTCATCCCGTGGGGTGAGTGTGTACGTGACTTGGTGTGTATGGGGGTGTTGAATATGAGCCCGCAGCTATGGGTGCATGTGTGTGAGTGCGTGTGCCTGTTTGCAGCTGATGGCAAAAATGGGTGTGAATTAACACATGGGTGCCTCTGGGTGAGATGGGGTCTTATGCATGTGGGTGAGTATATAGGGGTGGGGTCTGGGCGAGGGGGTTGGGCAGGCTTCAGCACGTTTCTTAGGACTTTCCATCACGAGGTGGGGGTGGAGAGCGGTCATGGCAGCAGCAGCCATAGAAATAGAATCTCAGGCTTTACCATTGTGCCATCCAGGGGACAGCAGATGAAGAAGGGTCAGCAGGGGATGGGGGGGCAAGGGGTGCTAATGGCCCAGGACTCCATGTGCTGAGTCATAAGGGATTCTCCAGCAAGGTTGGTCTGGGCAGACACTTTAGTCTGATGGGATTGGTGGGGTGGGGGGAAGGGGTGGGGGGGGGGGGTGGACCCTTGCTACAGTCCCACCTGGTGTAGGGGGAGGGGTTTCCATGGCTATGATGCCAAACCTAGTGAGAGTTTACGGGAGAAATCTCTTTCACTGTTTCTTTTTTCTCCTTGGTGGCATCTTTTGTTACAGGGACCTCTCTGTCCCTGTGAAATGACCGAGATTGTGGATGCCTGTTTAGAGCCAGGAGGGACAAAGATAGGTTCCAGCTACTCTCTGGGTGGGAAAGAAGAGGGTTGAGAGGAACATGGGTTTGGTGAGGGAGCTGGTAGGGGTGGGGCAGGAGACCCAGGTCAGTGTCCCTGAGTTGGAGCAAGCCCCCATGAGATTCTGTTGGATCTTGGAATAGGCAGGAGAGTCTACGGGGAGCCCAGGATGGACCAGGGACTTGGGCAGGCGGAACTGGGAAGGGGATCCAGACTTCTCAGAGGAACCGGCCTAGGACAGACAGAAGCTGTCCGAGGTCCCAAGCTATTGAAGGAGGGCCTAAGGTTTGCATGCCGGGCTCTAACTGTGCTGTGTGCCCACAGGTGCTGTGTGACCTAACTGGCCTCACTGTGGGCTCTCAGAATCTCCTCCACTCAGTACCCCTAAGCCCCTGATAGGAGATGGCAGCCCACAGTCTGTAAGTACAAATGGGTATAAAGAATCATTTATTATTGGTGACATCACAATTCCAGACTTCAAGCTCTATTACAAAGCTGTCATCATCAAGACAGTATGGTACTGGCATAAAAACAGACACATAGATCAATGGAATAGAATAGAGAGCCCAGAAATAGACCCTCAACTCTATGGTCAACTAATCTTCGACAAAGCAGGAAAGAATGTCCAATGGAAAAAAGACAGTCTCTTCAACAAATGGTGTTGGGAAAATTGGACAGCCACATGCAGAAGAATGAAACTGGGCCATTTCCTTACACCACACACAAAAGTAGACTCAAAATGGATGAAAGACCTCAATTTGACACAGGAATCCATCAAAATCCTTGAGGAGAACACAGGCAGCAACTTCTTCGACCTCAGGCGCAGCAAATTCTTCTTAGAAACATCACCAAGGCAAGGGAAGCAAGGGCAAAAATAAACTATTGGGACTCCATCAAGATCAAAAGCTTTTGCACAGCAAAGGGAACAGTCAACAAAACCAAAAGACAACTGACAGAATAGGAGAAGATATTCGCAAATGACATAGCAGATAAAGGGCTAGTATCCAAAATCTATAAAGAATTTATCAAACTCAACACCCAAAGAACAAATAATCCAATCAAGAAATGGGCAGAGCAGGACACCTGGGTGGCTCAGTTGGTTAAGCAGCTGCCTTCGGCCCAGGTCATGATCCCAGCGTCCTGGGATCGAGTCCCACATCGGGCTCCTTGTTCTGCAGGGAGCCTGCTTCTCCCTCTGCCTCTGCCTGCCATTCTGTCTGCCTGTGCTCGCTCTCTCTCCCTCTCTCTCTCTGACAAATAAATAAATAAAATCTTTAAAAAAAAAAAAAAGAAATGGGCAGAGGACATGAACAGACATTTCTGCAAAGAAGACATCCAGATGGCCAACAGACACATGAAAAAGTGCTCCACATCACTCGGCATCAGGGAAATACAAATCAAAACCACAATGAGATAACACTTCACACCAGCCAGAATGGCTAAAATTAACAAGTCAGGAAACGACAGATGTTGGCGAGGATGTGGAGAAAGGGGAACCCTCCTACACTGTTGGTGGGAATGCAAACTGGTGCAGCCACTCTGGAAAACAGCATGGAGATTCCTCAAAAAGTTGAAAATAGAGCTACCCTATGACCCAGCAATCGCACTACTGGGTATTTACCCCAAAGATACAAATGTAGTGATCCGAAGGGTCACATGCACCACAAAGTTTATAGCAGCAATGTCCACAATAGCCAAACTATGGAAAGAACCTAGATGTCCATCAACAGATGAATGGATAAAGAATATGTGGTATATATATATACAATGGAATACTATGCAGTCATCAAAAGAAATGAAATCTTGCCATTTGCAATGATGTGGATGGAACTAGAGGGTATTATGCTGAGCGAAATAAGTCAATCAGAGACAGATAATTATCAGATATCTCTCTGAAATGAGGAATTTGAGAAGCAGGGTGGAGGCTGTTTGGGGGGTAGGGAAGGAGAAAAATGGAAGAAGATGGGATCAGGAGGGAGACAAACCATAAAGAGACTCTTAATCTCACAAAACAAACAGGGTTGCTCCTGGGTGAGGGGGTAGGGAGAGGGCGGTTGGGTTATGGACACTGGGGAGGGTATGTGCTATGGTAAGTGCTGTGAAATGTGTAACCCTGATGAGTCACATACCTGTACCCCTGGGGCAAATAATACATTATATGTTAAAAAAATAATTTAAAAAAAGAAATATAAAATTAAAAAAATACTAAAAAAAGAAACAATTATTATTGTTTAATATGGTAGTCATGTTTGTACCTGCATTACTTACATGGTAATTCACAAAATACCTCCATGTTGACTTCATACCTTTGCATCTGCTGTTCACTCTACATGGAATGGTTTATCCTTAGCTTCCAGGAGAACTCCTAGGCATGTTATAATGACCTGAGTACTTACTGGTCTCCTCCACTGACAGGGGATTTCTGTATGTGAGGGCACGTGTGTAAATCACTACAGCATTCCTGACACCAGCCTCGCGTCTGGCACCCTGTGGGTGCCAGTTCACATGCCGTGAGGTGTTACAAATGCCCTGAGAAACTCTCCAGGGTGAGCTGCATGCGTGGGTCATTTCTGTGTCCCCATGACATCTCATAAAGCACCTTTTGTGGAGTGGGTATACAGTAAGTACTTTTTGGATGCATGAATAAATATTGAATGAATGAATGAAAAGACAGCCTCCTAGATCCCATCTTCTCTGACTTGCTACCCCATGTTGTTCCTAGGCCTGACTTCAGCCTCAGCCCTGCTCTACCTCTAACCCCCAGAGCATTACCCAAGAGCTGGTTTACTTCTCCAAATCTGCTCCCAGGGAAACTGGTCCCATGAGATGCTCTCTTTAGAATGGCAAATGTAGCAAATGATAACACTTTTTTTTTTTTTTAAGATTTGTTTATTTATTTTAGAGCAGGAGGAGGGGCAGGAGGAGAGGGAGAGAATCTCCAGCAGACCCTCCAGCGAGTGCAGAGCCCGACACAGGGCTCCAACTCACGACCCTGAGATCATGACTTGATCCCAATGCAGGAGTCAGACACTTAACCGACTGGGCCACCTGGGTGGCCCGATTACACCATTTTGGACATGCTCTTTAGCATACTCAAGGCTCTGCAGTATCCTGAAGTAAAGAAATCTGGGCAACTTGTTCAAGTCCAGAATTTGCCTAGTGGATTTGACCATGAACCCTCTCTGAATCTCTCCAGGCTTTTTTTTTTTTTTTTTTAAAGATTTTATTTATTTATTTGACAGACAGAGATCACAAGTAGGCAGAGAGGCAGACAGAGAGAGAGGAGGAAGCAGGCTCCCCGTGGAGCAGAGAGCCTGATGCAGGGCTTGATCCCAGGACCCTGGGATCATGACCTGAGCTGAAGGCAGAGGCTTTTAACCCTCTGAGCCACCCAGGCGCCCCAGGCTTTTTTTTTTTTTTTTTTTTTTTTAAACAGAACTACAACTGACATTTATTTGACAAATGTTTATGGAGACTCTACTATGGGTCAGGCATTGTCCTGCAGAACATATAACAGACACGGACCTTGCCAAGAGCTGCCATCTGTGAGTGCGAAGGACTTGCTATGCTCATCTCGTTCACTCATCTACCCTCTAGTGCTAGGTATTATTGCCCCATTTTACAGACGTGGAAATGAGGCTTAGAGCAATTATACGACCTCTCCAAGGACATAGAACTGACAGATGGCAGAGTTGTGATTCCAAGGCTAGGACCCCAGACAGCAGAGCTCAAAATACCACACATGACTGAATATTCTTCGTATTGCTCCGATTCTGCACCCAACCCCAGCTCAGGACAAATCCCACCCCACCACCAATCCCAGTCCTAGCCTTGGCTCTATTCTTAGCCCTGGAAAACTCCTACTCATGCTTTAGGACCCCATGGAGATCCTTTAGGAGCACCCATTTGTTCCCCAGGGAACCTCAGTGGAAAAAAAAGAAACTACCACAAACCACAAGTCCAGGCGATAATTTTTACAATTCACATTTATTTTGGAAAAAAAAAAAAAAGGTTCTGCTAAAAATACTCCTACAAAGGCATTGGAGTAACAGGGTCAGGGTTGCTCACGGACACAGCTGGTGAGATTTCCTTGGTCACAGCAGTGGGGGTCTGGAAGAGCCAGGTCTGACCCACAGCCCTCAGAACCCCAGCCGCATTGCCTCCCAACCCCCCAGCATTGTCAGGAAAACCCATGTTCATGACCAAAGGAAACAGGGTTCTGTGAAACCCTGCCAGGTCCCCTGGCCTCCAGTTGGGAGATCTGGCCTCCATAGTGCAGGCTCACGTGAATACCTGACACGAGGAGGGGGGAATCCAGGTCCTCACCTCCACTGCCCATGGCTCTGACAGTGGCTCTAGGAGGCCAAGGTCAAAGAAAGTGTGCCCTGAACAGAGTGCCTCCTGGGGGTCTGGGGTTTGATTGGCAAAGGGTCTGACGGGGAGTGGGGCCGAGTGGGGGCCACTGGTAGCAGCAGATGGCAGTGTTTATGAGAGCAGGTACTGGGGTTGCAGACCGCTGGCTCACTATGTGATATGGGAGGGCCACCGTGCCCGTCTCTGAGTCTCCTAGTCTGTGGAGTGGGAATTCTAATTGTACCTGTCTCACAGAGCCGCGCGAGGGTTAAGCAACACAATGTGTATCAAAAGTTAAGAGCATTTCCTGGCAGATTGTTGGCACTCAAGACATAGCAGCTATGATTAGGATTTGGGGACTGGGCAGGATCCACCAGTAATTACTCTTCTCTGGAATCCAAAGAGGTGTGCCCTGCCCAAGTTCGTGCCCCCTGCTCACTGGAGTCCCGTCCACAGAAGGGAGCACAACCAGACTGACCACAAGGTCTGACCAATCCAGAGGCACCTCCCTGGCCTGCCAGATCCTATAGGCAGTGGCTCATTGGAAAGGCGGAAGGGGTCCTTAGAATCAGGCAGGCGCTTGTGTGGCCGTGGACATTGCATCCCAAGGGTTCGTGGAGGGCTCCTGACTCTGGGGTTCATAGGAAGACTCTGTGGTTGCCTAGTGTCAAGACTCCGGCGCTGAATGGGAAGGTGGTAGGCTTGGGGTAGTTTCCTCAACAAATCTCTTGTCCTGCACCTTCCACCCCAAATAAGTCTCTTCCCAAATGGAGCCCACGGGGGTCCCCACTTGGCTTCTGAGCTGGCCTGTCATGCCTACCACCTAGTAGGCACTACAACCCACCTGTTGGCTTTGCTCAGCTGGGGTACCAGGAGCATTTCTGTTACTTTCCCAGGACAGAAATTCAACATCACACTCAAAAGAAAGGGTCCTGGGCCCTTGTGAGGGTACCTCTCTGACTCAAAGAATGGAGCTTTCCTAGTATTTGATAGCTGTTTTTCTCAGTGTCTTTCATTCTCTTTGTGACCCCTGAGATTTAGGGACCCATGATGGGCCCTAAAGTTTTAGGTTTTAAGTTTTAAGAGCTATCAGTCTCGAATCACATGGTGATTGAATCTGAAAAAATGTGAAATCCTTCTGTTAGAATTACAGGGCTTGTAATCTTAAAATCGTGGAGTCTTTTCCTTTGTGGAATGTTAGCCTGGACCCTTACAGCCTCAGTGGGGTCCCCAGCGTGCGTGGCCTGGCTCTGACCTCCTCCCTCTTTCATCCCCCTCCTCCAGCAGAGGCTTGAGGCCCTGAGACAGGGTCCTTCCCTTGCTCTTCTCCCTCCCACGAAAGCCATGTCTGGGTCTGGGCAGGAGAGCTCGAAGGGGGCAGCGTATAGGACCCTCCAGGCCCCGCTGGAAGACCTACGCTGACTTCGCCTGGCCCACCTGGCCAGGTATTGAGTGAACAGGCCTAGATTATAGCCTTGGGAGCCTCGGGGTCTCCATAGGGTGGCTCTGGGTGGGCTGGTGGGCCCCCGTGAAGTATTAAGTTCCCATTTCTTCTTACTATATCGGCTTTCCCGTGGCAGCCTTCATGCTGTGAAGCTAAACTCAGAGAGATGCGGGGTCTGGGGGTCTAACTTTCCTGAAAGCTTAGCTCAGTCTGAACACATTCCTGAGGGTCAGCCCAGCCCCCCGCCCCCCATGGGTCCTAATCCATGTCTGAGTTCAGGCATCTTATCTGACGATATGTTGCTCTTTGCAAATCCCTGTCTAAGCCAGACCCTCCCTCCCGGCAGACATCAGGGCACAGGTTGTCGTGGGAGAAGTGAAGAGATTTCCGTATCTGGAGGAATCTCCTGGAGCAGTTTGTTAAAAGTAGATGCCCCTGGGGGTGGCCTTGGGGATTCTGACTCGGGGGTCATGGTGCAGCCCAGGAATCCGCAAGATGAATAAATGGCCCGAAAGATTCTAACACAGATGGGCCATGGCCGACGTGTTGAGAGATCCACCCGCGAGGTGGGAAGGAGAGAACACTAAAGGCAGATGGCTTGGTTGGAATGCTCTGGAAATCACCCGTGGGAATCTGTTTCCTCACTAGTAGGGGTTGGTAACACCGGTAAGAGCCCCACATGGGGGGGGCCTGGCGTATGGAGCAGCATTAGGGCAATGTCTGTGGCGTCAAACTCCTGAGGCAAGACTCTCACAGCAGCATCCCTGAGCCTTCCTGTGTCACACAGCAGAGGCCAAGTCACTGGCCAGCTCCAAGGCCACTCTTCACGCTAAGTATTATGGCAGGAGCCATTTCACAGGAGGCTGGGTCAAGGCCAGCAAGTGGTCTAGGCATGTATAGTGCAGCTCCCTAACCTCCCTCTGGGTTGCCCCAGCATAACACACTACTGAAAGCAGCAGGACCCCAGACAGACCCTTCCAGTGTGTCTGGCTCATCTCAGCAGGGCCAGGCCTCCCAGAGCAGAGAGGAGCTTCCCGAGAAGTGTGCAAGCCACCCACCCAAGCCCTAGGTCCTTCTCACCCCTGCACTCCGCTCTGTGCCCCGCAGGACTCCGCCGTGATCACCGGCCCACCTTCCTATGCCACCACAGCCACCCATACCTACTCAACTCGGGTCATGCCCGGCCGCTCGCAGCGAGGCCAGGCAGAAATGGGGCGAGCATCCATCGAATGCAGCTGAATTAAGAATCAGGTAGCACAGATCCAACCCCGCTGTTGCAAGCAGCTGATGTGACTCTTTGGATTATCTGCCTCAGTGAGTGAGGACGGAAAGTGAAGCGGCAGGGCTTGTGTTCTCCTGGAATAAATGAGGGCTTTTCCAGGGGGCTCTTCCTCCAGGAGGAGAGGGGGAGCTCTGAGGCATCCCGTCCCCATCAGATGGCCGGACTGACTCTTCCTCCTAGGACCCACTGCTCTTGCTGTCACTGCTCTTCTGCCCAAGAGTTGGCTGTGGCTACACTGAGCATCACTTTCAAGCTACCTTACCCCCCTCTTTGATCAACCCCCACTACTTCTCACCATTCCCGTGGCTCATCCTCATGGTTGGACCATTCTGGCCTCTGTATCTTTGGTTACATTGTACCTCCCACCTGGAATGACCTCTCTCTCAGCTTCTGTCATTTTCAAGACAGCCTCCTCCATGAAGCCCTCCCTGACAACCCCAGCCCATTTGAGCTCTCTCTTCGCTTACCAGCCAGGCTCAGACACCGAGTGCTTTATGTCCTCTATTCGAGTATGGGGGAGTGGGCATTGGGAACAGATGAACACAGCCCTGCTCTGCCCCTTCCTGGCTGTGCAATCCTGAGCAAGTCACTTCCCCTCTCTGAGCCTCAGTTTCCCCCTACGCATGGGAGGAAATAGTCTCTCCTCACAGTACTGTGATATACAAAGTGTTTTGCATGCCTGACACACCCAGTCCAATCTTCTCATTTCACAGATGGGAGATTGAGCCTCAGCGAGGACAAATGGCTCACCCAGATCCATATCTCAAGTTAGTGACAGGAGTTACACTGCCACTCTGGGGTCAGGATGCATTTTCCCTAGCATCACTGGGCATCCTGTCCTTTGAATGCATTTACATTCTTTCCTCCGGCAAGAATCTTCTCGCCTTTAGTACAGTCTGGGAACCACAGGAGCCCAGGAGAGAGCCAGGAGTGACTGAGGGCCCAGCAGTGGGGTGGGCGGTGGTCTGGACCCTGGGACCTTCCTGAGCTTCAGGGCAGAGGAAGGGCTGGCTGGGAGAGCACTGGACCTCCTAGTCGTCTGGGACGAACCCCTGATCTGAGAGGATGCAAGGCTAGTGGCTGCACACAAGGGGGTGGCAGAGAGCTCCCTGAGAGGTGGCAGCAAGGGGACCAAGCAGAAATGCCGGGAAAAGGCCAGCCGATGCCATCTGAGCGGGAGGTACCGCTGGTTAGCAAACAGCACCACGCTGGTCCCTGAAGTGTCCCTGACTGCCCTCACCACCCAGCCCCCGCTCTGAGGCCTCTGGGTCTAGCACTGAGACCATTCTCTATTCTGAGTGATCTGCCCACATCTTACCAGGTGATAGAAATTTTGAACATCATCCCCCAGGAAGAAGCCTGATGATCAACAATAACCCCACCTGGGGGGGTTTCGGGGGCAGGAGGACTACCAGCCTAGCCCTCCATAAATCTGCCTGTCACACCCTCTGAGAGCAGCTGGTCCCCATTTCCATGGTGTCCTGGCCTGTGTTTACAAGGCAGCTTTCTTTCCTCCAGTACCAACTGTGTGCAGAGCAGCCGGAAACCCCTCTGACACTGTTGGGCAGGTGGGGGGTGGCACTCAGGGAGGTTGAGCCAGGAAAGGATTAGTAACCAGGCAGCGGGAGGCTCAGAGCCGTGTGCCCAGGCCAGTGGACCGCAGGGCCTGCCCCTCCTTGTGGAGCAGCGGGCAAGAGGTGGTGGTGGTGGGACAGCAGGGACAGGTGGGCATCTGCCCGCACCCGAGACGGTCCCAGTGATCTCTGTTCCCCTGCAGTCTGGGTGGCACCTGCACTGAGACGCAGGCACATGGGGGCCCAGGCCCACGGAGGACTCTGCCCTTAAGGGTGGATGGGCAAACGAGCTGGCTAGCAGACAGCAGCCTAGAAGCTTAGGACAGGAAGCCATCTGACAGCAAGCACCGAGTGCCAGCCCCCTGTGGGGTCCCAGAGTGGTGGGGGGCGGGCTGGGGAGATGGAGTTAATCTAAAGAGCATCAGGGCAGCTCCTCCAGAAGGTGACCTTGTGTGCTAGGACAGCTGCCACCCGTGCTGGGCAGCTTTGGGGCACAAAGGGTGGCTGGCTGGGCCAAGGCTGGCCAGTCCGTGGGCAGCCAGCCAATGCCTTCCCTGTGGCTCACTCTGCTGTTGCCCCCCAGGGGCCCCTGCTCCCCTCTTAATCCCTTCCTTCCCCTTGCATCTTGGGTTCTGGAGAACAGGTGAGTGACAGACGACAGGCTGGTTCAGGCTGCCCCCCCCGGGGGCCACCTGCGGCCAGGATCCTTCCCATGGGTCAGTCTCCCACGGACAAAGGGGGAAGGTCTGAGATGTGGAGCCTCTGCCTCTCCCTCCCCACCTGGACTTGACATCCACAGCACATACGCCTTCCGGCCTCCTCCTTCCACACAAAGATTCCGGATGACGTGTGCGTAGGAGCGCATTTGCAGAGATTAGCGTTGACCGGGATAAGCTGATCTTACCTGCGGCTTTGGCTGGAGGGGTCCATGGGTACTCCAGGACCCTCACACTACCACAATCACAGCTTACGTAACACCCTGACCCCCCCGCCCCTTCCTCTGGCCCAGGAGGGCCGAGGGCACCCCTGTCTACTCCCTGCCCCTGATGCCTCCTGTAGAGGCTCACCCTAATTTGCAGGGCATCCAACGCTGAATTCTGAGCCACTGTCAACCTGCTTCTTTTGTTGCCTGTGCCTTTGCCAAGCCAGAGTCAGAGGGGCCACATGGACCTTTGGTGTCCTTCATCCGTTTTCTCAGCCTTGGGCCTTCTAGAAGCCCGAGGAAGGAAGGGTCCCTTAGAAGAGCATCGTGGGTCACTTGACATGTCCCAAGGTGCCAGAGTCTCTCTTGGAACTTACAGAGAACAGGGGTCGTTTTATAACTAAAATGTTTATTTCCATTCAATTCACTAACCGATTGTTCCGCTCAGGTGCCTGCGTTTGCCCACAGGAGGGACTTTGCGGCCAGACCCCACGGCTGATGGTTCTCTCCTGCCAGCCCAGCTAAGACCTTCAGACCTGGGCAAGGGGGGTCGGAGAGAAACCATACACTTTCCCCTGAGGGGAGGAAAGGATACGCCTCTCAGGGTGACACTCTGGAGAGCTGGGATATCACAGTGAATGATCTGAGGCCCGGCTCAGGCTACCAGAGGCAGAACCGGGTTCTGGCCATCTGAGGGCTCTCGGGAACCTCAAAGGGGCCTATTTGCCTGGGAAGCACTGGGCAGACTGGGGCGGGGGGGTGGGGAAGTGGACAAGATGTGTGGTTCTGCAGTCCTAGGGCCTGCTTCCTTCTCAATCTGGTGCTTTCCAAAGCAGTCCTGGGTGGGGGGCTCCTCTACCCCAGCCCCTCATCCTCACTCGGTCTCTGCATGGCCCAGATGGCCCCGTGGCAGTTGGCTTTGGTGAGGCCTGGCAGCAGGGGAGGGGAACACTCTGCAGGGGGAGGAGGGAAGAGTGTCAATGAAAACCATATAAAAAATCCAGAAATGTGCATATAAAATCTCGCCCTTGGTGTATTGCCTAAGTCAGTAAGCAGAAAGCACCTTCTTCTTGGAGAAGGATCAAGTCCTCAAAATGTAGGAAATGTCAAAGTGTCACTTCATTGTCATTAAAAAAAAAAAAACCCAACAAACAAATCCCCCAAACCAAATCCACCCCTGACCAAAATACCCCCGAGTCCACGAATTGCTGTAAACAAACCCAAATGCAGGAGCAATCCTTTCTCAGTGGCAGTCGTAGCTGATGGCGGTCACCGCAGCAACAGGCCTCCAGGCGGGGGCTGCCGGGCACCGCGCGGCGCGACAGAGACGTGGCGCGGCAGTCCTGGGGGGGCCGGTCATCCTCAGGAAGGCTGACCTTTCCGGTGTCCCCATGGTCTCCCCGACTGAGGAGGACAAAAGCCCCCTTTCAGCCCCAGGAGCCGACAGGAGAAGCAAGTCTTTTTCATCAGAGTTTCTGAAATATTCTCCAAAGACAGAAAAATTCTGTTTGCCCAGCGGCAGTGGGAACGGTTCCCGTGGCGGTGGCCACCTCTGCCTGGCCTGTGGCTGTTGAGTGAAGCCTGGAAGAGCAGCTCAGGGTCGGGAGAGAAGGGTGGCCCCTGTCTCTCCCTTCACATTGGTTTTCCTGAAAGTGTTTCTTGGCTCTGGCCAGGTCGCCTTCCCAAAGGCAATTGGAGAGAAACTGCTTTTGGTCTCCAGTTGGGACTAATCGCGTGGATCTCCCAAGCCCTTTTTTTTTTTTTTTTAAAATTTTCCCTAAGAACAATGATCGCTTTCCTTATGAGAATCCTCTTTAAAAAATATTTCTTGTATTTCCCGCCCCCTCCCAGGATCTGTTTTCTTTTGTCCCCGTTCCCTTTTTTCCATCATCTGAGTTTCACATATTCCTGGTGAGGTCTCGTGGCTGGAGTGCTGCTTGGTTCTTCCTGCTGCCCGTGGCCTCCTGGCAGGCGGCTGAGCCCGCGGTGGACGTGGACGGAGAACCAGGGGGCCGGCGTGTGGGGCGGAGGGGGCGGGGGCCTGGAGGGAGAGGTGAGCCGAGGCGGGTGAGCGTCAAACCTCCACAGACTGGATTTGGTTCATCTGTGCCCGCATCACCTGGATACTGTTCAGGATTTTTTTCTGGTGGCCAGCCAACGTGACCCCAACCCGGAGAATGTCCCTTTGGGAGAGAAGCATGTGTGTTAGGGAAATGTGGGGGTGGGGGAGACCTTGGGCCGGGTGGAGAGCTGCCTGGGCTTCTCCAGGGGTTTCCTGCTGAAGAGAGCAAGGGAAGGGGTGAGTGGGTAGATTCCCAGTGCTGGACTGACTAGTGGGGATGGAAGGAGCCTGGGACTGGGAGTCAGGACACTCAGGTGCACGGGGTCTCCTCTGCTCCAGGGAAGGGGAAAGGAACTTGCATTTATGAAGTACACACACACTGTATATCCCTTTGGTCTTCCTAACGACCTCTGGTTTACAGAAAACAGCTGGGGTGCAGGGAGGTTCTGATTTGCCCTTGGCCACAGGCAGACCTGGGGGTTGATCTGAACGTGACTCCTCGCCCTCCAGAGACCCCGGCTTGGTGGGATGGCTGGGGAGCAGTACTGGTAATGGTGGGCGAGACAGCCGGGCACTTACTCCATCATCATCTGTGACACGACATCGAAGGAGGTGAAGCCGGCGTTGGCGAAGCTCTCCTTGTATTGTCCCATCTTGATGGCCTCCAGCCACTCGTCCACCGTGTTAAAGCTGGTGTAGTCAGGGATGGTGCGGTCCAGCAGCGGCAGGTTGATTCTGGGGGCGGGGGTGGGTGACGGATGGTTAGGGCAGGTGCTGGGAGGGGGGCAAGGGTGAGGGCAGGGGGCCGCTGCGGGCTTTGTACCTGCACCTGTGTATCCAACTGTGGGGACGAAGGTGAGTGTGTATGTATTTCTGTATGAGAGTGGGTGTGCATTTGCACCTATGTCAAGGAGACACGTTTGTACGTGACTATGCGAGTGTGTGTGTGCAGGACTCAACAATGAGGCCCCCTGGGAAGTCCAGGGGTGCCTCTGAACAGGCTGCTGGGAGGCTGGCCCACAGTGGTGAGGAGCGAGATGCTTCTCCAAGCCTCTGATGGTCAGGAGCGGGGAGTTCAGCCACACTAACTGTGCTACGAGTCGCTGCGTCCCCCGTCCTTCCCCAGCCTGGGTATGCTCTGGGAAACTGTGGGTTGCACCTCCAAAGTCTAGACAAGGCTGGCAGTGCTCATGGGAGAAAGCCGGGGTGGAAATGACCCTCACAGGGCTCAAAGCTTAGAGTGATTTTATCCGGAGAGTCAGGAGTGGCTGATGGGGTCCTGGTGGGAAGCGACAGGTAGAGACAAACGCTAACTATGGGCCATAAAAACTTGGCAGGTGAAGGACTTGGGCCCAAAGAGTGTTTGGAAAAAGCCAGCCCCAGACCCTGAGGACCCCTGGCTGGACGCCCCGCAGAAACTCTGATAGGGTCCCAAAGAGAAAGAGTGTGCAGGGCTGGGGGGGACAGGGGTCTGGGGCAGCCACCCAAGCAAGGCGGTGTTGGACCCAGGTCTGAGGGAGCATATGCCCGGGGACCACTGGGAGGAGGCAGGCCTCAGGTCGCTGGAGCTAACGCTCGTCCAGCTGAGTCAGGAACAGTGAGTGAGCGTGCGTCTGTGTGTGTCTGTACTTCTGAACATGTAGGGAGGGTAGGCGTGAGGGCCTGCAAATGGGTGTGTATCCGTGTGTGAGACCATTTGTGGGGGAGCGTAAGCATGAGTTCTTGTGCCTGACGGTGCGTAGGACTGTGTAAGCGTGTCTCTGTGTGTGTGTGCGCGTGTGCACGGCGGTGCTGGGGAGGACGCAGAGGTAGGTCAGAGGGTCCATGTTTGAGCAGGAAGGGAGCTAGGAAGGAAGCCCGGTGACCAGTCAACCTGTTTACCAACCCAGATTCTGATAATTTTTTCTTAAATGCTGTCCTCTCTGACCACGGCCATGCTTTAAAAAGTGCTTCCTTCACCGTCTCTACCACTTCCTTCTCCTCCACTGTGTCCCAGCCTCCTCTGCACCACCAGGCAGGGCCGATGCCCAAAGAAGCTTGTGCTGGCCTTCCTTGACCCCCAGCTGCCTGAAGCAGGGGGAGCCTGGGCAGGGCTGGGGAGGGGTTGGGATTCAGGGAGAGGAAGGGCCGGCTGAGGACGGGGGCAGAGACGCACTGGGAGGAGGGGTGAGGCCAGACCAGAGCCGTACCCAGAGGAGAGGGGTGCCATGGCTTTGAGGCTGTTGGGGTTTCGGATCATTTTGTCCAGCGTGTTGACGATCTGGCCAAACTTAGGCCGGTGGTTGCGGTCCTTCTGCCAGCAGTCCAGCATGAGCTGGTGCAGGGCGCTGGGGCAGTCCATGGGGGGCGGCAGCCGGTAGTCCTGCTCGATGGCATTAATTACCTGGGGACGACACAGGGCCAGAGTGGGGTGGGGCGGGTGGGATAAAGAGCGTCTGCCTCGCACCTGACCTATTTTTCCCCTCGACCTCTGCAGCAGGGCAGACCTATTTGGTTGCCATGACAACTGCCTCCGCCTCCTGGACACAGCCCCAGGGATGCCCCTCCCCTGGGTTCCCACCATCTGTGGCCTCAGTCTGATCTGTGGGGGGCTGCGTGACTGCCCCCTCTCCCAATCTTGGGAAAGCCGGCACCCCGAGATACCTTTTGCCTCAATGTCTACCAGGCTGACCCTCTTGTGGACCACTTTTTCCTTTCCTAGGACTCCTCTCTCTGGCCCTTCACCCCAGGGTGACAACAACTCTTGTTTTCGGTGCCAATTACCACTCCAGGTGAGGCATGTCTCCCGGGTCGGACCCCACGGTGTGGCTGTACACGGCTCCGCCCACTCCTCTGTCAGGAAAAGAAGCTCAAAACGCCTCTCTCCAATCTGTCCTGCCACAGGCCCAGACTCACCTTCCCCAGCTGGACTGTGGGTCACCCTCCCTGCTCGAGAAGCTTCTTTAAGTCCTTTCTTTTCTGTGTTGTTGCAAATCCAAATGTGTTGGGTTGGCTTTCAAACACTCCATTATGGAACCTTATCATCCTTTCTGACCATCTTTCCTCCCTACCGTTCCCCGGCCCTCTCCCTCAGCATCCCACCTCTGGGCCTTTGCACAGCCTATTCTTCCCCTTCGACATCCTCATGTCTCCAAGTCCTACTACAGTGTGTGCTCCCCCTGTTCTGGGAAGGCTTTCTGACTGATCTTGCTCACGTGGCCCTTGCCTCAACCCCTACAGGACTCGACACCCGCCTTCTCCAATTTAGCACCTGCTCGCAAAGTTCCTGATAACAACAACTGGTTCCTGGAATAATTGCCTTGTCCCGCAGTTACATGGAAAATACCTCAGGGACAGCTATGTTCTCATTCGGGGCTGGCCACAAGGTGAAAGCATCTTGAAGATTTGCTGAATTGTGGATGAGTAGGTCTTTCCTACTCGACCCCCAGAGAGTCCGGGATCCTGTGCAGACATTAGAATCACCCAACATTGGGCTGGGCCCGGCCCCCTTGGAAACTTACGTCCTGGTTGGTCATGTCCCAGTAGGGTCGCTCCCCGTAGGACATCACCTCCCACATGACGATACCATAGCTCCACACGTCACTGGCTGAGGTGAACTTCCGGTACTGGATGGCTTCTGGGGCCGTCCAGCGGATGGGGATTTTCCCACCCTGGGGAACAGAATGAGGAGGGTTAATGGGTGGGAGGCTGATCCGTCTGGCCTCTGTTCTCAGTACTACTCCTCGCCCTCAGCCCTGTGCTGTACCAATCCCATGAAGCACCTCATTCTTTCTTGAACTCACCGTGCTACTTCGGGCCTTGGGAATTTGTACAGGCTGTTCTCCCGACCCCCCGCGTGGAATGCCTCTTCTCATTCTGCCATCTGGAAACCTCTTCTCATCCTTTAAGCGTTTCTGAAAATCTTTCCCTACATCCCCAAGAGTTGCCCACTCTTTTTAATCCTGTGGCCTGTGTCTCTCCCTCCAGGAGGCACTTCTCCTACAGAGCAGTACTCAAATCATTTGCCTGCGTGCTTGGCTCTTCTTGTCCTCCATCTGAGCTCTTTGGGCAGGGGCCGGGCCTTATGCCCTTCTGTTTTGAACTCTTCAGCAGGAGAGAGTCCTGAACTTGGCATCGAGGTTCTCCAGGGTCAGCCCTGCCTGCTTCTCCCGCGTTACTGCCCACCACCTTCCCGCTTACAGTCTGTGTTCTAGTCTCATCTTGCCTTGAGAACGTGGCATCTGACCACCTTTCACTGGCCCTTCAGCTTCCAGCTCAGATATCACTGCCTCTCAGCAAGCCTTCCTCAGCCTCCCCAGACAGGTGCCCTGACTCATAGCTCTTTTTATTCCATGTTTCTCTGCACATCTGTGTCCCCGCACAGCCTGTGAGTGTCAAGGAGGCAGAGACGGTGGTTTGTGTCTCTGTTTCCAGGGCCCAGCATGGTGCTTGGCACGAGCAGGAGTCGGTAAAAACATATCGTAGGGAGAGAGGGACACCTAAGCCCTCTTGCCCGGTACCACGCCCCCCCGGAAAAGGCTCTCTGTTTCCATCTTACCAGCGCACTGGTGTACGTGGGGTCTGAGGTGTCATCCTCCAGAAAGCGTGAGAGCCCGAAGTCAGACACCTTGCAGACCAGGTTGCTGTTGACCAGGATGTTACGGGCGGCCAGGTCGCGGTGGACGTAGTTCATGTCTGCCAGGTACTTCATGCCGGCCGCGATCCCCCGCAGCATGCCCACCAGCTGGATGACTGTGAACTGCCCATCGTTTTGCTTTGGGAGAAGTGGAGGAAACACACAGTGAGTGGAAGGGCATGACTCAGAGCTCTGGATCATCCACACAACGGGAAACCAGAGCAGGACGCGCCGCCCGGGCTTCATGCTCCCTGTGGAAAGGATTCAGATGCTTAGAGAGGCCCATGAGAGGCCAGTTTCAGGGTGGAGAAAAGAACACAGGTTTCATTTGACCCAGCTGATCTGACTCTGGGTCTGCCCTTTGCTGACTGTGCAACCTTGGACAAGTGACCTGACTTCTTGAGTCTGTTTTCCCATCTGGCTGTTAAATGGGGATAAGTTACACCCACCTCCCAGGGCTGAGTTAAATGAGAAGGTGCATGGAAGGTGCCTGGCACATACTAGATGCTCAGTAAATGTTTGCTAAATGGCAGCTAGTTTAGTAACATGCTTCTGTGCTCTTCGTCCAACTGATTGACTGTGATCTCCCGGCGCGGGGAGGGGAGAGAGAGGGGTCTGGAAACTTTCCTTTCTTGACCTTAAGCTCCAGACTCCATCCCCCAGCACATATAGCTTTGGAGAAATCCAAAATCTGGTGAAAACCCTGGATCAGGGTTCAAGAGACCTGGTTTCAGTCTTGGCTCTCACCTTGACCCTCTAGGTAAGCCCGGACAAACTCTACCTGTCTTTGAGTCTCCCTTTCTCTTGTGCATAATGAGAAGCTGGCTAAGAGCACAGACAGCAAGAGATTTCAGTTGTGTGCCAACTCTAACTGACTGGTTATAGTTTCCTAGAATGAAAAGGATTCTGAGATGGCTTCCTGGTTTAGTGGGATAGAGTTCTGGGATTGATTAGCAATGCCTGCCATGGGTAAGGGAATGGAAAGAGGCAGCATGAAGCCATTCCTGACTTGGATCTTTCCCAAGACCCCACCAGGCTTTGACGCCACGAAGCTATGTCCACCGCTCCTTTTCCTCCCCATCTGCGGGCCCCTGGCACTCTTGGTTTCCCCTACCCGGAGGAAGGAGTCCAGGGAGCCGTTCTCCATGAACTCAGTGATGATCATCACAGGTGTGCTCTTGGTGACAACACCCTCCAGGTGGATGACGTTGGGGTGGTCGAACTGGCCCATGATGGAGGCCTCGCTCAGGAAGTCCCGGCGCTGCTTCTCAGTATAGCCTGACTTGAGTGTCTTGATGGCTACAAAGATCTCTCTCTTGCCCGGTAGTTTTAGGTGGCCACTGCATACCTCGCCAAACTCCCCTGGGACACATACACCAAGAGAGGCGGGATGTCACTTGCCAGGTGAAGTGCCACCTCCCACTCCTTGTAACCTCCACTCCTGGGTCCTGAAGGAGCTTCTTCTCCCCAGGGGTCAACTTATCCTCTTAGACAAAGAACCCCTTTGTAGAATTGGGGGCCCAGAAAGCTCCTAGCCACCACTGGGAGTAGAGTAAGCTCTTCACAGCTGTCCCATGGTATTTAGCTGGGCATGGGGCAAGGCTGTAGGGGAACCTGGGAAGATGGAGAAAGGGACCTGGATGAATGGTGGGAAGGACAAAGGACTAGACTGAGTCCAGAGAATGGGGTTCTAGACCTAGGTCAATCTCTGACATGATATGTAAGCTCCTTCCCAGCCCCATGCCTCAGTTTCCTCATATGTTGATGAGGTGATTTTACTGGATGACCTTTGAGGACTTTTCTACCTTTGGTAATGTGAACCTCCATGTCTTAGAGGATCCTCTGAAGTTCCTGCCCCACATCCTACCCTCTGCCCCAAGAGTACTCCCCACTCATGGCTGAGGCCATGGTACCTGGGAGAGCCCCAGACACCTACCTGCTCCAATCACCTGCTCAATTTTGACACAGGAGATGTCAATTTCCTTGGCAAACTCCCGCACTGCCTCATTGGGGTCCTCATAGGTGAAAGGGTCGATGTAGATCTTCATGCCTGGGGTCACTGGGGGATAAGACCAGGCTTGGTCACATGCACAGACTCAAGATGTGGACAGATGGAAAGGCTAGCACTAGTCTCTCTGTGGAGGGAAATACACACCCGTGCAGCCCCATAAGAACTGGGCAACCCTTTGCAGGTCACTTGGCCTCTCTGGGCTTCAGTGAGCAGATGGGCATTGAGCTGAGTAGAAGGGTGAGAACAGAGAGCTTAGCAGGAGAACAAATAGGTTCCAGCTCTTGTTCCAACTCTAAATGATTAGTAATGTCTTCCCGAAGGAGCTAAAGGACTGTCAGGATTGATTAGCAATGTCTGTTACGGGTGTGGGCATAAAAGGATAGATAGGTTTGTCACTCTTGTGTTAGAGAATTAGGGGTGCAAAGCAAAGAAAGAGGAAGTCAAGAAGGAAGAGAGAGAGATTTGGAACAGAAATACAGAAAGAGCAGGCAATAGCCCATGTTCTTGGGTGTCTGCTACAGAGACCTCTCTGTCTTTTTAGGCCTAATTAAAGCATCCTCTCCTTTAGGAAAATTCCTGGCTATCTCAGCTCTCCCAGGCAGGCCCCAGAGCCTGGATGGGCTGCCCACTCACCAGGGTCTGAGGACCCATGGTTTCTGGCGCCACTTCCCAAGTCCCTCACTAGCTAGGTCTTAAATCCTTCTAGATCTCAAATTCCCTGGTGATCAATATAAGGCAGGATATGCGGTAAATTAATTTGACTCTTGATTTGATGTACTTTTTTATTTGGTGCAGAAATTAAGGGTGCCAAACACCTAAGACTTGGACGCCAAACACCTAATTCTGACCCTAGCACTGAGCCAGCAAAACACTTGGAAGGAAGGGAAGGATGATCCATCCCACCTTCTCCCTCTGAGGTAACTGGTCTTCTGCTGTCCAGGCCTCCCTCTGGCTTCCCCAGCTCCCTGCCCACATTCTCTTATTGCTCCAGGAGCCATGACTTTGGAGGCGGTAGCTCTAGGAGTAGGAAGCTGGAGTTCCTGGGCTTGACTGGAGTAAGGCTTAACTGGTTGGTGAGTGGGGCCACCAACCCTGCTCAGCTGTGTGACCTTGGACATGTTAGGTGACCACTCTCAGTGTCTGTTTCAGACATTCCAAGAATCTAAGGTTGGAACCTTTAACACATGTGTTGGCAAACCGGCCCACTGACCATTTGCTAAATAAAGTTTTATTGGAACACAGCTGCCAGCATTCCTTTGCCTGTGGCTGCTTTCACACTCCGGCGACTGAATTGAATAGATACAATAGGACCATATGGCTATCAAAATTTAAAATATTTACTCTCTGGTCCTTTACAGAAAAGTCTGCCAACTGCCGTTCTGATACATTAGCTTTATTTTGGATTATTTATGTGGGTGTTTGTCTAGCCCATCACTTATTTATTTAAAAGGTTTTCTTTCTCTTCTTTTCTTTTCTTTTTTTAAAGATTTTTATTTATTCATTTGGCAGACGGAGATCACAAGTAGGCAGAGCGGCAGGCAGAGAGAGAAGAGGAATCAGACTTCCCGCTGAGCAGAGAGCCCGATGCGGGGCTCAATCCCAGGACCCCGGGATCATGACCCGAGCCGAAGGCAGAGGCTTTAACCCACTGAGCCACCCAGGTGCCCCTACAAGGTTTTATTTTTAAGTAATCTCCACCCCCAACGTGGGGCTCGAACAAAGCTCTTCATGCAATAGACACTCAGTGTCTACAGAGCTGAGCAGAATCCAGGTGATTGAGATAAAAGAATGATTGCAGCTACCACTGGTCGAGCCCTTGTGCCCAACACTGGGTCAGGCTCTCGGTATGCATTATCTCATCCGCACCCAACAACTCTTGGGGGAAGGGAATCCTTATTCCCATTTCATGCATGGGGGAACGGCCGCTCAGAAAGTCTAAGTGATCTGCCCAAGGCCACACAGCTAGCAAATGGCACAGCCAGGACTTGAACCCAGGTCTGTCAGACTTGAGCCAAGGGCCATAGTGTTAATCATCAGACTCATGGCCTCCTGTGTGCAGTCCAACTAGATCTGGCCCAGGCCTCTTCCTCCTGGACTGTTCAGCCACGACTCCCAATCAGCACTCCCCAGAACAGGGACATCAGTTCCTGGGAGAAGCTCCTTTTCTGGCTCAAACTCAGGGCTCTGTGGGTTTCGGTGACTGACTTTCAGCCTCCCTCCAATAGGACTGGGGGAAGCCCTTTCTGTCAGGCCAGCTGCAGAGGGAGGACAGGAATGGGTCAGCCCCAGGAGCCCCAGGAGCTGAGGAGAAGCGCAGCAGGAGCTCAAAGCTGACTTGGGCACTGCCAACTGCTCAGATGCCATCCCCGACCCTTGGCCAGGAGGGCTCTCCATTGCTTGCAAGAGTAAGGCAAGTGCCTTCACCTGGCATTCCAAGCCCTCCGTGCTGGGCCCCAGCTATAGGTCCCTGCCCCTCTATATGCCACCAAAAAGAATTATTTGTCAGACACACCTTATAATTTCTGGCCTTTGTGCTTTGTTCATGGGGTTACCTCCACCTGCAATACCCTTCTCTTCCTCTTTGTGTCCAGATCAAATGTCACCTCCTCTGTGAAACTTGCCTGGATCCTTACAGTGGAGATCCATGCTCTCTCTTTAGGCTCTGAAGCCCTGTCTCTGCAGCCACTTGTAAGGCTCTGACGTCTGTATGGCTCTCCTACCTTGTACTAAGTCTTCCATACGCATGCCCACAGCCTCCTGGCTCCCCTTTCTGGACCACTCTGCTGCCTGTGCGGACTTGCTTTCCACTCTCTCCCTCAGGGGGACAGAGGCCACGTCTGTCTAGTTCATGCTAAATCCTAGAACCTGGCACATAGAGGGTGCTCATGAAATGCTTATTGAAAGAGTAATAGCATTGCCTACCGGACTGTCCTCTTTTTCTCTTTCCTCCCCTTTGGGGTCATGGATGGCTTTGAGAATTTGACAGAAGCTATGAATCTGCTCCTTGAAAATTATTCACCTGTGTGTCACACTCCTAGACTCAGCATATAATTTTGGAATGTTCATGGGCCCTTGAAGCTCTTGGGGGTCTGTGAACCCCAAGTTATGAGCCCTTGCTCTAGAATGTTTTCTCTGGAGTATGTGTGTGAAGGTGCTTATTTAGTAGATGCTTAATAAACACTGATTGGATGTATGGCTCTGAGCTGTCCCTGCTTCTGTGACCCTCTGGTTTCATCTCACCGTTCATATCACAATCTGCTCACAATTCCTTGTGGGTTTGCCAGGCCCCAGGCCCTGGTCTGGGTACTTTATAGATACCTGTCCAATTAACCCTCCCGACAACCCTACCTGGGAAATGCTATTATTAGGCTGAGCTTTATGAAATTATTAGTATTTGACTGCTGCTGACCTACAAAGCAGGCAATTTCATTTGGCCCAACCTAATATTATCCCCATTGTTTGGATGAGCACACTGTGGGATAAGAAAGGTTGGACGACCTGCCCAAGATGACAAGGACAGAGTTGATAAGTGGCAGACGTGGGGTCTGAATTCAGGTCATGTGGCTGTGAGTCTACACTTTCAGCCGCCAGGCTATGGTTTTCTTCTGGATGCCTTCCCATCCTGTGTCCTGGAATGGAAGGGGACACAGGACATGTCGTGGACATGGAATGGAAGGGAAGCTCAAGGCCCAGCTCCCAGGACAGGATATTTGCTGCACTGAAGCTGGCCGAGGATCTCTGTAGTCCGAGTCTCCAGAAAATACTGGGCTGTTGTTTGGATGACTTACGACTGTCAGGGCCACTACGTGCTGTCCTGAACCCAGAGGGGAAATTCAGGATGAAGGAGGGAGGAGGAACCAGATATTCAGAGATCTGGTTTGAGTTCTGGGTCTGCTGGTAATAATAATCACAAATAAGCTGCTTTATGCGTTTGAACTGAAGATCAGTTTAATGATGTTATGAACTTGAACTGAGGATCAACCGCACTATTGATACAGCTGTGGGCCCTTGGGGAAATTACTGAACCTCTCTGTGCTTCACTACCTCATAAGGGGACTGCAAGGATTAAATGAAAATCTTTTTAAAGGGCTTAGTATAGTAGTCTGGGGATAGAAAACACTGAATAATTGTTACCAGCTATAGAGAAGCGTTGGCTATTATTAAATATTTTTAGGAAGCACTTTCATATCCATTAATTCATTTAATCCTCACAATTCTGTGAAAGAAGCATCATTCTGGCTACTTCCCACGTAAAGACACCAAGGTTCAGAGAGGCTCGATGACTTCTGCAAGGTCACAGAGCGGGCCATTGGTGGAGCAGGGATGAGAAACCAGGTTGGCCCTCTGGACCCCATCCAGTAATCACAGATCTTGGTCCTCATTCAGCACCTGCTGAACGACGGCACATGTGAGCCAGTGAGGGTGACTTAAGTCAGTCCCACGCATCTCTGGGCCTCAGCTTCTTCCTGGGTCCTGGCCACACAGGGTTTCTAGTGGGTGTTGGGCTACAGGGCTGGCCGTGCTTTGAGAAAACCGAAGCCCTTCTTTAGATGGAGGGCGTAGGAGCTGAGCCTTAGAATGTGTTCATCCATGAACAAATCCTGGGCTCTATTTTAAAAATAAATCCCTGCTGTCCCCTGTTTCCTTGTTGGTGACTCACACACTCAACAGTGATGTTCCCACATGGCTCCAGATGACAGAGCATGTGAGCCCCCCTTATTCCAGCTTAGCCAGGTGTGGGCAACATGGCGTGGCAAGGAGTGTGGACCTTGGCTCTGGCCCTGAGCTGCTGTGTGACCTCTATGGGTCTTGGTTCCCTCGTACTCAATCATATTACAAGGATAATTTTAAGGATTAAATGAACAAATACACGTAAAGCATTTAAACAGGTCTGGGCAACAGAGTACACTCGGTACAGTCAGCCTCTATCTATAACCATGATTTCATTACTTGGGGAATAGAAGGGGGTGATGTAATTTATGACTTTTACGTTTAGAGTACAGGTAATTTTTTGGGGCACCTGGGTGGCTCAGTGGGTTAAAGCCTCTGCCTTCAGCTCAGGTCATGGTCCTAGTGTCCTGGGATCGAGCCCCACATCAGGCTCTGTACTCTGCAGGGAGCCTGCTTCCACCTCTCTCTATCTGTCTGCTTCTCTGCCTACTTGTGATCTCTGTCTGTCAAATAAATAAATAAAATCTTAAAAAAAAAAAAATAGAGTACAGGTAATTTTTTAAATTTCAGTGTAGTTAAATTGTTCCTCCTTTTTCTTGTGAGCTTTCCACTGCTTTTAGGCTTAGAATATCAGTGACATAGTTACCTAAATTGTCTTCTGGAAATTTTTAATGGTTTAATGAGTTTTTACATTTATGTCTAAAATGATTTTTTAAGCTCAGGAACTTTTAATTCCAATTGGCTGTTAACCCAGAGGCTTGATATTTAGAACTCCTTGACTCTGCTCTCTCCTGCACACCCCACATCCAATCCTGCAGCAAATCTAGTATTTTCAGAACATGCCAGAATCGAGAATCTTCCCTGGGTGATGCCAACAGCCACCTCACAGGTCTCCCTGCTTCTGTCCTACCGGGTACCCTGCAGCCCTGTCACTCCACTTGCCCCTCAGCAGCCAGAGAAGTCCTGTCAAAACTATAACTCAGACCATGTCAGTCTTTGGTTCAGACCCTTCTAGAGGCCCTGCAATGGCTGACAAGGATCTGCATGCTGGGGTCCCTCCTGCCTTCTCATTCTGCTCCAGTCACACGAGCCTCCTGGCTGTTCCTAAAACCTGCCAGGCACACTTCAGCCTCAGGGCCTTTGCACTGGCTCTTCCTTCTGACTGGGAAGCTCTTCCCTCAGGTCTGTCCATGCAGCTCGTTCATGTCTCTGCTCAACTGAAACCCTCTCAGTGAGGCCAACCCCAATAGTCCTATCTGAATAAGCAATTCTATTGACCTGAACTTGTAATTCTCAACCTGTCACCCTGTTCTACTTTGCCTTTTGCCATAGTGCTTTTATCTTCTAGCAGGCCATGTGCTTTTCTCAGTGACTACATGTCTTTCTTTTGGTCCCCGTCCCTCCCATCAGAATCTAAGTTCTGCAAGGCTGGGGATATGTGGTTTGCTAACTTGTGTATCCCCAGCTACCTAAAACAGAGCCTGGCATACACAGTAGGTCACAAAGACTGTGTGACATGTGAAGGGTTACGCTGATGGCCTGTCTTACCCAGTGGCATCTCAGAAGCTGTACCCCACTGAGTACAGTTTGAGAAGCTATATGGGACCCATGTGGAATTCCTGCCTCTGTGTGAGTGGAAGTGAGCATGAAGCTTCTCCCCGCTGCCCCGCCCACCCCGTCCTGCCCTATATTGGTTCTGCTTCTGTCTCTGCTGGGCCCCTTGAGAGGGGCCGTCTGCTCTGGGTGTGTGGCACCTGTGTGCCCCCAGCCCTGGCCTGAGATGGGATGGGACACTGGGGAGGCCTTGGATAGGGGGCAGTGGTTATCAGAGGGATCACTAGGAAAGAGTGACAGGGCCCGCCACCCCTCGGGCCAGAGCCTGGGGTCCTCAGCATCTCATGCAACTCGTGGATTTATTGTATAAACAGGGACCTACTGTGTGCTAAGTGCCGGGCAGCGCGCTGGCGTTCAGGGGCACTGGTGAGTGTCAGTGTCTTGGGAGCTCCCACCAAAATGTTGGGGAGACAAGGACATAGCCATCATGATGCAGCCGGGTAAGGGGGCGCTGTGCAACCACAGACCGGGCCCTGAAGTCAGGGTGGGGTGGGGGTCAGGGGAGGCTGCTCAGAGTGGTTTGTATATGCGGCGGCTGAGGCTGAGGGAGACAGAGAGTCACGCCGGTAAAGAGAAGGCGGGCGATGCTCCGGGCAGAGGGGATGGCAGGTGCAGAGGCCAAGAGGGGAGAGTGAGCTTGTCCCGTTCCGGGAATAGCTCAACATTTAGTCTGGCTGCAGCAAGGTGGGAGGCAGTGGCAGGAGGCTGGAGAGGTTGCTGGGGAACCGACTAGCAAAGGGTCCAAGGGTGCTGGCCCCACTGGGGCGTACGTACTGTGGCCACTGGTGTAGTGCTGCAGCTTGTCCGTGTACTCCGAGTCAGCACGCTCAAACCCCCGTCTTCTGGAACAAGAGCAAAGGGCTGGAGCCACCTGCAAGCCCCCGGGGAGCTGGGAGCCACAGTAGGTGATAGGGAGAGGGAGGGCAGGCCCTCAAAACCACACCCCTGCCAGAGGGCTCCCTGTCAGTCCCTGGCCTAGCAGCCTCACCCTTCCTGGACTCTCCCCCACATCCCTTCCCACCTCTCCCACCTCAAGTCCAGGCTCATTATTTCCGCATCCCCTCTCCGGCCAAGCCCCTTTCAAAGTCATCTCCCATGGCCCCGGAAATCCCAGGGGCTTCTGTCCATCTGAACTTATGGCCCTGTCTGTTCTACAGCGGGGATCTAAGGAAGAAGAACATTCCTTCACACTGAAGAGTTAGTGTCTCTATGTGCCACCTCCATGAATAATGGACTTGTCGAGGCAACTCTAGCCCGAAGAGATGGACTGTAGCGAATGGTGGCCATTTAGGTAGGAGGCCTGCCTGGGCCTCTCCCTGGCCCTGGGAATGATGGGAATAACCCTTTGGCTCACAGACACTGTTCAGGATTGGTTGACTGGATGGACAGCTGGGCCTGGATAGGGCTGGGGGCACCCACCCACCTGTTGCACACGATGGCAATGACGACCACAGCGATGAGGAAGACCAGGCCAGCAGCTGAAGAGCCGATGATGAGCGGCAGCTTCTCCTGGATGCTGGTCTGGTACTCGGCTGGGGGAGAAAGCACGTGGAGCGTTGTCTGCCTGGCTCTGGGAGTCCTAATGCCCCCCACCCCGCGAGGTCTCCTGGGATCCCCAGACTCTGTTCCTGCTCCTGAGACAGCATCTGTCCCATGCCCAGATGGAGAACGCACCAGTACTCACTCACACGTAATCTTGGACGAGTCTTTGGACTGAGCCAACCCTTAGTTTCTCATCTATAAAATGGGCATCATACCTCAATGTTGATATGAAAATCAATAATAATAAGAAGCTGACATACAGAGAGGCAGCCGGAAGCCCAGACTCTGAGGCCAGACTCCTTAGGTTTGAGTCCTGGCAGTGTCTTCCTGCTTGGGACCTCTGGTAAAGTGACTTACCTCTCTGCGGCTTCGTTTCCTCATCTGTAGAGTGGGGACAATAGTCCCCATCTCAGAGCGCTGTTGTGTAGAGCACTCAGAAGGACAGGTAGTAGAATAGTAACTGCTCAGTAAATATGGATTATTACTGTTATTGAGTGTTTTATTTTTGGGTCACTGTGCTAAGTATGTTATGTGTCTTGTTTGATTCTCAGAATCCTCCTATGATTCAGTGCCTATGATTGCCCCACATATAGATGAGGGCACTGAGGCTTAGCAACGCCATGACTGGCTTGGGGTCACACAGTTAGGAAGTGGCCAAAGCCAGCATGTGAACCCAGGTTTGTGTCTGGGTTTAAAAGAGATAATGCATAAAATGCCCCCAGCCTTGGCTAGGCTCTTGGAAACCACTTAGCACATCTTTGATGCCATCAAGACCATCATTGTTTTTAATGTAATTATTATTACTTCTCATTTGCTTCCATGACCAGACAAGAGCTTGTTGAAGTCAGGGACCAGGTAAATTCCGGGTCCTCAGCACTAGCGTGCATTGCTGAGTTAATAAAGGGTCTTGCGACAGTCCCCCATGCCCCAGGTCGATGACACTCATCCAACATGCAAGAGGGCCTAGAAAGGTAAAGATGCTGGTCACAAGGGGGTGGGGCTTTACAGAGGAGGTAGCTTTAGTGTCCTGGCTAAGACCGTTAGCCTTAGGGAGGATGTTTGTGGTAAGGCAAGAACTCATGCGTCTCCAAACCTCTGAGATGCTCAGCTAGGCAAAAGCCAAGGCCCATGACCAGTGGTTAAAGCAGATGCTAAGAGGGGACGCTGGAGTCTGGTCATAAGTAAAGCTATTCTGGAGCTTGGCTGGTTGGTGAAAGGGCTACCAGACTCATGGGAACGACAACTGTGGCCTTAACTCTGTGTGAGACATCATGCCAACTCTGGGCCAGGTTCTAATGGTTCAGCCCCCATCTTTACATTAGTTTGACGATGATGATCATGATAATGAGATAGCTGTCACCATCCCCGTGTATAGATGAGAAAACCGAGACTCAGAGCTGCTCATGGCCACACAGGGCTGAATGAGCACTATAATTTCTATCTGTCCATCTGTCCATTCTCTTAATTCTGCTGTTCCTCAAAGATTATTAGAGCAGGAAGTGTACTGAGAGACTGTGGGGTCCCAGACTGGGAGACACATGCACATGGGCTGCCGCCTCCCCTTCTCTTGCCCAGGGCAGACATCACTAATCCATCCCAGCACTTCTTCCTGCCGAACTTCAGGACTCCTCTCAACCCAACTACAAGTCATTGGAACAGCGCACGGATAAACGCGGCGTGCTCTCAAAGACTGAATATGACGCTTTCATTTTGTAGATGAGAAAAATTTGGACCAGGGAAGGGAAGTAACTTGCTCAGAGTGTCTCTGCAAGTTAGGGCAGAGCTCCTGACAGTCCCGTGAGAGGAAGCCGCCTGGCTGACGGGAGAGCAATGGGGGAGTCCACGTGTTTTCCAGCCACAGACATGGGGCCTCTCTGGGTGGCTTGTTCCCGACCAGCAGGGAAAGGCTGACATCTAGAAGAGGGGACACCTTTTCTAATTTGTCCAAAGGCACTTGGAAAGAATGGGGGCCTTCTGGTTTATTCTGTTGGTGGAGCCAGTGGCCTCCTCTTGCCCTCTGGATGTTGCTCACCTTCTGTCATGGTCTGGAAGTACATCTTGCCGCTGTAGCGCCCGTAGCCCGCCACGGTGCGTGCCCGCACCTGGAAGACATAGATGGCGCCGGCTTTGAGGCCCTGCACAGTGACCGTGTTGGTGGGGCTTTTTATGGCTGTGGCGTTGTACTCACTGAGCTCCTGCCGAGGAACAGAGAAGACTGTTAGCAAGCTTGTTGCCCACAGTGGGCCCAGAGCCCACTCCTGCCACTTGGGGCAACTTCGGCCACTGGATAAACATCTGTGGTTCCCGATTCTTCACGTCCTCCCTGTCACAGAATTCCACACCCATACTTTTTGCATGTGACTTCCCAGGACCTCCCACAAGAGAAAGCAGAGTATATTTCTCTACTTTGTGGATGCCGAATTTATCCATGTGTCTTGCTTTGGCTCTTGGAACGTTCTAGAGGACATGATGCAAGTGGAAGATTTACTTGTGTTTGTTGAGTTGGCTTGGCCTCTTGTGCTCCTGCCTTCAGCCATGATGGGGCTGAGCATGGGGTAACAGCTGGTTCCAGAATGAGAAACATGTAGGAAAGACCTTGACCTAACTCCTAGGCCACTTCAGCTGACCCACAGACTCCAACCAATAAGCAAGAAAATAGGTCCTTGGAACCCGTTGTATTTTGGGGACTATTTATCTCACAGCACCATCCTCGCTGATAGCTGACTAGTACACACACGCCCAGCGGCCACTGCGTGCAGACCCTGAGGTCTAGGCTGTGAATTCCCGGAGACAACAGGAAGAGGGCCTACCTTACCTGCTTCTTCGTCCTCCCTGCCCCATGTCTTGATAGCTTACGTGGAAGGACCCCTGTTCAGCTACAGCACACTTGAGTGTGGCAAGAATTAAGGCCCAGATGGGGGAAATGAAGCTCAAGGTCATGTATGAGCTGGTGGCTGCTTTGGGATTCAAAACCAGGCTCCTACAGGGAGCTACCTTTAACGTCCAAGGCTTGAATACCCAAGACCCGATGTTCCCTCCTTTGAGGGCTGCAGAATTCCGGTTCTGCCTTGCGGACCACCCAGGGTGACCCAAGGAGTACGGGACAAGACAAAGTTGAGCCACTGCCGTGGGAATGGAGCTGTTTGAATTGGAGGCAGGTGCCTACCAGTCTGTATGACGCTCGTGCAGACAGCTGTCCGCTACCCACCCCCAAACCTTCCCCAGACAACCTCTTTGCACGAGGCCCTGGGGACTCCCAGGGACCAAGGCACGGGTGCTGGATTCAGAAAGCTCGGTTCAGAAAAACAAACAGCGTGGAGCCTTCAGCCCTTGGAGGATCACAAACGCCTCTGAGAAGCTGATGAAAGCTATGAGCCTCTGTGCAGAAAAATGCACACCTGATTGTGCATTCCAGTCACGTGCATGTGCGCTGCACAGAGCCCTTGAGAACTCTCTCAAAACAATTAAATTCAGGGTGCGTCATGTCATGGCAAGCACCAGAGCCTAGAGGTTAAGATCACAAGTTGGAGCCAGACTTCCTGGGTTCAAGGCCTGACTCTCCTACTTATTACCTTCGTGACCTTGGTAAGTTTCTTAACCTCTCTTTGCCTCCTTTTCATCATCTGTAAAATGGGGATAAGAATGGCCACAGCCATCTCAACGAAATGCATTACTGTGAATAAAGCACTGATACCGTTAGGGTAAGCACAGTGTGCGCGGGGGCATATGTCCTCGCCTGGGGGGGCCCATCGGGTGAAGTCAAGCAACGTTCTCTGCAGGGTGGGGTTGTGCAATGGAATTCTGAAGAACAAACAGTAGTCACCCAGGTCAAAAAGGGGGAGGGCATGCTTGGCAAGGAGTGCCAGGTGTGAAGGCAAGGAGGTGAGAAAACTTGGGACATGGGGGCTAGAGAAGGGGCTCACCTGTGAGTGCTTCCTCCCCACCCCCTCACACCTCCCGGGGAGCAGCAGCACGTAGGAAATCTCTCTTCTTGAGCCAGCTCATCTGCCTCCTCCTCCAGGAAGCCTACTTGACCTCTCAGCCAGATGTGCCTTTCCTCCTCTGAGCCCTGGAGCACTTGCGTGGATGCCCCAGGATGGGGTTTCTGCTATGTCCCCTCATCCTAGGCACAGGCTGATCACACAACCGTGACCATAAACTCCTGAAGGGAGTGGCTGTGTTTTATTCCCCTGTATTAAGCACAGAGGCTTACACACAGAGAACTGCCCCAAAGCCCACAGGGTAAAGGCTGTACTCCTCAGTTTGGCATTCCAGACCCTTCACGACTCGCCCTTTGCCAGTCTTGCCTGCCACATCCCCAGTGTCCTCCAGGCTCTAGTCATATCCAAAGGCTTCCCCTCCCTTTCTTGGTGGGGCTGCCAGATTTAGCAAATAAAAATGCAGGATGCTCAGTTAAATCTGAATTTCAGATAAACAATGAATAATTCTTTTGTATAAGTTTTTCCCATGCAATATTTAAACACAATTATACTAAGAAATTATTTTTTAAAAATTTAAATGTAACTGGTGTCCTATATTTTATTTGGCAACCCTACCTTTCCTGGACACTCTGAGCCTTGGCAAGTGCTGTTTTCCCTATCGGAAATACCCTTTCCCCATCTGCCTGTTCATCAAGACTTAGTACGAGGACCACCTTTGCTGGGGAAATTTCTCAGATGTCCCAGAAAGAGTTGCAATTCCATTGTCTCCTTTCCCACCTGTTGTTCTGATATGCATGTGTTTTCTCCAAGGACTATGGGTTTCCCGAAGGCAGAGACCTTGTCTCATATATCTCTGGGACTGCAGGCTCAGCACACAGTAAGTGCTCACTAACTACCGTCGGTAACAAATGAATGAACATTGTAGACTATTAAAAAAAAAAAAAAAAAAAAAAAAAAAATCTATGAATGCAGGTTGCAGTACCAGGATTGTCCACTAGGTGCCGCCAGCCAACATGGTATCCGCTCTGGTTTGAAAAGGGGATGGATTCTGCAGACTGCGTGGGTGGGGGTCCACTTAGAGAGGGAGGAAGTTTTAAGTTCCTGATTATAGGATGGAGATGGGAGGTAATGCCAGTGGCATAGGTGCCTCAGAAGAATGATGAACGAACCTCATGGACTGCTTCTCTAAAGCAGGAAACAGCACAGAGCAGGGGATTGGAAGTCCTTTCAGATGTCAATTCTTCCCCTTACTTGCATTGTGATTTTGGGAAAGACCCTTCACTCCCCTGGGCCTCTGTTTTCCCCTCTAGAAAAGGAACAATAAATGCCAACCTCTCAGGGTTGTGATCAGGTAGTATCTGGCCCAAAGCAGCTGCCTGAAAGACCTTAGTTCTTCTCCCCCTGGGGCTGGAGCACCTTTTCTGAATAAGGACTAAGCATCAACAAGTTAGGGGAAGAAATTTAGTATTAAATCCACTAGTCCTGGAGCACCTGGGTGGCTAGGTCGGTGAAGTGTAGAACTCTTGATTTTGGCTCAGGTCACGATCTCAGGGTCATGAATGGAGCCCCACATCGGGCTCCACACTCAGCACGGGGTCTGCTGGAGAATCCCTCTTTCCCTCCCCCCTCCTCTCCCCCACCACTTACTCACACTCTCTAAATAAATAGATAAATAAAATCTTAAAAAAAAAAAAATCCACTAGTCCTTAGTTTGAATCCTTACCCGGAGACTATGGGCCGGTGAGGCACTGGGTACATTTCTTAAGCCCTCTGAGCCTCGGTCTTCTCGTCTTGAAAGTGGGATAACACCACCATATGCCACACAGAATGGGTGTGGAGATTCAATTGGAAAAAAATGGGTAAAGCTTTTAGCATAGTCTCCAGCACACATAAGGCTTAATAAATATTGGCTCTCGCCCTTGTTCTTATCAGCAGAGTGACAGGATAAGCCTTCACCAGTGTTCATGAAATGGATGAATGAATACAAAAGTGAGCGAGTGTGGGAACAAGTCTGTCCACGTCCACACTGGACAACCGTCCACACTGCTCCACATACCCCGGACCACAAGGTAGCCTGGGCCTTCATAGCTCATCTCCACTGCCCTCAACCTTCCTTCCCTTCTGCTCTGCCAAGGAGAGATTTCTCTTGAATACACATGAATCGAGGAGGTCTACAGGGGCCCATGTGCCATAGGTGGCCCCACAAAGGAATCTTCTCCTGGAGTGCTGGGGGAGCCAAAGCGAGCATGAACCTGTGTGCTCTGGGACAGCTGCCCAAGGAGGCCACCTCCCCCAGGAAGCCAGAGCTGATGGAAACAGCCAGCACCAGGCTGGCCAACACCATTCGTCAGCCGCATCCAGAAGCCTTCCAGCAAAGTGGTTTTTAGCTCCGGGCAGGCTGGGAAATCCCCAGTGGAGCTGGGGTAAGGCCAAACGGAGAGCCTGCTCCAAAAAGAGCCCTTTCTAAAGAAGGAAAGGAGTGGGAAAGAGGGTGGGGGCAGGGCCCGCACGGGACTGCAGGGCTGGCTGCTTAACTTCCCTACCTTGGAAGATCTGCGGCCTTCATTAAAGAAATCAATTGCAGGCACCAAGAGGATTCCAAAATGTTAGGGAAGAGCCGACTGTGGACTTGTCAGAAATCCATCCTACATTCTAGCTCTCCCTCCCTGATGGAAGGAAGCCTGAGAAGCTGGGGGTCGAGACTGTTCCTCTCCCTGCGAGGCCATCTCCTCCGACACCAGCCATCACTCCTTTTTCTTTCTCTCCTTAGACCTGCCATCCTCCTGATTTGGTCCATCTATTTCTGTTTTATCTCTGCACACCCTCCTCTCTGTTCTTGGCTCTACCTTTCCACCCCTGGTGAACACCACAGGTGCATCTCCACGTCACAAACCCACAATGGCCCCAGGAAAAGGCCCCACCATCCACTGGGAGTTGTCCTTCACACTTCCCTGGTCCCCTGAGTTTCAGAATACCGTCCAAATCTGCCAGTTTCTCACCTCTCTGCTGCCAGTCCCTAGTCCACGCCACCATTGTTTCTCACTTGGTGTCCCGTGAGAGCTCTCTAAAGGTTTTGTGTCCCCAGGAACCCCTTCCAGTCTGTTCTCCACACAGCAAGCTACAGGGATCTTTAACATAATCAAAGTCAGATCACATCATTCCAGAACCTTCCAATGGCTTCCTGGAGTACTTTAAATTGAATCCAGACTCCAAAGGCATGGAAGGCCACCACAACCCAGTCCTGTCTCCTTCTCCAACTCCTTCCCTACTAATCTTGTTCTTGTTCATGTTGCTCCTCCACACTTGCCTTCTCCTGCCCCAGGGCCTTTGCATGTGCTGTTCCTGCTGTCTGGAATAACTGTTCTCAACACGTGTCTGTCTGGTGAACTCCTAGCATCTTTCAAGGCTCAGCTCAAATGTCACTGAAATGAAGATATCCTCTCACTTATACCCAGATCATGGGCCCCGCCTTGGTGCCCCTAAGGACCTTTGCTGGCCCTTCTGTAGCTGTGTCACAACTGGTCACATGGCTATTTATGTCTGGATCTGTCTCTTCCCCTGGACTATGAAGGCCCTGAGGCCTCTGAGATCTCTGGCTAATCACACTGTTTCCAGTATCTAGCCCAGGTTCCACCCAAAGTTGGTGACAGTGAATACTGAATGAACCAGTGTCCATGTCCCACTGGCAAGGGCCAAGCTGCCCCTCACTGCACCCCAGGCCCTGGGAGGAGGGGCTGACCGAATAGAGCCATGTCTCACCATAGCCATACTTCGGGCCTGTCCCTCTCTCACCATTTGTACCTAAGACTCCTTCAGATCCTGATCTTGTCCACCTTTCAATGGTCATTCCAGAAGCATTCCCGAGAGAAAACCAGAAGGCAGGAGAGCCAGGCAAAGAGCAAGGACATAGGCCCAAATCCGTGCTCCGCCACTTAGCAGCTGGGTGCTCTTGGACAAGTTGCACAAATTCTCTGTGCCTCAGTTTCCCCTCCCATCCAAGTGGATGAATGGCACTGCTGTGAGAGGAACGACAGGACGGAGCCAGAGTGTGCTCAGGCTGTGCGAGCTGGGGGTGGCCGCAGCTTCTGCAGGCAGGGCCTGCCGGTCCTGCCACCACATCAGATGCCTGGGGATGCCGGTCCGCAGCAGAAAGTAGGGCAGAGTGGCCTCCTGGTTCACACCTGCAGTAGCCTCCCCGGCCCCTCCCATCTTGGTAGGAAATGGGTCGGAGGCAGGACCCGCGCCGGGATTCCTCATTTCCTCTCTAGTCTTTGGGGACAAACACTTTTAGTTTCGTTTAATCATAAAGCTTCTTAATTAGGTTTTTTTTTTCTTTTTTTGGATTCTTAGTAGCTAAGCTGTCCCTGCCGGAGGGGGTGAAAATGCTGCTTCCTGCAGGGCCGGGGGCTTCCTGGGCTGGGACCAGCTGGTCCGGCTCAGGCTATAGGACACCTGGCTCCTTTAAGGCACTCGAGGGCCCAGTGAGGGGTAGAGCAGCTTCCCTGGCATCAGCCTCGGCTCAGGCCATCCAAGAGCACTGCTTGAGCACCTACTGTGTGCCAGGCTGGGGAAATAGCAGAGATTAAGGCAAACTCTCCACCTTGGAGGAACAGGCCCTGGGAAGGGATCCATTCACTTATTCCTTCAACCAATATTATCAAGCATATCTTTGGAGCCGGGCAGGGAGCTAGGGAGACAGTGAACGGGACAGATGTGGCCCCTGGCCTCTCTGAACACACTGCCTAGAGCAAGGGACAAGCAAGGACACAAGCAATCATAAACCAGCTGGGGGAGGCTGGCTAGGGGTTTGCAGCCCCGTGGGACTCACCAGAGTGGGGCTGAGCTGGCAGTGAAGAGAGGGAGGGTGGGGCTGGTCTTCAGAAGGTAGAGTTCCCGCCAGGGCGGCCAGAACTGCTTCTGTCTCTTCCTCTCAGCCTTGGGGGAGAGACTTTCTACCCATTTCTAGCTCCTTACCCACAACCAAAGCACTTCCTGTAGTCATTCACACTTTAGTCCGAATGTGATCCCAATGACACCTTTCCCAGGGGCCCCTGCAGCCTCTGTGGCTGTTTGGTGCTTCAGGACGCAGGTAGGAAAAGTCTCCAGTCACAGGGAGAGTTTCCTGGACCTCTGCTGTCGATCAGCTCTGTCCATCCCCCGGGCCCCTACCCTGAGCAGGCCCTGTGTTCAAAGGTACGGGCTTCACCTAGCTCACAGGTGTAGCTCTTGCCCGCCGTGCAGCAGGCAGGGCAGACGGGAGGAAGGGAAACTGCCCTCTGCTAGGGCCAGGAGCCATGTGGGCACCGAACCTGTCTTTTCTTCTTAGCCTGTGAAGCCCCCAGTTAAGACAGGCTATCTCCTTTAGACTTGGCATGGGAGGAAACTGAGGCTCAGAGAGGTAAGATGTCTGCCCAAGGTCACATGGCTGGTTCTGGATGGAGCTGGGATCCAAACCTAAGGCTTCTCACTCCCCGTCCAATGCTCCTCTACAGCACCAGCGCTTTCCAACCCCGGTCCCCAGGTCCTAGAGAGCCCTGAGGGGGTAACGGGGGTCTGATTTAAAAGCGCAAAGAGAAATCACTCTCTCCCCATACAAATGGCATCCAGACAAATGAAAACAAGTGTTTTAGCTGGAATCGGAGCTCTACTCCCATCCTGGACAGAAGCTCTCTTGAGCGGTTTTAAATCTTGGCTTCAGAATGGGTGAAGCTTTTCGGGAAATCAATTCTTCAGAACCTCAGGCCCACTGAAGTCAAGAGGAAGGAGGGTCTCGGTGAGGAAAGGGCCGTGACCACTGGCTTCCATTGGGATTGCTGGCCCGGTGCCCCAGACCAGAAAAGCACGACTCAGAGAGGTCAAGGAACCTGCCTGAGGTCCCACAGCTGAGGATGACCAGAGTCAGAATTGAGCCAGGCAGCCCGACTCTGAGGCCAGTGCTCTCTCTGCGTCCAGTCTCGTGGGATGGTAGAACCCCAGGGCCCAGGGAGGTGGGGGTGGGGAGCGCACCCCGGAGCACACGGGTACCTTCTCATAGTACTGTAGTTCGTAGTCCAGGATGACACCGTTGGGCTGGTCAGGCTGGGACCACGACAGGGTGATGCTGTCCACGGTGCGGCTCACCTGATGCATGATGGACACGGCTGATGGAGCTGGAACAGAGGTCAGAGGTCAGGGGTCAGGGGCCGCTGGAGAGGGTGCAGCCTCCAGTCCCACTTTCGAGGTGCCCAGGCAGAGAGAGTGGAGGATCAGAGAGGGGATGGCATCTGGCTGAGACCACACAGCCTGCCTGGGGGGCTGATGGGGGCCAGAGGGACTTAGGGAGGACCGTGCCTGCTGCTTTCATGAAACACTTGCAGATTTCAGACCCAGACCATGCTGGCCGTCCCAGGGGAGCTCAAGCCACACCAGGTGAAAGACAGGTGCCCTGGGCCCTTCTCTGGCCTGACCCAAAGCAGCTGCATGAAAGGTGTTCATCCTCTCTTGGAACTTACAGCCTGCTGGGCTAGGGAACTCACAGACCCAACATACGATGATGGGGCTCCAGGAGAGGGGAGCAGAGAGGGTGGGAGATTCCCTCCTTCCTTCTGCAAACGTGCACCGAGTACCTACTACGTGCCAGGATCTAGCACTGAATAAAAAGGACTGCCAAAAATAAATTTATAAAAATAAACTCATAGCTCCTATGGAAAACAGTTTGGCAGCTCCTTCAAGAGTTAAACATAGAATTACCACATGACCCAGCATTGGCACTCCTAATTTTATATCCCCAAGAACTGAAAACAGGTACTCAAACAAGTAGTCATACATGAATGTTGATAGCAGCACTGTTAGCAATAGCCAAACGGTGGGAACAGCCGAGGCGTTCATCCATGGGTGAATGGGCACACAAATCATGGTATACACATACCAGAGACTTTTATTTAGCCATAAAAGTAAACCAAGTATTGACATACGCTCCACTGTAGATGAATTTCAAAAACACGCAGAGTGGAAGACAGACACGGAGCTCATACGTTTGATGAGTCCATTCGTATGAGATACTCAGAATAGGTTAAATCCACAGACAGCAAGCAGTTGGCGGTTGCCAGGGCTGAGGATAGGGAGGAACGGAGAATGTTCTGGGCCTAGATAGAGGAGATGGTCGCCCAGCACTGCGAATGCACTAAATGCCACTGAATCGTACACATTAAAATGGTTAATCCTACGTAAATTGTACCTTGGCAAAACTCCTCCCTCCCTCCTTCCCTCCCTCCCCCTCATGCCGCTAGTACCATCATGGAGGTTAAAGGAAGGGGACAGGAAGTCAGGGGCGGCCTGTTTCATGCTAGGAGGACTCTTAGAAATAATGTAGTCCTGTCCCTTCATTTTACTGATGTGGAGGCTGAGGTCCGGGGAGGGCATGTGAGCTGCCCAAGTTTGCACGATGTGTTCATGACACATGGCCTTTTTCTGGATTCTTCAGTTTGTATTTCACCTGATTCTGTGTTTCTGGCCTCCTTTTCAAGGGGAATGAACCCGTGCAAGGCACCTACTACGTGTCACCCACAGCCCGGGGCCCTTCGCACCTGTTTCCTGAGCTGACCGTTGGGGAGGGGGGCAGTATATTAAGACACTAAAGCTCAGAGGAGCAAGGGGCTTCCTGAGATCACACAGCCCCCACATCCTCAGTGGGGGAGCTGGGATTTGAACCCAGGTCTGAGGGGGGCAGGGCTTGTCCCTTGCATTGGATGGGGCAGGGGTAGACTCCTGATGAGGTCCCTCCCCATGGTGTGACTGCAGTGAGCCCCCTTGCCTCTCTGGCCCGAGGTGTTCATGATCTCAGGAGCTGCTGAGGACTCAGCAGGGAGAAGGGAGCACCTCCTGCAGTCTCTCGTGGCTCATGGGAAAGTCTGTGACAAGCAGGTGCCCTGTCTCGGCCCACACAGGGGTATCTGCAGGTTGAGATGGACACTTTTCCTCCTCATCCAAAGCTGGCTTCCCAGGTATGGATGTGAGCGTGGAGCAGGGGTGGGTAGAAGCCCATCGGGACTTGAAGCCTGGCAATGACTCACCTCTTCCCTGCTCTGTTTCTGTCCCTTCAGCTCAGGGTGGAGGGAATGTTATGTTGCTTAGAAGACCCAGGTTCTGCTTCCTGGTCTGATGCTCACTGACTGTGTGACTTTGGACAAGCCGTCTCCCACCTCTGGACCCGGTTTCATCCTCTGCACCATAGGCAGAGGTCTTGCGGCTCCAGTGCTCCCAGCTTGTCCCTCCTAGACAGCCTTCAGCCTGGAGCTGGGTCAGCCCAGGGGCCAGCATGAGCCTGAGCAGGTCCAGCTTCCCTCTATCACCGCAAGTACCCAGACACCCGAGATAGGGTGGCAGCACCAGCAAGAAGGACTTGGACCTTGGTCCTGGTGTCCCTGACAAGCCACTGTTTCTTCTGCACCCGAAGGAGCGCTGTCTGGTTCTTGGCTTGGCTCTTGGCCCTGCCTCTTGGGAAGATCAGGCCCCGCTCCCTGCAGTTCCCTCCTCCAACAGGGGGACTCTGTCTTCTTTACTGCCTCCCAGAGAATCAAGAGACCTCAATGTGAGCAAAGGGGCCCCACTAACCATTGTTTATTGAGCACCTACTACATGGTGGGCACTGAGCTATTTCCTGGACATGTATTAATTAACCCATTTAATTCCCACTACATCCTTGAAAGCAGACCTCCTTCAGCCCATTTCGCAGATGGGAAAGCCGAGTATCAAGGAAAGTGTCTTGTCTGAGGCTACAGAGAGAGTAAGTGGCAGCACAAACAATACATTCTCACCAGAAGCCTGGGGACGGGAGGTGACATTTCTCGGGCTCCATGAAGCCACCGGAAAGACTTTCGGGGCTGTGCATACATGTTTAGCAGTAACAGTGAGAAAGCCACCAACCTAACACTGACTGAGCCTTTCCTCTGTGCCCAGCGCTGTCTGGGCTCTTTACACCTATTAACATGGGTGTCACAGAGAATTCTCACAATGGCTCCGTTAGCTGGGGGCTCCTAACATCATCGGTTTATAGATGGGGAAGCTGAGGCTTGGAGCCGTTCAGTAACCTGCTCAAGGGTTGTGCAGCAAGGTTGTGCGGGGCCGGACTTGAACCCGGCCGCTCAGGCTCTTCACGAGCATCGTGCCCGCCTCTGGGGAAATGCCCCCCGGGATCAGTGAGTGAGGTTAACTACTAGAGCCCAGAGGAGGGGCTGTCCGAGAGCTCCGTGACTCAGTTTCCTCATCTGTGAAATGAGCCTGAGGGTAACGTTTCCCAAGGGCTGTTGGGGGGAGCAGATGTGGGAACTCGTGTCCATTGCTCAGTGGGGCATCTGCTGGGTGGTCAGCGTCGGAAGCGTTTGCCTGTGTCACTGGGTCCTCACCACTGTGCACTGAGCAGCTGGCCCATGGCACCTCCTTCAGTCCTCTCAACAGCAATGCAGGACGGGGGTTAAGGGCCACAATTTTCAGAGGAGGAGACTAGGCTCAGAGAAACATGGTGAATTCCCCAAGATCACACAGCTCGTGAGGTGCTGAGCTGGGCCTAGAGCCAGGTTATCTGGCCCCAGCCAGGCTCCCAGCCGGCCCTCAGGACAATCCCTGCCGCTGTCCCCTCATGCTGTGACTCTGTCTCCAGCCCAGACCCGTCTCTCCCTCCAGAGATGAGCACTCGGTTCTTCCAGATTGCCGGAGGCCCCGGGTCCTCTGTGAGCCCAGGCTGTCCACCCCCCACCCCCAACCATGTCCAAAGCGGACCCTTCTCTGGCAAGGCTGTTATGAGCATGAAAGGAGAAATACATATAAAAACTTGACCATGGTACCTGGCACCATCGGGAGGGAGATCTTACTAAAAACATTTCAGGGGGTGCCTGGTTGTCTTAATCGGTGGAGGACGTGACTCTCGATCTCGGGCTCGTGCGTTTGAGTCCCACACTGGGCATAGAATTTACTTAGGAAAAAAAAAAAAAAAAGAAAATGTCGAGGGGGGAGGGGCGCCTGTGTGGCTCACTTGGTTGAATGTCTGACTCTTGGTTTCAGCTCAGGTCATGATCTCAGGGTTGTAGGATCGAGCCCACATCCAGCGCCCTTCTCAGTGGGACATCTGCTTGAGATTCTCTCTCTCCCTCTCAAATAAATAAATAAATCTTTTTAAAAAAGAACATTTCAAGAGTGTAGAATGGTGCCGGGGCTGTGGGCTGGGGGGAAGGGGGAGATGCTAGTCGAAGGGTACAAACTTCTAGCTGTAAGAAGAGTCAGTTCAGGGAGCTAACGGACAGCACGGCGACTGTAGGAAACAATACCACATTGTGTAATTGTAAGTTGTTAAGAGAGTAGATCTTAAATGTTAGAACCACACACCAAAAAATGGCAATTACATGAAAGGAGGGAGGTGTGAACTAACTTTACGGCGGTAATCATTTTACAAAATACACATTTATTCAGACATCACATCGTATACCTTAAACGTTCATGTTATTTGTCAACAGTATCTCAATAAGGCTGGAAAAAGTATTTCAGTTCACAGAGTGGCTATGAGGCCAGCATGACCATGACATTCTGGGGCTCAAGAGAGGAACCTCTCAGGTCCCTGCCTTCCAGGGGCTCAGGCTCTAACGGAAGAAAGCATATTTGTTTCACACAATGATTGGCTCTCCAGGCTGGAGCTCCCGGGTCCAAGCCCCAGGGTCAGGACTTTGCCAAAGTGATCCAGGCCTAAGAAGGGGCCATGCCATTCCCTTCACTTCTCTCCCTGTGATTTCACCTCCCAACCGTGAAGAAAAGTGGCAGAACGTGTCCCTAAAGATTAGTGCACTTTGTGAACTTGAGAGGGCCTAGGGAGATAACCAGGAGCCTTTGTTAAAACTCACTTTGCTGGGGCACCTGGGTGGCTCAGTGGGTTAAAGCCTCTGCCTTCAGCTCAGGTCACGATCCCAGGGTTTTGGGATCGAGTCCCGCATCAGGCTCTCTGCTCCGCAGGGAGCCTGCTTCCTCCTCTTCTCTGCCTGCCTCTCTGCCTGCTTGTGATCTCTGTCTGTCAAATAAATAAAATCTTAAAAAAAAAAAACAAAAACAAAAACAAAAAAAACCCCAAAAAACAAAACTCACTTTGCTGGGCTCACCAGCCCCGAGTCCCGAGATTCTGATTCAACAGGGCTGGGCCTGAGGATCTGTAGTTCTAATAAGCTCCTGGGGGATGCTGACGTTCCTGGTGTGTGGACCACACTTTGAGGAGGAGTGGATCCAGGACCAGAGAAGGAAGGTGACTCGTCCAAGGTCCCATGGCAGCTAGGGGCTGACTCTTAGAGCCTACACCCACTGAATCTTGGTCAGGTATATTTTCCACCCCCCACACGGCTTCTCACAGCCCGGCTCCTGCAGAGACTGGCCCTCTCGTCTGCCCAGGCGGAACTTCCGGATCCTGTGGTGGGGGTACAAGAAGTTATAGGGGAGGTGTTGGGCTGAGCCTGCCCGGGAGTCTGCCCTGTCCTGAAGGCCCTCGGGAGCCACAGAAGGACCGCAGTAGGCAACCTCCCCCTCAGATAAAAACTTGTCTTCTTGACAGCATCTGTGTGCTCCATGATGCCCTGCAGAAAAACAAAACAAAGGCCAACCCCTAACACCTACTTGTTCGCTCTGTGCCAGGCGCTTTTCCAGACGCTTTACATACTGAACTCCTTTGACACTCATATGGACCCCGTGAGGCGGGTATTATTATTATACCCATTTTACAGATGAGGAAATGGAGGCACTGAAGTGAGGTGACTTGCCAGTGTCACACAGTTACAGGCAGTGGAGCTGGGATTTGAACCCTGGCCCACTCAAGTCCAACGCATCCTTCCCTTTGTTGGCTGCAGCTGATACAGGCTGAGCAGGGAGGTCTGGAAACCAGTGGACATCAGAGGGCCTCTGAGGACACTCTGGTCCAGCTCCCATCCTGTTGCTGCAAACGCACTCTGCCCGGCTCCCGCTGACTCACCTCGCCCACCACCACCCAGTCCGCCTCGGCTCCAGGAGCTCAGCTGTTGGTGGGGGCAGGACCCACACAGCCATGGGGGTCTGGGCTCGGTGGGCTTAGCTGGCAGGCTTGGGTTACAGGCAGCTCACCCGGGCTCTGATCCCATAAGCCCCATAACCCTGGGCGTGGCAAGGAGGCGGCATTTGCTGGGAAGATGATCAAGGCGGGCCCGTGGGGGCCAAGCAGGGCTGGCCTTTCTCCTGGAATCCGGGGGGATTAATGCAGGAGAAAAGGGAACAGCTGGATGTTCTCCCATCCCTCTTGCCGTCCACCGCCCACCCTGGGGTATCAGGTTTCCCTGTAAGTTGGTCTGCAGGGAATTCTGGTATTTTCAATTACCAGCCGGGCACGCCGGCAGGGGGCTGGGGTCAGTGGTGCCCCGTGACCCCTGCGAGGAGATGGAACCCCAGGGAGCAAGTACAAAAGAGGCTTGTGGCTGAGAGGGGAAGGGGAGGCTGGCTTGGCTGGAGCAGGTGGTCAGGGGCCCTGCTGCCCCCAGTGAGCCCAGGGAGAGTGTCCAGTCCCTTCATTATCCGAGACTTGGGGAAGTAGCCTTCCGGATGTGCCACCGTTTCCCCCTCTGGGCATGAAGGGGTTGAATGAGGAGGGACTAGGACGAGGGACGAGGAGACATTGACGGGCAGGAAGACAGGAGGCCCGTGACCCTGATCGCCTCTGGAGGGTGTGGGTTTGGGCTCTGCTCAGCTTTGTCTCCACAGCCCCGAGCTCCAAGGCAGGAAGGAGACCCCCGAGAGTACTCGGCGTTTACCCTTTCACGAGTCAGAGAACCCCAGGAGCTTGGAGGAGGAGGGAGAAGTCGCTGGGTGTTGGCAGTGTGAGTCCCCCACCTCAAGGCCCAGTCTCAGATCCTGCTGCCTCTGTGACAACGTCACTGCTGTCGACAGCCCGCCGTGACTTCCCACCGCCCCCTGAATAACACCCAGATGCTCCACATGGCCTCTGGGCCCACCTGCCTGCCATCCAACACCTCTGCACGTGCCCTTCCTCTCCTAAGCACTGTCCCCACTGGCCATCCTTCTGTTCCCAATCACACCAAGGTCATCATTCTCTGCTCAAGGCCTTGGCTCCACGGTCTTTCTGCCCAGACGCCCCTTCCCCACCAGATCTCCATGGCTCCCTCAGAAAGCCCTCCCTGACCACCCACCCCCTCCCGTCACCTGCTGTCCCACAGCGGCTTTCTTGGCTTTGCAGTGTCAACAGCGACCTGAACTCTCTTGTTCAATCCCTTATCCCTGGTGCCTGGCACAGTGTGGCAATGTGTGGCTCAGAGTAAGCACTTATCCATATTACTAGAGGAAGGAAGGAGAGAAAGAAGGGCAGGTTCTCTCCTTTTCTAGCACCTTCGGGAACCTGGCTGAGTCACTGACCTTGGGGGCTGGAACATGGAGCAGCGGCTTCAGGCAGGAGCCGGGGGAAGGCAGGGCAGCTTGTGTGATGGGCACTAACCGTTCACTCTCCCTCAACCCTGAGCCCACCTGTGATGTGACCTGCTGTGGAGGCCTGGAGCCTCTTGCCGACCAGCCGGCCCATGACACCACAACCCTGCATCCCAACCACGTTTGAATGCTCCAGGATCTACAACACGAGCACTTGGCCCGCGACAAGACTCCTGACATTTCCGGTTGATAACAGGGTCGCTGTTTTGACTGTTAGCAATGCAGTAAACTCCTGACGATCCAGCTGCAATTCTGATCCAGCTGCAACCTGATCCTAACTGTCACAACAGAATTTCCACAAATAAAATGCTTCCAGAAAATGGGCTTTGTTTCTTTCTGATTGGACCAAACATTTGTCTGCTTGGGTGGAAAAAAAAGGAAAAGCTGAGAACTGGTTTCATGGTGGCACTTTGCTACGAAGAAAAGGAGTTCTGTGGCCAAGAAAGGTAGAGAAACACAGAGTGTTCTAGACCCCTGCTTGTGAGACCCACCCTGTGCCCTCCTTTGTTCAAGGCTCTGAGAAGTCCTGCAGGGGAGAGACCCAGTTAACCTGGCAGCTGAGGTCTCATTTGGCTTCAGAAACCCTTTTTCATATAATAGTTATTAATGTCTTTTGGAAGTAGCAAGTTGTGGAACAAATTTTTTTTGTGGAGAAAACCCCTAAAGCAACAGAAGTCAGGTCTAGGAGATACTGTCTTTTTCCTTGAACCCGAGAAAAGTTCCTGTCTTGGGTGGCCTGTTCATCTGCTCATTCATTCATCCCTTGATTTGGCTTAGATTGAACGGCACCTTCCAGAGGCTGTGCAATCAGATGGAGTGAGGTTAATCACGTCCGTTTCACAGACGAGGAAAGCGAGAGTCAGGTCAAGTCTCCTGCCTGAGGAACCTCAGCTCACGGGCGGGATCGGGACCCAGGTCTGCCTGACTCTACAGCCTGGGTTGGTTCGTTCTCCCTGATTACTTGATCTGAACCATGTGTATGATCAGAGCAGGTTAAGGTCAGGCCCTGGGCTTGGTACGACAGATACATCCAATGGACCACCTGCCCGTGGGATGCTGGACGGCCTTGATCTTACCTCTGGCTGCTGGATGGGACCCAGTCCTACGCCAGCACCTGGACTAGCAAGATGGTAAGAACCTGAGCTTCAGATCAGGTAGCCCAGGCAACATATCTCACCCTTCAGTGCCTCAGTTTCTCTTGTATAGAATAGGGACAGGGCATGGATGTTGGAAGGTTAAATGAAAACCTGCAGGTCAAATGCTTAGCATAGGCTTCAGTCCAGAGTCAGGGCTGGGGGACGTCTGCCATATGGAGCTGTCTGGGCTGCTCAGAATCTTTTGAATCTTTTTATTTTTCTTCTCATTTTACTTATTTATCTTAAGTGATCTCTACATCCAATGTGGGGCTCAAACTCACGACCCTGAGATCAAGAGTCGCACTCTGACTGAGCCAGCCAGGCATCCCTGGGCACCTCAGACCCATAAGCAGTACAGTGAGTAGCCGAGTGGTGGTGGTGGTGGAAGGAGAAGATACAGGATCCAGGGTTCAGATCCCAGCTCTCTATGCCCTGGCGACCGTGTGACCGTGGGCACTTTCCTCTCTCAGCCTTTTTTTCTCACCTGTAACATGGGATGTGGCAGATACGACTTTCTTGCCTGCCCACATACCCATTCTTTCTCACATTAACAAAATCTTGGTTCTTAGCTGGGCACATTAGGCCCAATAATAGACTACATTTTCCCCAAACTCTCTGGTAGCTACAAGTGGCCATGTGACAAGAGGACTGCCAATGAGATATAAAGGTAACGTAATACGTGGGATTTCTAGGAAGTCTCTCTTAAAGGGAAAGAACTTCTCACGCTCCTTCTTCCATCTTGCTGCCCGGGACATGGATGTGATGGCTGGAGCTCTCCCAGCCATTTTGATCCATAAGGACAAGAAGCTGTGTACAGGGGAGCCTGGATCCCTGATGATTCCACGGAGGTGCCCAAACTCCCACCTTCTGACATCCTTGACATAGAAGAAAAACAAGCTTCCATTTTGTCTAAGCCACTACGATAGACTGATTGAATTATTAATCACTCCCTTGTACCTTCACTCTTTGTCCTATAACTTGTTTCATCCTGCCCCCCAGCTCTGGGCTGAGCCACGTGATTGGCCTTGGCCAATGGGATACTGGCAAACACGATCTGAGCGGAGGCTGGACAAGCCCTTGTGCACGTCTGCTGGCTGTCTCGTTCCCTGTGGTTGCCACAAGAACACGGCTAGGCTGACCTAGAGACACGCAGAACAAAGTTTTTGCCCTAGTGGTCCCAGCCAGGCCCATTCTGACCATCCGACAACAGCCAACCCCAAATATGCAACAAAGCCCTGAAAATATCCAAAGATCTGCTGAGTGACCCAGAGTCGATGGGAGTGCAAACCCATGAATGCATCCCCCACCAGGACCCGCCCGGCTGATCCAGGGACCATGTGATAGAAAAATTCTTCTTGCTTTTCTGCTGTTGATGTCATGGTTGATTGTCCAACAGCGTTACTGGGGCAGCTGCTATCTGTTATCTTTCTTCCAGTTCTATGCAGCCAAACTCAATCTTAACTGAGACTCTAGGCCAGCAGTGACTTCTCCGCAGAAAGCTGGGAGGGATCAAAGAGGCTGATGCGTGTGGAGGGCTTGGCCTGGGGAGGAAAGTGCCCTCTTCCTCTCTCTTCATTTCTCCCAGCCTGGGTCTCACCAGGGGCTCTCTTGGCCTATCCCCTTCTGATCCTCTTGGCCTCCAGGGAGAGAAGTAGGTGAGTACACGCTCCTGCGAGTTCTACAGACTGAGCCACTGTATACCTGCCCCCCAGGAGGGCGGGAGGATCAGAGGAGAATGCGCTGGCAGAAGGGGCTTTGGAAAGTTGAAAGCCTTTCCATGGGAAAGCCATGCGGAGTGGAGTCCTGGACGGGGGCTGCGATGCCTGCCCAGGGCTTTGGAGACTGGCTCTGCCACGATCTGTGTCATTTCGGACAGCCACTTAGGAACCTCTGGGCCTCAGTTTACCTCTTTATGAAAAAGAGAGGTTTGTACTCCAGGGCCCCGGACCATGCTAATGCGCTTTAATTTGGCTTCTGTTACCTTCTACAACAGGCAGAATAATGCCCCCCTGAGAAGTCCACATTCTGATCCCAGAATCTGTGAATATGGGACCTTACACAGCAAAAGGGCTTCACAGATGTGATTAAGGTTATGGTTCTTGAGATGGGGAGATTATCCTGGATTATCAAGGTAGATCCAATATAATCTGCTGAGTCCTTAAAGGAGGACTTAAAGGAGGAGAAGCTTTCCCAGCCCAGAGTCAGAGACCCGGAGGACTGGAGCGTAGAGAGGGCTTGAACCCCATTGTAGCTTCTGAGACTCAGGAGCCAGGGGCAAGGACTGGAAAGAGGGCCCCATGGGCCAAGGGCAGTGGCCAGTTGGCAAGGACAGGGGCACTTCACTCCTACCATCCCGTGGCCCCGAGCTCTGCTGACACCTGAACAAGTAAGGAAACGGATCCTCCCTTAGAGCTGTCAGAAAGGACCACCACCTGCCAACACCATGATTTGGGTGGTGAGATCCAGAAGAGGCTCCTGCCCTGCAGAGCTGGGAGGCAGGAACTGAGGCTCGCGCTAAGTTGCTAAGTCTGCAGCATTTGGTTACAGCAGCAAGAGGAAACGAAGACACCTGGTTTCTCTTGAGGCCTGGTGTCGCGTCTCACCCACGAACTACGTGCTGGGTGCTCTGTCTCCGTTGTCGCTGATCCCACCTCCCTCCGGCACAGCAGGAAGGACAGATCAGTGCCCATTCCGGAGGCAAGGACCCCGAGGCTGGGAGAAGCAGAGCCTCCCACGCGGCCTGGTCACATAGCAAAGAGGCCCGTGCTGGATGAGGGCTGAGCCCAGCACTGGTGACGCCTTTTTGCCCACACGCCCCATGAGGACAGGACGACAGGGGACCTTCCTAACTAGTCGATCTCTTATTCAGCATGGGTGATGCCAAAGACTGCCTTTGCCAGTGGAGGCTGTGGTTCGCGCAGGCCCCATTCACAGCCTCCTTCACCTCTGCAGAAGGCCTGAGTCCGGCCAGCACGGGGCCCCAAGAATGTGGTGCTAGAACTCTTCCACCAATGCCTGCCTGGTGCCCAGGGACAAGTCACTTAACTCTCGATGCCTCATTTTCCCTCCCTGTGAGACAGGATAATAGGACCCACCCCATAGCATTGTCGTGAAGGCTCATTGTCAAGGACCGGGGATGTTGTCTGGCACGTAGGAAACACCTGCTACTTGGGGGCCATTGTTATGATTTGGGGGAATACAGAATGATCGCTTTCTGACCGCCTGCATGTACCAGGCAGCCCGGGAGGCACCTTGAGACCTGAGCTCAAAGCCTCCCAGCAGTCCCGCGAGGAGGGGTGGGGATGCTCGTGAGGAGAGGCATTCAGACGTGGGCTAAGTGACTTGTCGAAGGCTGTGTGCCAGTGAGCAGCCAGGCTTGAGTCAAAGCCAGGTTTATTTGCCAGATTCCCAAACCCAGACCGTCCCTGGCCCTGCTGGAACTGGGCAGAGGTGTGGCTGCCCGGAGCTTGCTCTGGGTGAGACCGTGTCTGGTGCAGCCCTGGAGGGCGGCCAAGAGGACGGGGCGCGGCCCCGAGGACAAACCCCACGTTACTGAAATGCCGCATGTGCCCCCCCCCGCACCCCGGTCTGCGTGGCTGTCTCTGTTTTGTGATTTCGATCTCGGCTTAAATGCTACCTCCTCGGAGAGGAGGGCATTTCTTCTGATGCCCGTTCTGAGGCTTGCCTCCTCCCTCCCAACCCCTGTGTTGTTTGGTTGGTTTGTGTCAAGGACCAGAGAGTCTGGACAGCAGACTGAATCCTGGGTCTGCCCCTTCCTAGCGAGTGAGCCCGGGCACGTGCTTGACCCCTTCCCACGCCTGTTTCCTCCTCTGTCAAGTGGGGATGTGTGGCCCAGCCTGGCCTCCTTTCTCCAGGGGCCCCTGAGAGGACGCAGGAATACGGGGTGGAAAAGCATCCTGGAATGGCGGAGTGTGGTTCGGAGGTGGCCTGATGGCTTTATGATGTCAGAAGACAGCTCTGGCCCCGGTGAGTGCCAAGGGAGTGTGAGCAAGGCCCAGTCACTTGCCCAAAAGGAATACTTTTTCCTTTTAAGGCAATGAGCTAGATATTTATATATTGAATTTTAGGGTCTGATTAAAACCGACCACTGAATGCATTTGTCTGGAAATCAAGTCCCCAGCTTTGCTTTCCAGCCTGTCGTACCTCTCTACACCCCACCTCACTCCACGCTTCTCTGAGCCCTTCTGCAAATGTTCACTGAGCATTTGCTGTGGTGCGCCCCTGGCCAGGTGCCGGGAAAACCGTGGTAAGTAAGGAAAAGCAGACCCATTGTGTACCACCACATGCCGATGGCGGGGGAGACAGACGGGAAGGACAGGATCAAAGACATAAGGCTAAAATCCCAACCAGGGAGGCTTGAGGGCCATGGTGTGGGGGGTGCGTGACCAAGTGAAGAAGGTCAGTAACAATGAGCTAAGGTCTGAAAAAATGGTGCAGAGAAAAGCAATCCAGGCAGAGGGACCATGTGTGAAGGCACCTTGTGCTCAGGAAGAACAGCAAGAACTCTCCCTCCAGCCTGCCTCCTGCACTTCCCTCCCCTGGGACACCTTTCTCCCTACATGATTCCATCTCTGTTTCTTACAAGTGTCTCCATTCTCCAGAGTCAAACTCAAATACTTCTTCTTCCAGGAAGCCTTCCAAGATTTGCCATTCTCCCATTCTCCAGGAAGCAATGATCTCTTCTGCTTGTGATCTCTCTCCCCTCCCTTCTACCTCCTTGGGCCCTCATTCATGCCACAGCATTGTAGATGCTGTGTTGTGTCTCATCTTCCCAACCAGGTCATAAAGTGTCAAGGGCAAGAACTGCCTCTTCTCCAGTGTAGACTTACAGTCCCATAGTGCTGTGTTTAAATCCCAGTTGAGAACACTTAGTGGTGGCTCTACCTCTCTGGGCCTCTGTTTCCTCATCTGGTAAAGGGGAATAAGGTGGTGAGGGCATGGTGTCGTTGCATGGTCCCCAGCTGGGCTCTGACCATCTGAGAAAGAGTTAGCTTGTCTAGGGGCTTGAAACAAAGAGGAGGGAGAAAGGGTATTTATGACCCAGAAAGCCTCAGGGCTTTGAGGGCATACACAGGCTTAGATCCGAGTTTCCAAAATCTGTCCAATAGTAAGAAACACTTGGGCCCCTCATTAAACATGCAGATGCCCAGGGCCCACTCCTGGAATTCGGATTCCACAGGTCTGGGGCGGGGTCCAGGAACCTATGTTCTGGAGAAGCTCTCACAGGGTTCTGATGCACAGTGTGGTGGAAAAATTGAGGCCCTGAGGGAGGCAGTGCTTTCCATGAGTGTGATGGGTTGGATCAGTTTTCTCGGTTTCGCCTCTTGGAACAGGATTATGTACTGACACCCCTTGCCAAGTCACTCTGCAGGGTTCATTTGCTGTGTGTGACTGCGCCACAGGCATTGGAGAGAAGTGTTTGTGTGTCATGGCTTGGCGCGGTTGCTGGCGCTCCCAACATTCACCATGACAGAAACAAGCCTGGGTGGTGGCGGGTCCAAGGGGAATGGGAGACATGTGGAACAGACTGAAGCCAACCCACATTCTGGAGTCCTGCCCAGCTCAGTGAGCCCTGCTGCAGATTAGCTAAACCTTAGCTGCCCCACAGATGAGTGAGTGAGAAAATAAATATTTATTGTTGTAAACTACTAAGGTTTGGGGTGGTTTTGTTATGCAGCATTACCGTAGTGATAGCTGACTGATACACTGAGGTCCCACAGCAAATGAATGGCAAAGTTGGGATTCAAACTCAGGTCTGAATCCAGTGCTTGTTTTTCATTGCTTCTGTCTTTCAATCCTGAGGCTCCCCCCACACCCCACACTTTCCTTTCTGGAAGCCCCTCACTTCCACTCTGCCTCATCTTTATTCTCTGGGAACATCCAGCTCTAGAAAGGAAGGCTCCAGCTTGTCAAGCAGCCCAGACTCTACCCCATGCTGCTAATAAGCTGAGGTTTCTTGAGTAGACAGTTCTACCCCCTCAGAACTTCTACATGGGTGCAGAAGAGGTCCCTAGAGCCAGAGAAAGAACTCCCACCCCCCACACCCCCTAGACCCTGGGAGAGGAGTAGGAAGCCTAGGCTTCCCTACCTCAGGGCCCTGGCAAGCTGGAGAGCCTCCCAGCTGAGGCTTCGTAATCTGTTAGGTGTCTTTGCCAACTGTTGGCTTCGGAGGGTTCTCTTGCATTGCCTGCCTTGAGTCAACTCCCTCCGGACCTCACTCTGAGCGGGGGCTTAAACGTACCCACGACCCTGCACAAACAGCAGGCACACGCTCACAACTATGTCCTCTCCGCCACAGCAATACCGCAAACACTCAGGAACAAAATCACACTCCTTCTCGTACACAAACACATGGATAGGCAGGGCCACGTTCAGACACATGAATTCATGCTCCAACACATCCCATTCCAAGCCCCTCGGCTTCAGACACACCCATGCTCTTGAATGCATTTATAAATAAGAAGCCACATGGCCACAGAACATGCGATCCCAATCATAAACACATGGTCACCCAAACACATAGGTGACACACCCACACATTGTTACGAATGAGCTCACCCACACACACCATCAGACCCACAGTCTCACCTCAAGGTTCCTTGAACATATGCTGGATTGTGCCCAAGCACTGGAATCTGGTAGACCTGTCCCTTACCCTTCCTGCTTTGTGACTCAACTTTTCTGAGCATCATCTGTAAAATGGGGACATGGATGCCTCCTACTCAAGGAGGCCAGGGGTATGCAATGAGGTCATGTATAGATAACACCCCTCAACCAGGTGAAGCTGGTTGGCCCCTCTCCTTCCGTGTCCTTGTTCACGTGCTTTCTCACTCTCAAAAGACATTTCTTTCTATCACTCCCATAAACATTTCACTGGTCCTTTAAACTTCAGGCCAAATCCTGCTTCCTCCAGGAAGCCTTCCTAGACTTCCATCTCTGGATTCCCGGAGCACTTACGGTGTGGGTCCCACTTGACATCTGAAAGACGAGGTGGGTGGCCCACTCACCCTCTCTCCTGGAGTCTGGCCTCCCTTGGCTCTTCCTTGGACAGGGTCCAGACCATGCCCACAGCAGGGGCTTGCCAAGGGTTGTTGAGTGAATAACTGAGGGGCACACTCCAAAGGTACCATGAGGTCCTTGAAAATCTCATGTGGCCCTTGGCTGGGGATGAGCCTGGGAAGTGTCACAGGAGACCCAGGGGACGGTGGTCTTGCTGGAGAGAAGGGGTCAGAAGCCTAAGAGGTGTGACTGAAGAGGGATGACAGTAGTAGTGAGACTGCAATGTTTGGCAACTTTATTTGCCATGAAGGAAGTAGGGCAGAAGATGGAGGGCAATGTAAGGTCCCAGAAAGGATGAGGAAAGATGAGCTGAGGGAGAAAAGCTTGTCAGAGTGGAAGTGGGGTGGGCTGAAGGCTTCCAGAAGGCACCTATGGAAACTGCTGGATATCTACTGACCATCTCCCCACCGCCACCTGGAGAGGACCACATGGCCCAGTCTCCTTTGTGGCCTGGCGAGGTCACATGACCAGGTTCTTTCCAGGGGATGGTGCACAAAAGGGATAGGTCCTCTCTCTCCCACCCTTCCTGCAGACAGACACACCTGGTGTCTCAGGGTGGCTGACACCAATGGAAGAACCTGGATCCCTGCGTCTCCAAGTGGATCTGACCTGCCCACAGGCCTGGACTGCTCACCTCTGTCAGAGGGAGCCTTCAACAGTGCACCCTGAGGTGCACAAACGACAGCAATTGCCATGACCACATGTCAAGGCAGGGGTAACGCGTCCTCTCCCAGGCGAGCGCAGCCTCGGAGCCGTGGGAGCCACTCCACAGAGGGGACGGAGGCCCTGACCGGGGCCGGCAGGGTACCCATTCGGGTTCATGGCCCTGCTCCCCCTTAGCGGGCATCTGAAGCACTTACCTGCCTGGTTGGTGGTGATGTTCACGGAGGCGAACTGAGGTGAGAAGGGGCTCTGGTCGGTGACGCCGTTCACGGCCTGGATCTCGAAGGTATACTGCGTGTGGGCCAGCAGGTCGCTGATGTAGATGCGTGGCTCGGTCAGGCCCAGCTGGCGCGGCGCATACTGCACGTTGTCCCCACAGCGCGTGCAGGCACCCCGGCCCGAGCCACAGCTCTTGCAGATGATGTTGTAGACCAGGTCCTCACGGCCCCCTGAGTCGCGGGGCGGGGTCCACTCCAGCATGAGGGAGGTCTCGTTGACGCTGGAGATCACCGCCTGGGGCGCGGAGGGGATGGCTGCGGGTGGGGAGAGGTGTCGGTCAGTCGGGGCTGCGGAGGTCCGTTCCCAGGAGACGGCTCTCTATCCCCTGCCCTGGCTCCAGCCCAGGGCCCCCAAGGCTTCCTTCAAATCCCTTCTCCTCTCCATCTTCCTGTGGGATGCTTCTAGAATATAACTCTCATCATGCTGCACATCTGCTTAACACTCTCCCCCTGGCCTCCAGCCTCCTCGGTGTCTGTTACAAGGGCTGGTGTTCGTGTGTTGGGGGTCATACCCACCCAAGATCTCTTTCCCCTTCTTTCTTCTAACAAAACCCAATTTTATTCAGGGTGGCAAGATGTCCAGCTAGAAGGCTAATTTCCTAGCCTCCTGTGAGGAAGGGCTGGCCACTGACACACTGTAGAAGTTGTCGGTCAGGACTTTTTCTTAAAAGGAGACCGCTATAAAATGTCCCTTTGTCCCTTTCCTTCTTCCTCTTTCTAGAAGGTGTGTGATGGCCAGAGTTTCAGCAGCAATGTTGGACTATGCAGCAATCCAAAGGGTAGGAACCTCACATGGAGGATGGCAGCCCAGAAAGAGCGAGCCAGGTCCCAGAGAACTCCATAGATTTGCCACAATCTCCAGGACTGCCTCTCTTTGGGGTTCTGCTATGTGAGAGAATAAAGTCCTATGGTTTAAGCCACTGGGGTTGGCTCTCTGGAGCTTACAGCTGAATTTTGTTCCTGTCTGTACAGGGGTGGTAAGATCGCCCTCCTCGTCACTCCTTTCTTAGAGAACCTTGGCCTGAGATTCAGGCGGCTGATGCCAGGTTAGAACACTGGGCAACCTTTTCTGTCACAGACACCACCTGTGTTGGTTCTCCTTCTGCCAAGCCTCCCACTCACCGTCCCTTTGTGAATCGAGACCTTGACTTCATCCTCCACGTGACTGGCAGGAGGAGGGATGGAGCCAGATGCCAGCTCCACGGTCGCTGTGTGTTGGCAGCACAAGGACCCCAGGATGGTCCTTTTCCAACCAGTTTTTCATTTCCCCTCCCGCCAGGTGCCTGGCCGCTCCCCGAGCAGGAGAGGCTGGCTGGAGCCAGGCCACCGCCCACCCCTTGCTCCAAGCTTTCCGCAGCGGAGCTCGGGACGCAGGGGGCCCTCGCACACTCCCGGGGCCCCGAGCGTACTTGTACACGGCATGTCGAGGGGGTCCAGGTCGGCTCGGTAGTAGCCGTTCCGGCACACACAGTTGGTCGCCCCCTCTGAGGTGGTCCGGCTGTTGATGGGACAGTGCGTGCAGGCCTCGTCCCCCTGGTTGGCCTTGAAGGTTCCAGATGGGCAACCTGGGAGAAAAGACAAGGAGAGTCTGGGGAATCCAGATGAGGAGTCGGGGGCCACAAGGCATGGGGAGACTGTGTGGTCTCTCCGAGGGGCTGCACGGCATCACGGAGGGGCCATGCAGGGCAACTGTTGGGAATTCCCATCTCCTAAGGCTCTTGGGGGTCTCCAGACTCCAACAGGGCAGTCCTATCTGTGCCCAGAAGGTTCCAGGCTGCCTGGTTTCTTGTCTCTGAAGCTGTCTATGGCTTCATCAGGGGCCGCTAACAATCCTTCTTCCCCTTTCCCAGGCTGGCTGTGACACCACTTCTAAGGTCATTCCTGACTTATTCTGAAGACTCTGAAGAGGTCTGGGGCAGGACCCAGGGCCCAGTCTTGCTCACTGATGGCTGACTGAGTCCTGATTCTTGTAACTAGATCCCCAGCTTCCAGAGAATCATGATGATTACGTTACAGCAGAAAAGTCCTAGCACAGCGCAGGCCACATAGAAACGTGATGGAGTACAGCCAAAAAGAACACTGTCTTTGGAAGTAGACCTGGGTTGGAGCCCCAGCTTGGCCTTGGGCTAGCCGTGGGGCCGTAGACAAGCCGGCTAAACCATGCTTAGAATCAGTTTCCTTATTTGTAAAATTATGATCCTAAGACCCATTTCTGAAGGCCACTGGGGGAATTTGGTCCCGTGTGTAAGGCACATGGCAGGAGGTCTGGCACAGTATAGGGGGTGAATAGTGGCTGTTATTACAGAAGGGGTTGGACCAATTTATTCCACCAAAGGGAGCCTGCAGTACCAGGGACAGCCTGCAGAGGGAAGTGTTTGCACTTGATGGGGCATTGGGCAATCTGGGCTGTTGCAGGGGCTTTGGCCTTCTTCCCTGCTCTGGCGGGATGCTCAGGATGTGGGTTCAGGCCCTGCAGCTCAGGGCTTAGGTTCTACAAACAATGACCAGACCTGTGTGCAAATCCACACTACCCTAGCCCTGGGCTGGGCATCAGGAGACCCGGGGTCCAGGCCCTGCCCTTTTCCTGGCTTCTGTTTTTTCTGCTTCCTGGGGTTCATCATCCCAGCACTGCTGTGGAGCCTGGGGAGGGGAGATCACGTAAGGGGTAAGCGAGAAGGCAGACAGGGAAGAGCTTTGCAACAGGCAAGTTCCTCGTTGGGGTCAAAGGTGGCTCAAGCGAGTACAGGCTAGGGGCGCTCGCCTAGATCACATTCCAGGCCTGTGTCACCTGTGGCAAGCGACTCCACCCCTCGGAGCACCCATCTCCTCCCATGTAAATGGCGAACATCAATTTCCCTAAATTATTTTTCCAGCCCTGATCTTTAAGCTTATCCTCCATGTTCAAATCTTAGCAAACGGCCCTCCCCTCGGCCCCTCTACCAGCTTCAGCCTCAGAGACCCCCGCCCTCCTTGGTGCTTACATGACTCGAGTTCAGAAAGCTTTACTCCTCTGCCACAATTATTCATCAGGGGGGTCTCCTGGCCATGCTCGTGGCCCCCTCAGGACAGGAGGCATGTCTGATTCACAGTTCCTTCCCCTGTGCCCAGCGCAGAGCCTGGCCGGCACTCAGCACACATCTTGAAGCTGCCTGCTAACGTGGGAAGGGCTTGGGCTTTGGGGACCACGAGAGCAGAAAGGCAGTGAAGACTGCTGGTTAGTGCGCCAGTGGCTTGGCAAGTCCCAGCTCTGCCTGTGCCAGCGTGTGACCTTGGGCCAGTCGCTAGAGCTATTTCCTCATCTGCAAAATGGGGACAATAGTATTTATCTCCAATTGTTGCGAGGACTATGTTGGTTAAATTTAGGCAAAAGTGCCTAGAACAGTTCCGGGCATTACTGAACTGTATCCGGTTCAAATACCAGGCTGCTGGGTGACCTCAGACAAATAGTTCAACCTCTCTGGGCTGAAGTTTTCTCACTGGGATGACAGCATCTAACCCATCAAGTGGCCACGAGGACTCCACGTGAGGGATGGTGTCTGGCATGGGGCGGGGAGAGGCTACAGTCATAATCTCAGGGCTTGCTGGATAAAACAAGTACTCAGTACATATGCCCCGGACATTTCCCCCCGGGACACTAGAAAACACCGTGGTGCCTTAGTTTACCCGCGTTTTGGAGGCGGCCTCCAGAAGGCGGCAGCCAACTTGACAAAGACACTAGCTGATGCCCCCTTCCCAGGCCCCATGGGGATCTCGGGTCCAGCTCCAGTCCCGTCCTTAAGGAACTGGCGGCAAGAGCAGGGTCAGGACTAACCACCCAGGCTCTCAGGATGCCAAGGAGGACGGCGACGAGCGCTCTGGGGCTTATTAAGCCTTCCACTGCACAGATGGGGAAACCAGGGCTTCAGAGTGTAAATATGAAACCGCCAACACTTATTGAGTTTGTATGAAATCCTGGCACCTTTCTAAGGACTTGACCCCTAGTAACCCACCTAGTCCCTACCCAGCCCCGTGATGGAGGGAAGGTTATTGCTCCCATTTTCAGACGGGGGCGTGAAGGCACAGAGATAGAATTCGTTTGCTAGGATATGAGCTTACAGTGGCTCCGTCTCCAGTGGTCTGACCCTCAAGGCTTCCCTAACCACCACACTACATGGCCCTGTGCAACCTGCGTTCTTCTCAATGGTCCATGAGTGCTGAGAGGGGATTGGCAGCTCTAGTTCTGGGGGCCTGCCCAGGGCTCTCGCCACTTTGCTGCACTCGTTTGGGGGTCCTGAGTGTTCCTGCCCTGCGTCTTCTCACTTTCTTCTCAGGCATCAAACCCTCCCTGCTGGACGGCTGAAGAGGCAGCCCACCATCTTGGCACAATCCGGGCTGCAGCTCTAGCTCGAGTTAAGCAGCTGATCTCTGTGCCTCAGTTGGTTCTCCTGTAGAATGGGGGTACAGGGCTCCTGTGGGGATCTAGGATCATCTTAAGAGATGCCAAAAGGTTTTGGTCCTAAGATCAGGACCCCCCCCCTGGCTCCCTCTCAGGGGAGAGCCTGCCTAGCTTAGCTCATTTCTTCCATTTGCTGGCAATTCCCTGGGCCCAGCTAGTGGGTGGCTGTCCACTCTGCCCTCCGTGCCGTGCCAGCCCCTCCATCTGGGCCTCCTTCCTGGCTGTCCTCTCCTGTCACCATGTCTTGGCCCCATCTCAGACTCCTCAGGCTGCCTCCTCCAGAAGCCTTCCCTCATTAGATGTGCTGCCGGCCACCCTCTACCCTCTCCCTGAGTGTCTATGTTTTCTTGATCTATCAGCACAGTGCTCCCCGAAAACCACTCTTTCATCTGGGAAGGTGAAATCATTCTCCACCCAGTCACCAGGAACCCCGGATACCTCCTCCCTACCCTCACCCCCTGCTGCCAATTACCAGGTCTTCCCCCCCTTCCCCTAGCTGTGCCCCATTCTGGCTCTTCTCCACTGCGGTTCTACCCCTGCGGGCATCCAGAAAGCTCTTCCTACCGACTCCTTAGCCTTGCGTGACCATCTCGCCTCCTCCTACCCATCCCCCCACCCCAGCCAGCTTTCTAAAGCACACACCTTTCTGTGTCACTTAAAAACCCACAATGGCACACAATGGAATATTATTCGGCCATAAAAAGGAATAAAGAAGGGCTACGCGCCACAACATGGATGAACCTCGACGACATTGTGCTTATGAAAGAAGCCAGACACAAAAGGCTACACAGTGTGTGCTTCCATTTATAGAACAGTGTCCAGCAGAGCCGTCGATACAGACAGGAGTAGGTTAGTGATTGCCAAGGACCGGGGAGAGCAGAGAATGGGAGGTGACGGCTAATGGGTAACAGGGTTTCTTTTTGAGGTGATGAACATGTTCTAAAATTGTGGTCATGGCTGCAATTCTGGGCATACACTAAAAATCACTGAATTGTACAACTTAAATAGCTGAATTCTATAGAACGTGAACGATGTCACAATACAACAGCTGTTTTAAAAAAAATCTGCAACAGCGCTCCAAATGCCTCAGAGCCTCCAGAACCCCAGCGCGGACGCCTGCCCCTCTCCCAGTGCCCACCACCCCCAGCCTCATGCCTGCTGCTCCACACCGTCGACTACGTATGGTCCCTGCCCAGGTCCAGCTCCTCTGTCCGTCCTGCCCTCACTCCCATTGTCATCAAACTCCTACGACACTTTAAGACTTGGCGCAGGTACCACCTCTTCCAGGAAGCCTTCCCTAAGCCACCATCCAGGTGCCTATTTTATTTATTTATTTATTTATTTATTTATTTATTTTTAAAGATTTTATTTTTATTTTTTTTGACAGAGAGAAATCACAAGTAGGCAGAGAGGCAAGCAGAGAGAGAGAGAGGAGGAAGCAGGCTCCCTGCAGAGCAGAGAGTCCGATGTGGGGCTCGATCCCAGGACCCTGAGATCATGACCTGAGCTGAAGGCAGAGGCTTAACCCACTGAGCCACCCAGGCGCCCCAGGTGCCTATTTTAATTACTTACTCGTGAATCTGTAAGTGCCCGGCTGGACCTTCGGTTCCCAGCAGGATGCCGGGTACCCGGTGGGTGAGGAGCTGGAAGAGTGTCCAGCTCAACCACCTCGTGTGATATTTGAGGAAATGGAGGCGCAGAGAGGACCAGACACACCTGGCTCTTTGGCAGCAGAGGCTGATTCTGATCCCGGGTATCCCGTGTGACTGTGGGGTGTGAGGGGCCTCCGCTTTGGCCAGCCACCTCTTCCCCCCCCAGAGAGGTCTGGAGCAGCTGCCTGCTCTCAGCACCCAGTGCCCCAGGGGCCACGCTGCTCTGACTTTTCAGCTGGGAGGGCATCTAGTCCTGCCAACGGCTGGGTTTCAGGCACAGAACTGGGGAAGTGAACAGACCTGGCAGCTGTCCCTCCGGCAGATGCCTTCCCTGAGCCTCGGACTCACCTCTGGGAAAGGGGCTGATGACACCTGCAAATGTGGGTGTGGCCAGGGTCTCTGTGTGGGTCTCCCTGCCCCACTTGGCCTCCCTACCCATCCCCCATGGTTGCCGGGGAGCTGTGATTAGAATGAATCAGACTCACCACACTCCGCTTATTTTACACTCACCCAGGGCTCCTCGCTGCCTTGAGAACTACCCCACACCCAGCCCTGGCCCACGAGGCCCGCCAGACTGGCTCTGTGGTCTTCCTGTCGCCGCTGGACATTCCCTTCGCTCAACTGTGCTCCAGCCCCTGGTGGGCAAGAGCGCTGTCCCTCCTTCCATGGCTGGTCTTCTTTCATTAGGCCCCCAGTTAAATGTCACCTCCTAGAGAGGCCCTCCCTGACCACCCTGGTCAGAGGGATTCTCTCACGACACGGTCTCAGTCTCTGTTTCCTTTGTTGCCCCTCGTCACAAGCTGTAATTATCTTAGAAAGCAGCTTATCAATGTACGTGCTATCTTTCCCCTTCCTTAGAAGTGCCTTCAAAGGGGAAGAGGAACCAGGCTGGTGTGGCTCTCATTGGTTCCCTCACTCCTGGCAGACTGATGGGACCATAGTAGGTGCTCAATACACATGCTCGTTGTATGAACGAATACGCCCCTTATGGGTGTCCTAAGAAAATGTGCGGCCAGTGAATGCCACGTTCAGTGCCACCATGACCATGTGGCAGTTTCATCAGGCTGCAGAGCTGCTCAGATCCTGTTCCCTCTCGTCCTCACTCCCCATGGGTCATCCCAGGAGACTGCCCACTATGGTGACAACACATCTCACTTTTCAGACTGGAAGTCCCGTGTCCCAGAAATGGCCTCAGTCTCTGGTAAGCCTCTGGTACATGTCTCTGGCCCTATCTGTCACCTTTCACCAGTTCGCGGTTCCCTAGATGCCCTGGCCACACATGCGAGTGTGCGCACACACGCGCGCACGCGCGCGCACACACACACACGTCCCTTTGCCTGAATGCCCTTCTCCACATCAAGCCGCCCCCTGGGATGGGGTCTGACATGGATGCCTTGGGGAGGCCTGCCTCCACCAGCTACAGCAGACGCCTCCGACCTCCACTCAGTACCCTAGACACACACACTCTGGGCAGCCGTGTGCTGGCCCACGGCTATCTGAGGCGGGGAGTGGGGGGAAGCCCTGATTTGTTCTGTTTGCCAATTTCTGTGGCATCAAGGCTCCCAGGGCAAATTTCAAGCTGCCCATCTGACCTAACTGACCACTGAGTTGGGAAGAGATGAGCCTAGTTGGCTCTTGTCAGCCAAGCTGGCGCCAACTGGCTTCATCCTACCACGGACCTAACCCTTCTGTGACTCATCTCCGTGCTGCCCACTGGTGGGGGAACCCTGCTGGGGGAGGGGCTGGGCCTTTCATCCCCACCTCTCTAGCCCCTAGTGCAAGGTGTGGCACATCGTAGGTGCTCAGTCAGCTCGGTTTGCTAAATGAAGGCAGGTCTGTCTCCCCAAGTGGATAGTGAGGGACTCAAAGGCCGGGGCTGTGGGTCTGATGGGCTGATCTGCACACAGAACTCACAGCAGGCACTATGTAAATGTCAGCTGTTATTACTCGTCAAGCTGGCAAGGACAATCCGAATTCCCAGGGGTCACGTGCTCTCCAGGGGCCGAGCCCAGTGCAGGTGACTTGCACGGATTCTCTCATGAAATCTACGTGACTACCCACCGAAGTGGTACCATTATCACCCCCCCACCATCTTACAGATGAGGAAACTGAGGCCCTGAGGGGGCAAAATGACCGTGTCAAGGTCACAGAGCTACTAAATGGCAGAGCTGAGCTTTGACTCCAAGTCTTTGTGATTCCAAAGGCCTCGTTCCCAGGCACTTTGGACGTAGAAATCATCGAGTGGCTTGAGGGTCAGTATTGGAGACCATTCGTCAGGCCTACGAGGGGACGGGGCTTGCTGTGTCACTCAACAAGACAGATGCAAAGCCTGACCCCCCAAACACAGGCCTTGGGACTGAAGCGGGCAGCCAGCACGTGCCTTCTGCAGACGCCCAGAGCCCTTGGCCAGGCAACCCAAGGCAGGGATGGCAGCCGGCCGGGAGAGGGAGGGAGGATTAGGGGGAAACAGATTTTCTCCCCACCTGCCCCCTGGGCTCCGGGGATAGGTGATAATTGACCGAGTGAGCCCCGAGTCAGGCCGAGGCAGGGCTCCATCTGGACCTGGCATGGCGGGGCCGCTAATTGGCACTGGGTGATCCTTGCAGCCTCCTTGGCAGGCCTGCCACCGGGCTCCTCACTCTCTTCCCAGAGACGCAGCTTTAATCCCCAAACCACTGAGGGCACAGCAGAGTCCAGCGCTTTCAGGCTCCGTGTGCCAGCCTTGGTGGGGGAGGAAGGAGCTTCTCTGCCTTCCTGGGGGTCCTGTGGAGCCGAGGGCTCTGTCTGGGCAGAGGTGGGCTCACCGTCTAGCTCCTGGGAACCTGAGCAGGATGTCCAATGGAAGTGGACCCGGGTGTAGACCGTGGAGCTGGCTGCCAGGGCTGAATCTCGGGCCTGCTAACAGTGTGACCAGGGGCAAGGTCCCTCGCGCTCAGTTCCCTTGTCTGTGGAATGGGGAGAAGGATCACACTGACCCTCTATTTGGAGAGAGGATTGCATGAGTTAATCTAGAGAAAGCACGTGCATTAGCACCTGCCTGGGTGACAGTGAACACGGCACAGGTGTCTGCTGTACTATCTCCGTTCACTCCGGGCCCACCACTTGCTGTGTGCTAAGCCCTGGGGATGCAGAAACGGGGAAGCTGTGGTCCCTGACCTCAGGCGCATGGGTCCAGTTGGAGAGCTGGTGAGTTACGAATTTATCTAATAGGCATGTTATTAAGCCCCAATTATATGTCAGGCACTGTGACATAGAAACGAAGGCCCAGGCCTTGGCCGAAAGAGGCCATGACTGAGCAGGGGGCCGCACACCTTCCTTTTAGCCGCGCCTGACTGCTGGCCACTGTGGCTGGAGGGAGTGGGTTCCTGGCTAGCTCCGCCCTGTTTGACAAGCAGCTGGCTCACTTTCCTGCCTCAGGGTCTCCAGGACGTTCTGGGTTTGGGCTGGGGAGAGGAGTTTGAGTGGATGGAGAAGAGTCCTGGGTCCAGAGAGGGGAGGCTGGGCTCGGCTGCCCCTGTGGCTTCCTGCTCTCTTTGCTCTGTGAGCCCAGACCCCTTCCTACCTACTCTGGGTACGGCTGGACCATCTCTAAGGCCTCTGCCACCTGTGAGACTCTGGCCATGGAACCAAGAATCCAACCCTGAGTCCTATGTTCTGGTTGAGCTGTGGGTAAACTGATTTGATTATTTTTAGGGCTTTGCACTCTGAGTACATCTGGGCTGAGCAAAAAGGGTTCAGCGGCCTTCCTCATGCAAAGTGACTTTTGCAGTTCTCATGCTTCCTGCTTTTGCTGCTGAAGTTAAATGCATTGAGTCAGTTGCCCTGGTCAGATCTGGCCAGGGCAACTGAGGCTCTGTGCCATGGGCACAGACATGCTGGAAGCAGGTGGCAAGCTTCTGGGCTGGGAGGAGCTTCTGATCACTGGGTACCTGCCATGAGCCTGGCCGGTGCTGGGCCAGCAGTTTCCCTTGCTCATAAACTCACTCAGTCCTCACCATCTCCCTGTATAGCAGGAGGCATCATTCCCATTTTAGAGATGAGGAAACTGAGGCTCATAGAGAGGGGGATGCCTTGTCCAAAGTCACGCAGAGCCTGTGCTCCCACAGTCTATGTTCTTTCTACCTCCTGCCTCCGAAGCCCTCGGTGTTCTAACTTGACGAAGAGTGCCCCACCCCCCGCCCTTCCACGGTTCTCCCTCGCTCCTCCCCTGAAAAGGGGGGGCCCTGCTTGGCCAGGTTAAGTCCAGGGAGTGCCTCAGGCTCATTCCCCTGCTGTGGTAGCTCCTGCGGGACCACCCAGGGGATGTCAGTCATCTCGCCACCCCCCGACTTCCCTCACATGCCCAGGCTACCCCTGCCTGCCCCTGATGGGTCCCAGGCTCTGTGGATCCTTGCCAGCAGCTGGCAGAACTACAGAAGTCAGAAGACAGCGGCAGGAACTGTGTTAACACGTCTCCCCTTTGCCTGAGGGGGGATCCCAGGGCCTCCCAAAGCCAGTCGCCACACTGGCCATCTGTGGCGTTCCCTCCTCCGCTCAAAGACCCTTCCACGGCTCTCTGGTGCCTGTGGCAAGCCCAGCCTTCTTTGGCCTCTCCTCTACGGACCACCTTGCCAGCCTGTACCCTCAGAACCTCCGAGCTGCAGCCTGGGCCCGGCCGCAGGAGGTAGCTTCCGGCTCTCCCACAAGCTGGGTTCCATCTCCCATCTCTGGGCCTTTGCTCAGGCAGTTCCGTCTGTCCCAGTGCCAGCCTGGCTCGCTCCTTTTTTATCCTTCCAATCTCGGCTCCGCCCAAATCACCTTTTGACCTTCTCCTGGGATGCCATCCCCAACCTGGTTTGGGGCCTCTTGCCTGTGCTCCCGAAGCACCTGTGTTCTGCCTCTCCCGCGGTGTGATTACATGGTTCTGAGTGTCTGCCTCCTGCCCTTGGCTGTAAGCCTGGGGACAGCTGGTACCGGCGATGTCTAGAACCTCCCAGCCCCAGCGGCTGAGACGTGATGGACAGAAGGCCTCAGAATGTGTGTGTTGATTGACTGATCGAAGCTCAGAAATATGGAATCTTAGGTTGAAGGTCACTCAGCCAGTGTGTGGACCGGAGACTTGGTTCTAGGCCTTTGGAGCCCCCAGACCACATCAGAGGCCCCAGAATTCCTCCCTCCGCCCCCAGAAATGGGGGCTCAAGCCATCCCACCTTCACCCTTCTTGGCACTTGGCTGATACCTGTCTCTACCTCCTACCCTGCCCGCCCGGTTCACTGCCAGGCAGGCCCTCTGGGACACCTCCCTGAATGACAGGCTACAAGGCCTGTAGGTGCCTCAGGCCCAAGGCTAGAAACACCAGAACTTTCATGACCATTGGGTCTTTTGATGGCTACACCCCAGCTGTATTTGTGTGGTGTGTGGAGCAGGATGGTGCTCATCGTCTCCTGGGGAGCCAGCCTTGAACCCCACAACCAGCGCAGGCAGGATTCATACCTGATGTGTCCAGCTGCTGGGTCCTAATGTAGGCCTGGGTCCCGGCTCTGGTCTGCCTCCCTTCGTGCCGTCCCCACGCAGGGGCTGAGAGCTCCCGCACGCCCCGCAGGCAGCCCCATTCCTCCAATTTCCTCCCAATTAATCAAGCTCTGAACTTTTTAATTATCTGCCTGCAGGGTGACTCCCCACTCTGGTGAAGCAATTAAGGACACTTTCAAGTGCTGAGTGGCTGCCGGGAGGCAGCTCTGACCAGGCCCCGACAGAGGAGGTGAGTGGAGGGAGCGGCTGGTGACAGGACGAGTGGACGGGAGTGCCCTTGGGCTGTGAGGCTGCTGGGAGGCTGTCCTGGGGTCCTGGCCTGGGCCATTGCAGGAATCTGGGGCCACACTGTCTAGGGCCACCAGCCATGTTTGGTAGCTAGAATCTGGCTTCGTAGACCCCACCCAGCGACGGTGTGCCAAGCACTGGGTTAGACACTTAACGGTCGAACGGCTGCCTCACCTTGACCCTGGGTATCGGAAATAGAATTATGTCTCATTTACAGAGGAGGAAACAGAGGTTCAATAACATTTCAGAGATGCAGCTGGGATCTGAAGGTAGCTTTGAGTCCACAACCACTTCATCTGTTGTCTCTTGGAGATGGATGGGTATGGGCTGCCAGAGTGCCCAGGGTCACTGAGGAAGGCGGGCGGGTCAGGGGAAGACTCTGGAGATGCCACGTGAGCTTGGGATCTGCTGAAGAACACGGGCTCTCCACATGCGGGGGGTGGGTGGGTGGGGGGCTGGTGGCAAAGGGTGTCGCAGGCGGAGGGGGCAGCCTGTGCACACGCAGGGAGGTGTGAGACGGCATGCTGTGTGTATGGGAGCTACAGATAGTTCAGGGTCACTGGAGCATGAAGTTCGAGGCTGGGGAGGCACGTGGGGTCTGGGTCACCGGAAGTCAGGAGGACCTGGTCCAAGCTCCTTATTTATGACTAGTGAATGCACAACCCAGAGGACAACAGTGACTTGCCTCAAGTCACATGGCCCAGTTAGTGGCTGATGGAGCCTGGGCTATAGCCCAGGAATCCCGATGTCCAGGCTGGAAGGGAAGCTAGGGGGTAGAGGAGTGGAGGCTGTCAGATTACTGGTTTCCTACCTCTGACCCTTGCCGGCTTACCTCTCCACTTGCCTCTGGCTGTGATCTGTTCTCAACATAGCAGCCAGAGGGATCCTGCCGAACAGGAATCAGCTGTGTGGTGCTCCTCTGCTCAAAGGTCTTTAACAGCTCCCACCTCAGAGTGAAAAAAACAACAGCCTACAAAGCCCCCTTTGCCTCTCTGGTTAAATTTTCCCATGGTATTTTATTCTTTGCGATGTAACTGCATCCCCCTCCCCTCTCTGAACTCACCTCCTACTGCTTTTCCTCTTGTGTCTACTCCACTCTGGCCCTCTGGCTATTCTGGAGCCCATCTCACCCCGGGGCCTTTGCACGTGCTATTTCCGCTGCCTGATTCAAATCCTAGCTCAGCTACTACTTCACTATGTCCCTCTCTGAGCCTCACATCCCTCATCTATAATTGGGGTTAATGCTGCCCACCCCGCCTTCCTCCCCAGGCTAACATGGGATCCTGACGACAGAGCAGGGAACAGAGAGAGCTCCATAAAGGCCCTCCCTCCAGCTCTAGGCTATCACTGCAAGAGGGCTTGTAAAGGTCCTCACTGGCTCCTTGAGAAAACAGGCCCTTTGATGAGCAGTGGGTTCCAGGCCCCCAGACCTTAAGCTGGATCGACACGCTGAAGCCTCCCAGCCTGCAATCCTCAGGACTCACAGATGCTGGGAAAGCAAGTGTTAAATAATAATCACGATGTGCCGGAGGGGAAGCCGGATGTGTTGGAAAGCTTGACACATCTGGTAGGGCCAGCCCTAGTCCCCCGGCACATCTGGCTGCTGTATTGACAGGTGGTGCTGTGGGTCACTGAGGAAGGTCCTGGTGGGCCCAGTCCCGGTGCCACAAGGGTGGGGGCTGACGGCCGGATGAAGCCGGGGAGCATCTCCCACACTGCCCACAGGCCATCACCCTCTTGCCGGTCCCCTTCGGGCCACCTGCTGTACTTTGGTGGCTGTGCTCAAAGAGGCCAACTTAGGACCCAGAACCTCAGCTGCCAGATTCTAAAAGCCCTGCAACGTGTTGTCGGAGCCAGCCGCCCCTGCCCGGGTCCGGGAAGTCGGGAAAGGCCCCTCCCCTCTTCAGCTGGAGGGGGTGGATTTTCGGGGTCACCTCACGTAGCACTTCCCTTTCTATGGAATCCAGAAATGTGGTCATCAGCTCCACCTGAGGGAGCCCCCTGGGCTGAGACGGGCCTCCTCCCTCCTCCCACCTGCCCCAAGAAAGCCATGGTCATTAATAAAGGACACAATTAGCTGTCAGCGGAGAACATGTCTGGAATTTTTTACCTGCTCTGTGTGCTCGGTTAAGGCAACAAAGCCTCGGACCCCCCGGGGAAGCAGCTACCACACACCTTTCTGGGGGCCCCTTCGCCTGGGCCCAGGGCAGAAGGAGCCTGTGACTTTTTCAGTATGGGCTCCACAGGCCTGGGCCTGGGCAGGACGGTTTTTTCCAGGCTCATGGAGAATGTGACACAGTGAAGGAGATTTCCTGGCAGAAGCTGTGTTGTTGGTTTTTTTTTTTTCAACCCAATAAGCAATACAATTCAATACAGCCTTCTCCCCCTTTCTGTGCCGACTTTCGAGTCTTCAGGGCTAGAAGGACTTTAGAGAAAATCTAGTTCAGTCTCTCATTTCACACCTCATTTTACAGCTGGGGAAACAGAGACCCAGGGAGGGGAAGTGACCTTGTTTGCGGAAATAAATATGCTTCTTTAACGCAATTCGGATTTGTGGCCAAAGTCCGAAGGAATGTTTCCAGAGACCCTCCCAGTCACTCGCCACATGCCGTCAAGTCCCAGCGGTGCTGAAGTTGGGATGGAACAGCGGGGGGGGCGAGGAAGACGGCGGGGCGGGGGGGCCTCTGCCCTCTTGGAGCTGAGGGTCTAGGACAGTGACGGAGGGAGAGAAGCACCAGACAAGCACAAATGCTGTCCACGGACTGTGAGGGCCATGACGGGGACCACCACGGGCTGAGGCAGGTGTACGGGGGGTCACCTTAGGGAGTGTGGCCTTTCTGAGTGGTGGCATGTAAAAAGACGGAAGCAGGAGTAATATGTGCAAAGGTAGGATAAACGTAGTACCTCAGTTTCTCATTCAGTGTCATGGGGGAAGAGCTGGACATAGTTATTGGGCATTTGATGCCCACTTGACCTGAGCACCTCTGTCTTAACAATGCCATGAGGTCGGGATTTGTCACTCCTATTCTGCAGATGAGAAATGGAGGCTCAGAGCAATGGAGGGCCTTTCCCAGGGCATATGAACAGCAAGCTCAGGAGCCCAGGCCTCTAATACCTGCCTCTCTCTCCCTGACCTTCTGGGTGCTTTCCAGGACCACCGCTTTCCCCAGGAACCCAAAGTTGGTCTGCTTGAGCCCTGGTGGCCTCTGACTTTATGCTAATGAAAATCCCACTCGAGGGGTCCTGGTATTTGTTGCCTCGAGGAAAAGAGCTTAGAAACAGGGAGAGGGGGAGCTTACCCACATTCACCCTGAGGTTCTTAGGTTGGGGGCCTACAATCGCTCTCCCTCCTAGGGGTATAGAAACCATCACCTCCTCCTGTTGGCTTCTGGGGAGCAGGAGTGGGCCTTAGCTAACCCAAGCCATAAATCAAATGCACAAGATGTGGCTTGGCAGCCATCCCAGCGAAAAAGATCTGGGGGTTTGAGTTGACCACAAGCCAAAAGCTGCTGAAAAAGCCAATGTGGTCTTAGACTGTAAGAGTAGAAGTAGAGTGACAGCCCAGCATCCTCCCTGTTGCTCAGGCAGGGTTAGTCTTGAGTTCCGCATTTTATGGAGGCCCAGTGAGCGACAGCAGATGGGCTTCCTTTTTGTTTTCATCTGCAGCCACCTCTGGGTTGTTCTGGGGGTGCTTGGGGTGGGGTCCCTCGTATGAACTCTCCCAGGCAGCATTTTCTGGACCTACAGCAGAATTCCAGATCCCCACTTGGCCCTGGAACATTCTCTGGTCTGGATCCCTGGGAAGGATGAGTCCTCTCCTGAATCTGGCTCAGCCTCTGCCTCCGTGTTCTAGTTCTCCTGGATGCTGGAGATTTGCGATCATGTGTGATGATTCACTAGGGCCCACCCTTGATTTGAGGGTGGATTTACTCAATTAAAAAAAAAAAGCCCAACAAGTTTTTCCCAAGTAATGACTTTGTATGCAGCTCGGCACAGAGTGGAATAAGACATGAGTCTGGAAGTCCACTTCAAAAAGGGGAAGAATGGAGGGGCGCCTGGGTGGCTCAGTGGGTTAGGCCTCTGCGTTCGGCTCGGGTCATGATCTCAGGGTTCTGGGATCGAGCCCTGCATCGGGTTCTCTGCTCAGCGGGGAGCCTGCTTCCTCCTCTCTCTCTGCCTGCCTCTCTGCCTACTTGTGATCTCTCTCTCTGTCAAATAAATAAATAAAATCTTTAAAAAAAAAGGGGGGGGGGAAAGAATGGATATGATCAGTTTGGGGTATTGAAGAAGGTTTTCCAGGGCGGGGGGTGGTGGATTTGAACTGAGTATTGAAGGATGAGCAGGAGTCCACTGGGGCCAGAAGAAATGAAGGACATTTCAGGCAGATGAATAGTGTGTGCAAACGTACGGAGGGGTGCAAGGCAGGGTAGGATGGCCGAGCACAGGATGGTGGGGGGAAAGGTGGGATACAAGGAAAAACGTGATCTGGGGTTATACCACAATGGGTTATGTGTGCTCAGTGATGGAGTTGGGGGTTTCATTTTTTAAGAGCAGGAAAGCCAGTGGTGGTCTTGGGGTAGTGCCCAGATGGCCACCAGGGCCCTCAGCGCTTTCCCCCCAGCAGCCTCCCAGGCACTTGCCAACTCATGCCCCTGCCCAGCTCTGGCCTCTGCCCACCTACCCTCCAGTCTGACTCTTTCCCTGTATCTCCTCCTCGTTTCCCCCTTTTCTCTCCTCCTCCAGCTCTCAACTCCTTCTTCCTGTGTTGTGAACAGTCCCACCTCTTCTGTCTAAAAATGGACTATAAAATGAACGGAGCTATTAATAATTACTGACAATGGCAGCTACCATCTGTCTTGAGGATCTAATGTGTGCCAGGTGGAGGGCTCCATGCAAGTTTTTCGTGTGCCATGCGTCACAGTGGTCAGGGGCACAGGCTCTGGAGTCTGGGTCCATCTGGCCTTGAACCCTGGCTCTCCTTACTGACCTCAGACAAGTTACACAACGTCTCTTTGTGCCTCAGTTTCCCCATCTGGAAAATGGGTCTACCAACAGGACTTACCTTGTGAAGATGCAGAGTTAACACCATAGAGTGTGTTAGTGTTCTCCAACAATTTTTTTTTTTTAATTTCATTTTTTTAAAGTAATCTCTGTGCTCAATGTGGGGTTCGAACTCATGACCCCAAGATCAAGAGTTGCATACTCCACTGACTAAGCCAGCCAGGCACCCCCAACAACAATTCTTAGTGTCATTCCATAAAGTAGATACTATTGATAGTCACATTTATAGGAATGAGTAAAGCTCGGGAAGGATAAGTAATCCCCCCTCAGGCAGCATCAGGGCTGGGAGGAGAGTAGTGGAGGGCTACATCTGAGGCCAAAGGCAGGGTCTTAACTACTCTATCCTATGGCCTCTTGCAGGCTCTTGCCTGGACTGGGCCTGGGGACCCAATGCTCAACAGGCTCCCAGCCTCAGGGAGAAAAAGCCTAAGTAAACAGGCAGTTTCCACACAGTGTGATTAGTGCCAAGGGATGCTTGAGGGGAGGAGGGTCTGGTCTGGGGTGCCCTGAGGAGGGGATTTTCCCACTGTTGTTTCCCAGAGGTGACAACACGACAATTGTCTTGCAAGACAAAGAAGGACACAACAGAAGAATCCAAGGAGGGACATGCTGGACAGAGGAGCAGTCTGTCCAAAAGTGTGGCATTGAGACCCTGTGCAGCAAGACTGAGGCCCAGAGTCTGGGCATGCAGGGGTGCAGAGGACGAGGCCAGATAGGCGAGCAGGGGTGGGGAGCAACAAGCTGCCCGCCCGGCACTGGACGGTGTACCCACGCCTCCATGACCACCTGCAGCTTGAGTAGCTCTGTGTATAGCATGATGGCTTGTGAACCCACAGAGAACCGGGGAGAAGCGGGTCCAGTCCTTGGACTGGAACATTCTTGGATCATAAAGTCACTCACGGCGGGGCAGGGACCCAGGGATCCCAGCTGCCTCTGCAGAGCGCCTTTCCAGCCTAATCCCAAACTTTCCCGGGGACAGATGGCTTCTTAAAAGGTTATTTAAAAAACACCCCATCTCCAAAGCTTATAAAAATCCCACACCTCAGTTTTAAAGGGTCAAAAGTTGAAAATTATGAGCCAACAGCAAGATTTAAAGAAAAAATGATCTCTGGCAACAGCCAAAATACTTCATGACAAATTGCCCAGACATGGTCATTCTAGAATGATCACCTTTAAATGATGCCTCCACTTTCCCCTAAATGTCTCCTTTATTTGAACAGTGTGTTTATAGGGCCTGGGGCTGCTCTTCCCAGCTTGCACTTTGGATTTTTAAAAGAGGAGGAAACTGGGAGAGAGAGAGGAGGGAGAGGGAGGGAGGGAGAGAGAGGGAGGGAGAGAGAGAACACAAGACATCAAAGCAGACGGTGACAAACCTCTAATCTTATTAACTCTTATCTCAGTCTTTATAAAAATGGGGAGGCCTGGTTGTCTTTGAAAGCTCATAAACTTGACAAACATTTAGCTCTAGCACCCATAGGGAAGGACTCTAACCCCTGGAAAAAGCTGGAGATGTAGAGCGGGGAGGCAACTTCTGGTGAAGGTGCAGAGATAGCCCACGCTGTCACCAAGTGAGGGCTTGAGAGCACAGCTTCCCAGCTTACTTTCTCTGACTTCATGGTAACACTGCTGGAGAGAGTCTCCTTGGTTACAAGAGAGGCCAGAACTAATGTTTGAACATTTGTAATCTTCTGATAAATAACAGCTTGCACTTAGAGCTTACTCTGGGCCAGGCACTGTTTTAAGTGCCTTATGTGGATTAATTCATATAATCTCAAATTAGGCTACAATTATCCTCGTTTGCAGGGGATGTAAGTACGGAGTGGCAAGTCACTTCCCCAGCATCACTGATTCGGTGAGCAGCGGCACAGAGGTTTAAGCTGAGATGGGTGGCATGTGCTTTTCCTTACCTGTTCCTTGCTCACTCCTTGAGGGGTCGGGCTCCAGGCTGGATGGGGGCTTTGCTCAGCTCTGCCATCCCCTCTCCTCTCCTTGCAACATCCTGATGAACTTCTGTCCCTGTTTTACCGCCCAGCAACCCACGGCTCTAGGCTGCAGGCTTTGTTTACTTGACTGGGCTTGGAGTCCTTTTCCCAACCTGAGGGATCTGGAGCCCTGCCCAGCATTGGCTGGTTCCTCAGAGAGGCAGTACAGCACAGGGGTTAGTACCTCGCTTTAACTCCGCTCTGACACCTCCAGACTGGGTGACCTTGGGTGAGTCACATAACCTCTCTGTGCCTCAGCTTTCTCATCTGCAAAATGGGGACAATAAAGCTATCTCCTCTTGGGGCATCTGGGTGGCTCAGTGGGTTGAGCCTCTGCCTTTGGCTCTGGTCATGATCTCAGGGTCCTAGGATCAAGCCCTGCATCGGGCTCTCTGCTCAGCAGGGAGCCTGCTTCCCCTTCTCTCTCTGCCTGCCTCTCTGCCTACTTGTGATCTCTCTCTCTCTCTCTCTCTCTCAAATAAATAAATAAAATCTTAAAAAAAAAAAAAAAAGCTAGGGACGCCTGGGTGGCTCAGTTGGTTGGACGACTGCCTTCGGCTCAGGTCATGATCCTGGAGTTCCGCGATCGAGTCCCGCATCGGGCTCCCGGCTCCGCGGGGAGTCTGCTTCTCTCTCTGACCTTCTCATCGCTCATGCTCTCTCTCACTGTCTCTCTCTCAAATAAATAAATAAATAAATCTTTAAAAAAAAAAAAAAAGCTATCTCCCTCTTGAGGTTGTTGAGGAGATGGTGAGCCCACATGAAGTATTTAGAACATGGCCACACGTGCAGTAAGTGCTCAGTAAATGTCGATAGCGTTTTTCTGTCCTCTCCCTGACAGTGGGCTCGGCTCCCTGGACCCGGCTGTCAAACCAGTTAGCCGCTGCCCAGGCCCCTGATTCACAGACAGATGCCTGGCCAGGTCCTGTCATCCCTGTCCCTGTAGAGAAGGTGGCATCTGGGTTCAAATCCCAACCCCACCTCTTCCCGGCTGAGGTCTTTAGGCACATGGGCCCATCTCTCTGAGTCTCCATCATCTATAAAACAAGGTAATAGCACTTGTTTTAATAACACAGCCATAGGAGCCGAGACTTAGACTCAGATCTGGGTCTCTGCTTCCTACGATCTGCATGACCTTGGGACAGTTGCTTGAACCCCTGGGGCCTCAGTTTCCTCAGCTGTAAAATGGGCACCTGGCCTTGCTGGGTTTTATACTGTGAAGACCCAATGATCTTATGGCTGGAGGATGCCATGGGCCTGGCAGGGCTGGCCGAGTGGCTGTTCGTGTTAACCATGCCTCCTGCATGGGTCATTCATTCAACAGACCTTGAAGCCCTACTAGGTGCCAGCCCTGTTCTGGTTGCTGGGGACACGGCAGCAAATAAGACAAGCCAGTTCCTTACTTGTAGAGCTTCTAATCAAGTGCGGAAGATGGATGATAGACGGATAGCACACAAATACAGAGTGACGTGCTAGAGGGTGCTGCGGGGGAGGTCTTCTAGCTGGGGTAGTAAGGGAGGGCTTCTCTGAGGAGGCAACATATGAGCTGAGACCCTGAGGCTGAGATCTGGGGGTGGGGAGCGCAGTGGGAAGAGGATTCCTGGCAGAGGGAACGGCACGGGCAAAGGCTCTTCCTCAGGAGGGACTAAGAAGGCCTTTGTGGGAAAAGCCTCCAGGATGCCCGTGTGGCTGGAAGAGGGGAACAAGGGACAGAGTGGGAGGAGGACACCAAACCCCAGGACATGGAGCTTGACTCTAAATCCACGGGAAGCCCCTGAACAGTTCTAGGCAGGCCTGTGAAGTGACCTGAGTTTGGAACAGGTCCCTGTCTGCTGTGTGGAGAGAGCAGGGGGACTGAGCCATGGTCCAGGCAGAGGTGACAGCAGATGGACAGAGTGATGACAAGGGGTTGGGTTTCACGAGGGCCAGTGACCACCTCTTCCGCCCATGGTAACACACCGTGTGAACAAGAGGGGAGCGAGGTGAGATGCTGCTTCTGGGAAGGAACAGGACGTGTTTCCCTCGGAGCACTTGACTCATCAAGCAGTGCCTCCTCCCCAAGGACTCTCCATCAGCGAGCTGAATGCACATGCTTCTGGGACAGGTGCCCGGGGGGCTGGCAGAGCCTCTCCTCTCCGGGCCGCGTGGAGCCTGTGGCCACACTGCTCCTTGGCAGAAAGTCGGAAGGAAGAAAGCTGCTGCTGGCAGTTCCTGGCCCCATTTTAAGGGTCCTCCTGCTGCCTCTCACCGAACCCCAAGCTTGCAGCTCCCCAGGCTGCCCCGAGGTCTCACAGAACCCCCGTTCAAGGTCTCAGATCTCGCCCACCTCCCAGCATCTGCCCTCTGTCCCCGGCTGTGTCTCATTCTCTCTCAACTCAGCTCATGCTAAGAGAGGCCAAGGTCGCCTCTTGGCCAGGGAATCAAAATGTTACACTGGCCGTTCCCTGTGAGCATTCTATCAAGATCCCTCCTGGAGACACCAGGCCTTCATACCAGGAGTTAAATGGTGGACATTGAAGGCACTGGGACAAGTAGGGGAGGGGTCCGACTGGGCCCGGGGCTGCCGTTCCTATCTCCTAGGCTTCCCTACTGCGCCCACCTTCAAGACTGACCCACCCACTCATGAAACCAGCCTGTACATCACAACTTTCCAGAACAACCCCACCTCCCACTTCCGTGTTTCCAGAGCATGGCCACCGGTGCGCCCCACAAGGATCCGTGAGAGGGTCATTATTCTTATGCCCCTGGTACTGAGGAGGAAAACAAGACTCAGAGAGAGAAGTGACTGCCCAAGGTCACACGGACAGTGGAGGCAGAAGTGGGTCACGACCTCCACCTCCAGCTTTGAATCGAGTCTGGTCTCCTTGGCACGGCGCCCTCTGCCAGCCAGGTTCCTTCCTGCTCTGCAAAGACGGACATGACAGCAGGAGGCCCTGGTGAGGATCGGGGGAGTAACTGACAAGGCCACTTATGGGTGGTGACAGACAGGAATGGGCAGCAAAGCATGGGTCCTAAGTGAGCTTTAAAATTGCTCATGACATTCGCTTCGATATGACACAGCCATCCTGGATGAGTCAGGCACTAACCACTGCCCTCTATCCACGAATTCACAGCATTATGGGAGCCTGCCACAGTGCTCTAAGTGCAGGGCGTGCGAAGATTCATTCATTCAGCTGTTCATTCATTCATTCCACAGTGACTGAGAAGCTGCCAAGTGGCCTATACCTCACAGGACAGAAGGATGTCGGACACAACCCCCCTTGGGTGCTGCTACTTAGTACTATAGTTCTGTTTCTTCCTTTCCTTTTTTTTTTTTTTTAAAGACATTTATTTATTTATTTATTTATTTATTTGAGAGAGAGAGCGAGAGAGCGAGCGAGAATGAGCAGGGGGAGGGGCAGAGGAAAGAGCAGACTCCCCTGCTGAGCAGGGAGCCCGACACAGTGCTTGATCCCAGGACCCTGGGACCAGGACCTAAGCCGAAGGCAGATGCCTAACTGACTGAGCCACCCCGGCGGCCCACAGCTCTGTTTCTTCCCCTGAACTGGGAGCTTCCCCAGTGGTTAAGAAAGTGGTTTTAGGAGTCGGAACATGTCCTGGCTATGTGACCTTGGGCAACTTGCTTCCCCTCTCTGTGTCTCAGTTCACCCCTATGAGTAATGGAGATGGTAACAATGCCTACCACATAAGGTCATCGTGGGGGTTAAATGAGTTAAAGTGTCTAAGCAAAGTGCTTAGAACAATGTGTCTGCACCAAGTACTTAGCTCTGTCCTTCCACATTCTCAAGGACTTGTAGGGTTTCCCTACCAAGGTCTTGCTGTCCCAGTGGGAACCACTGAATTTTATTTCTAATGATGGTCCCGAATAACAATGTCAGGCGTCTTCCTTTTTTTTTTTTTTTTTTTTTTTTAAGGATCCTGGCAGAGAGCATGCAAAATTCATTTGTCAGGATCTATCTGCTGAGAGAATCTTTGCACTTGAGTTTAAACAGTCATCATTATCCTTTCAATAAATATTTTTTTTTAATACCAAGCAATATTCTAAGGGCTTTAGCAGCATTATCTTATTGAGTCCTAACAATATCCCTGTGAGGTTGGCATGATTTCCCTCATTTTGCACAGGAGAAAACAGGCTTACAGAGGCTCCGTAAACATCCACCCATTCATCCACCCACCCACCTATCTATCCATCCATCCATCATCCATCCATCCATCTACTCATCCATCCATCATCCATCCATCCATCATCCATCTATCCATCCATCATCCCACCCATCCACCCACCCTCCCAACCATCCATCCATCCATCTATCCATCCATCTACCCATTCATCCAAGATTTACTGAGTACCCATTATGAGCCAGTTAAGCACTGAGCCAGTGCTAGGTTCAAGCCCCAGCCAGTAAGAAATGAGACACAGTCTTTGACCTATCCGGTGTCACCAGGGAAAACCTATCTTTGTCAGATAATGAGCAGTATGATGAGAGCCACAAGTGTAGGAGGGCATGGGTGAGTTGAACAGGAGCCAGACAAAGCACAAAGCTGGGTATATATTGCTGGGTTTCAGCCCAACTAGGAAAGCAACCTAGAAACTCCCTCTTCTACCTCCTAAGCCACTCCTCCTAAGCCCCATCTTTGCCCCATCAACATTGCAACATTTGTCAACATTGCAAACTCCTGTTCATCGGGGTCGGTGTCTCTCCCTGTAACACATTCTTGTCACTTCCTGGGCCACAGAGGTCACTGATCCCCAAGGAAGGCCAATGTATCTGGACGCCATACTGGGCCTCGTGTTTGTCATGTGTTTGCTGACTGAGTGCTGACTGCAATGTCTCCACTTTGGGAAGACTTCCTCAACCACCACCCAGCACCCCAACCCTGTCCCTGGGCCAGCAGGTTGCTCTCTTCCCTGCATTCCCAGAGAAACCTGTGTGTATCTCCAACTAGCCCCCCATCATTATTTGCCCTTTGGCTTTCTTCTGCACCAGGTTATGAGGCTGTAAGCAGACCTTACTCTTCTTGGAGTCTACCAACAAGTGGGGTATGTGGTGGGTACTCTGTTTCCAGCTGGTTTCAGGAATAAGCCGAACGGCAGAATGGGTGAGAAAATCTAGGTCTGAGTCCCAAGCGTGGCCAATTCTAGTCAAAGTCCTCAGACAAGGGCAAGATGAGAACTCAGGGTTGGTATGCAAATGGTCTCATCTTGTGCTCCCGCTTCAACCCCTTGATCGGTGGCTGCCTGGCGCTGTGTTGAGAAGGATCCTGGAGTAGCTCTGGATTTAGTGAGAAGAGTATAATGACTGATTCTCAATGTCTGGATTGGAGTTAGGGAGGAATGGCAATGGGTGCTTCTCATTTCTGATATCCCCGGAAAGCCATTTTCCTCTTTAAGGCTTTGTTTGTTCCCCATCTGCAAAACGAGGAGACTAGATTCAATTATATCTGATACTCTAGGATCTGAGCCCTGCATCTCTTCTAGTGTTACCTTTCTTCGGGGACAGGAGCCATGTGCCAGTCTAGCTCAGGGCCTGGTACACAGCAGGTGCTCAGTGAATGCTGGTGGGACGAAGAGTCCTCCTTGGTCATTGTGAGACTGGAGGGAGAACAGCCTTTCCACCCAGGCTAATATGAGGAAGGTGGGGCTGACAGAAGCGAAGTGAAGGTTCATGCCCAGAGCCAGCTACAGTCTCCTCTAGTCCCTGGGTCTTCTGACTCCCAGGCCCGTAGCTCCTGCCCCTGGTTGGTTGCACATACTTATCCAAGCAGATATTTCCCCCGATGCTAATCAAATAATGGCCCCAGCCACAATCAGCGTTACATTTTGATTCCACAAGGCATTTTTAGCATCCTTATTGCACTCTAGCCTCATGAGGACTCTGGCAAGAGAGAGTGCTGACCTTCACCCTCCATTGACAGACTGGGACACTGATGCTCAGAGAGGGCATGTGATTTGCTAGGGTCACACAGACCCGGTCTCAAACCCAGGTCTTCTGTTCTAAGACCTCATGCTCTATCCACCTGCCCCTTACCAGCCGGTTCCTCTGTCCCACTGCTCTCTGCTCTCTCTCCTCACAGCCACCTCTACATTTTCAATAAAAGAGCAGACAGATACATGAAGTGTAACAGGAGCTAAGCTCTCCTGTGAGGCCAAGCCCCACCTTGGGCCTCATCTTTGAGGGAGAGGCCTTGGAGGGGAGAGAAGGGGTCGTAAGACCCGAGCAGCAGGGTGCCGGCTAGAGGACTGGCCTCCCAGGTCCTTCCCTGCGACCCCAGCCTGGGCTCACACCAGCTGGGTAAACAGGAGCCAGCCTATCCAGGGGTCGGGGGGGGGGGCATTCCTGCCCCTCTCAGATTGCCTGTCTGTTGCTAAGGATTCTGGGAACGAGGCGGGGAAGGCAAAGGTGAGCAAGCACACAGAAGGACTGGTCTGGAATTGTCCTCAGGAAGATAGGGATGACCCGGAAACAGACAGGAAAATGGCTGGACCTCGTCTGGCATCCACGCTCTGCCCTCTCTCCTGCTCCATACAAGCCTGCTTTCATCTTACTCTAAATACTCTTCAACTCTGGGTATGTAATTTGGTCTCCTGTGACTCAACTTTCCCATCTGTAAAAAGGGCCTAGGGAGAAATCCTTCAGGACCAGAGACACTCTCTTTTCTCCCATCCCCACCTTCTTTTTAGAGACCCAGACCCTCCAGGTGGAGAAACTCCTATAAACTTATGATATAATCACCCCCTTGTCCCTACTCCACACAGCAGTCGGCCGGACCAGGGAAAGCAGGTGTCTCCGTGTGACTCTTCCTACCTCCCGCACCCCTGTAGGACTTTGTCGGCATCTCTGAGAACATGAAAAAGCTTTCTGCCTTTCTTATCACTGCCCTGGACTGCCCACCTCCTGAGCCTGGTGGCTTTTAAAGGCAGGGCTCTGTCTTAACCTTCTCAGTATCCCTAATGCCCAGCACGGTGCCTACAGCGTAACAGGTAACCGTTATGGAGTTCTTCGCTGGAGGGAAGAAATAGGAAAGAGTGCTGATTACATCCCCTCCCCGGCCCCGGGTGGAAGCTCCAAAATCCCCTCCTTTTCTTGAAACACACAGAAATGGACAGACAGCATGTGGGCCCCGGCAGAGAGGGCCAGGTTTTGAACCATCTGGTGGAATCCAAGGCCACAGAGCACAGGAGGGCCCCAGAAGGTCAAGTTCAATTAATGGCTGGCTGATCCTTGACCCAGCGGCCACAATGACGCACTTCCTCCCGCCCGCAGGATAAAAACCGCCAATGCAGAGGGCGGACTGGCGCACCATTGAGGCACCCTCCCAGCCCCATAATGGCGATCTCCCCCCCACGGTGTTCCCAAATGCTGGGGAGATGGGGACAAGCAAGGTGGCCCTGATGTCTTGTCTGGTTCATCTTGGTGCCTCGAGGGCCTGGTATCGAGCGGGACTCGGCCAAGGCCCGGAATGAGTGGCTGACCCCGGCGCTGGAGCGTGAGCCGAGAGCTCAGCAGGCCTCCCCTCGGACAACACATGCTCTGTGAGTGTAGACGATCAGAAGGCTTGGGGAAATCAAAAGCAGCTCCTCAGGAAAGGCCAGGGCCCCCGCTGGAGAGGCTGCTCTGCGGGGCTGCTGGGCCCCCGGGCCGGTGATTCATGTCTCGCTTGCTTGGGGTGGGAGCATAGGCCGAGTCTGAGCTGAATTCATAAGACCTTCTCTGTTTTATCTCACAGATGTTTCTGGGATGGATGTGTCAAGGAAAAAAAAAGGCTGAAGTTGAAAAATCCCAACTCAGCACATGTCCTCCAGCCCCTGGAGACGTGACAAGGGATTAAAACGCCTTTCTCCTCATTTGCCCAACATCTCAGGAGAAAGCTAAATTGCATGCCCGTCAGGGCTGTTCTGGGCACCTGCTGGCTACGAGGACGACCTCCTCATTAGTGCAGCTTCCCTCTGCAAGCAAGCGCACAGAAAACCGTGTTATGGGTACTCGAGAGAAAGTGTGTGAGCGGGTGGGGTGTCACCCACCCCTCACTCGGTAAATCCCACACTCGGTAAATGGGAGCTTCCGAGCTCCTACTGTGCTGGGCACAACAGCCAGCACCCTGCCATTTTATTCTCACTGCCCGGTGAGGTTATGCTCTTCTTTTCCCGTTTTCTAGAAGATTCGCCTCCATACAAAAGCACAGGCTTACACACGTACACATTTACCTGCGTGCACAAAACGTGCTCATATATACACCTCAGGCTTTCTCCATACATGCATATGCAGACAGAGCTACACACAGGCATGTGCCTTCATACATACATGTCTTTGTGTGTGTGTACACTCTCACGTGACGTCCTTACTCACGAGATGGGCTGTCCATTGAGCTCCTTTCCTACAAGTCACTTTGCTTCTAGTCCTATTCTTTATGTCATCCATAATCCTGGGAAGGCAAAAGGTGTTCTCTACATTGGGGGTCGGCAAACTATGGCCCGCTGGCCAAATTCGGCCTGCCACCTGTTTTTGAAAATAAAATTTCCTGGAACCCAGCCATGCCCTTTGGTTATGTACTATCTGTGCTTACTTTTCTGTTACAATGGCAGCGTTCTGTTATATATGAACTCTCCAGAGCGTAACAGTTTGCTGATGGTGAATCTGCATGTTTCATAGAAAGAAACTAAGATTTAGCTAGGGTATTTCACTGTCCAAGGTCATGGACCAGGTAAGTGTTTAGTTAGCTGAATACCTACCTGGCCACATACCAGACCTCTTCCCTCGTCCTTTTGGGTGTCTTGGTCGGTGTGACCTGCAATTGTGCCTCCATACTTGTCACCCTCGGCCCCTGTGTGCTTCTGCACCTGGGGGAAGGCTGGTGGGTCTGCCTGAGTGCATCAGGAATATGCAATGTTTTTAGGTCGGGTTCAAAGTTCTTATATACAGGTCATTCGAGTCTAATCATTTGTGTCTACTTAGTCACTTTCTGGGAAAGCTATGCTACAATAGCTTACTAAGAACGTGAACTTGAAAATTTCTTCTTGTAAGTATATCATTTTGAGTGTTTTCTTAAAATTGTTTTGAGGGGTGCCTGGGTGGCTCAGTCGTTTAAGTGTCTGCCTTCAGCTCAGGTCATGATCTCAGGGTCCTGGGATCGATCCTGCGTTGGACTCCCTGCTCAGTGTAGAGCCTGCTTCTCCCACTCCCTCTGCCAGTCCGTCCCAGCTCATGCTGTCTCTCTCTCTCTCAAATAAATAAATAAAATCTTAAAAAAAAAAAAAAGCTTAAAAAAAAAACTGTTTTGAAGCTATGCAACTTCAGGATTATTATACCTTTCTGGTGAATTATTCATTTTGTCATTAGTAATGACTCTCCCTGTCCCCAATAATGCTTCTTGTCTTAAAGTCTTTTTATTCCCCAACACTTATCTTGCTCCCAGTTTTATTACAGAGAATATTTTCTGATACATCATTTTATATCCCTTTACTTATACCCTTCGCACATCATTATCTTTTAGTTGCGTCTCTTATAAACAGAGGTGGGATTTTTCTCCACCTAAACTAAGAATCTCTGTTTTTTGTTTTTTTTAAAGATTTTATTCATTTATTTGACAGAGAGAGAGAGAGATCACAAGTAGGCAGAGAGGCAGGCAGAGAGAGGGAGAAGCAGGCTCACTGCTGAGCAGAGAGCCCGATGCGGGGCTCGATCCCAGGACCCTGAGATCATGACCTGAGCTGAAGGCAGAGGCTTAACCCACTGAGCCACCCAGGTGCCCCAGAATCTCTGTTTTTAAACAATTGAGTTTAATCCATTTTTATTTATCGTGGTTACTAATAGACAGTTGATGCTTGAACAACACAGGTTTGAACTAAGTGGGTCCATTAATACATGAATTTATTTTAGATAAATATAGGACAGTGCTGTACATGTGTTTTCTCTTCCTTAAGATTTTTTAATAATATTTTCTCTGGCTTACTGTAAGAATATAGTATAGAATACAGATAATATACAAAATATGCATTAATCGACTTTATGTTATTGGTGAGACTTCTGGTCAACAGCAGGCTATTATTAGTAGTTAAGTTTTGGGAGTCAAAAGTGATGCACAGATTGATGACTGTGTGTGTTGGGGGCAGGGTCGGTGCTCCTAAATCTGGCATTGTTCAAAGGTCAACTGTATTTGACCTTATTTGTACTATCTTATGTGTTTTATTTACCATCAGTTTAAAACTTTTTTCTCCTTTCTTGCCTTCTGTGGCATTGGTTGAATTTTCTTTACGTTCTTTAATTCCTCTGCTGATTCAGAAGTTATATATTGAAGTCTTTTATGGCTGTCTCTAAGTTTTTAACATGTATATTTATCTCAACCAAGCCAAAAGTTACTTGATGTCTCCATCTACTTCCCAAACAATCCTAGCATGTTTTAATTCCAGTCTAATTCCTCTTATCTTTCATTTTATGGTTGTATTTTTGTATTTTTGTTCTACTTATTACTTTAAAAAATCCCCTAAATTAAAAAAAAAAAAGTCACCCAAGGATTTCCCTTTCTTTCAAGCTTTTGTCGAGATCATCTCCAGTGTTGTATGTTTATATGTGTGTGGGGAGATGGGGGCACCCACGTCAGCTCAATCTGCCACATTCCAGAAAGTTCACCCTTTATCTGTGCATGTGTGTACTCACCAGCCCAAATGTGTGTAACTGTGTATATGCAGGACTGAATACTTACACATGACTCTATGTAGACCTGCGTGCCCCTCTGTGTGGGAGCAGCTGCAGTCATTAACAAAATAATTATTGTGGCCCCTCCCCTTCTATAAAAAGCATGGATTGAGCCCTCAGAGTCTTAGGTGGGGGTACCTAACAATTGTACGACGTCTGGTAAATGCTTTAACAGAAGAAGTCTGGAAGGCTGTAAGAGAGGAGGAGTACTTAACTAGGCTTTGTGGTCAAGGAAGACTTCCAGGAGGAAGAGGTACCTGACCTTACTCCTGAGAAGAACAGACTGGAGAAGAGAGGCCTGGTGGACGTGGCCCACTCTAGGACCATCACTGGGTTGCAGCCTAGCCCAGGGGTTAGAAATTATGACATTTTGGGGTGCCTGGGTGTTTTAGTCGATTGAGCATAGGACTCTTGATTTCAGCTTAGGTCATGATCTCAGGGTCCTGGGATCAAGCCCCAGTTGGGATTCCTACTCAGCAGGGAGTCTGCTTGTCTCCCTCTCCCTCTGCCCCTTGTCCCCACTTGCATGCTCTCTCTTTCCCTCTCTCAAATAAATTAAAAAGGAAAAGAATCCTTGCATGCCTTCAAGAAATTTGTGACGCCAATGAGAAAATGGATGTGAATGTCCCAGACAAGCTGAGAAGGGCTATACTGGGGTCATGGTGTTAAAATCACTGCAGCGGTAACAGCCACCATTTCCTGAGTACCTACTACGTGTCGGGCACAGTGTTGCTTCTGCCCAGCATGAAGAGCTGACACTGGGTTGCCCTTCCTACTATGGAACTGCCTAAAGATCAGAGACTTGACGTGACTTACCCAAGGCCACACAGGATACAGGGCTGGTATAGTGACTCTGTGCTTTAATGGCTCTCTCCCTGATTCTGCACCCTAGCCTGGATTCTCTTACCCCTAATTTCTGGCTCTCCCACCCTCTCCCCACTCTCTGCTCAAAGAGCCAGGGGCCTTGAAGGTCCTCCAGGACTGCAAGAGAAGAAACTGATGCCATTGGTTGCTTCATTCAGGGCCTGGGGAAGCCGGATTCTTCCCCTCCCTAGTCTCCCTCCCTCCCGGGGCTCCCTCTGCAGGTTTATGTGGGGCAGAGAATCAGGTTAATGGAATCCTGGCTGCCTCTGGCTAGTGGAGGGGTTCGAATAGCCCCCCTCCGGAACCCATCATGGTCAGCCATCGGTCTCCAGCCCAGACTATCACAGCTCCCCCCAACCCCCCCCCCCCGAGCCCTTGAAGAGCCCAGGGGATGGTGTCAACATTCCACACCTTCCTGAGGAAGCCCAGATTAGCCTCTCCCACCAGTAGCTACCGTGGGGATTTGATTTCAGTGTTCATTTTGGGCATTCCCTTGAAACGTCTCAGTCAGCAATTCTCGCTATCTATGTCACCACGGTATGACGTAGGGCTAAGGCTCTTGATTCGGAAAGCCCTGGATTCCTGCCTTGCTCCATGTGACCTCAGGCAAAACCCTCCCTGAACCTCAGTTTCTTCATCTGTAAAGTGGAAATAATAGTGGACTTGTTCATAAGGGTTGTTGGGTTTAAATGAGATCATTCATGCAAAGGCCTAGCAGGTTGCCTGGCATCTGTAGTAGAAACTCAATGACTATTGTTCGATAGATACGTGTTATTATTCTAAAATATTATTTTAGAATATTAGCTATTAGATATTATTAGCTAATAGCTATTAGCTATTAGAATATTAGAATATTAGCTATTATTCTAAAGAGCGTGCAAAGTGCCTACACCTGAGTTTTTGTGCAAAATGCTGCCATTTAGCAGGAGAGTCCTCCCATCTGAGTTTTGGGTTTGTAACTAGTGCTCACTTACCCGACCATAATCCCTCCCAGGGCCTGAACACTTAACTGTGTGCAAGACACTCTGTGAGGTGCTTTGTTAAAAAAAACCATGAGACAGTGGAGAGGCCGCCAGACTGGACCTGGGAAGGCCTGGGCAGCCCCTGCTGGTCTCATCTGGGGAGCTCTGGGTTTTATTGCTTGTCTTGTCATCCCAGCTTTGGATCTGGGGCTTCATACACTACCCCTCTTCATTCACCTAGCTCCCCCACTCTGGGCAGCCAAATGACGGGCCATTCTGCCTCTGAGATTTTCCAGTCTCTGTTTGCTAACCTGTCAAATGGGGTGGCTGGACTAAACGTTTATTGCCGATTCTAGGACTACTGGTGTAAAGGGAACACACAGGAATTGCAAGCCTATAGGGGTCAGGCATCCATTCCCTCCTGGCAGCCCTGTGGGGGAGAGTCGGTCATCAGCCCTGCATTACAGTCAGGGAAACTGAGTCTTGGGAAGATAATGTAGCTTGCTCAACTGACTCAGCAACATGAGGCCAGTCTGGGATTTGAGCGCAGAGCTGTCTGGCCCTTTTCCTGGTGTGCATGGCCTCCTGCTCTGAGAAAACAACCACAGAGACTGCCAAGAACTGGAAGGAATCATGCGGTCCCCGAGTGGGACCTGCTCAAAGCCTGAGCACCTCCCCCTGGCCCTCAGAGCATGGTGTCTGCTGCCGGCCTCTGTGGACAAAAGCTACAGAGCCAGCACCCCCTAGCCCAGCCCTGGAATTCCTGCGAAAGCCCTTTCTCTGTTTTTGGAACCCAGCCCAGGGTTGGCCCACCAGTCCTGGGAAGGAATTTGTAGTTTCTCATTTCTAAAGAAAGGAAAAGCAAACCGTAAGCTCTAGCCCTCCATCCCGACTGTCATGAACCTGCGTAGCCATTTAACATTTACAAATCCCAACCTCCTTAGCCTGGCACTCCAAGCCTCCACCCAGTGCTCAACCTACTTCTCCTGCCCCATTTCCATCATTTGGCACCTTTCGCACTGCCTGAGCAAAAGCTCCCTGATGATTCTCGAACACAACCCACACAAAGCTGTCTCTGGGCCTTTGCTCCTTCTGTTTCCCCTCCTTGGAGTGCCCTCATCACCATCCCTATATACTCAGATTCTGCCTACTTCTAAGACCCAGCCTCTCCTCCAGGAAGGCCTCCATGATGCTCTGGCTGTTTCTCCCACCTCTGACCCCAGCAATTTCTCTGTTTTCCCAAAGAGCCCCCATCATACTATTTCTTAGGGCAAGGGGATATTTTGATTCATATTCATCTCCCCGGTGCCCAGAACAGGGATTGGCCCTCAGAAGGTTATCTGAAAACAGAGAATGAATGAATGAATGAATGAATGAATGGTGGGGGAAGGGTGTTGGGTGAAGATCAACGTGGTCATCTGCGCACCAGACAGGAAGGTGAGGGTCAGGGCACGTGGGGGAAAGTCTTTGGGAATCACGCACCCACAGCCCCTCACACCCTGGCTAGGAATCTGGGCGGGGGCCTGCAGAGCTGACCCCATGAGGCCTCAGGCTTCCTGCCCACACACTAGAAGCTGACTGAGCAGGCCCCTAAGGCTCAGGTTAACAAAAGGAGAAACACTGTTCCATGCTTCCCTGCTCTGGGTATATGTTGGGGGCTGTGAGGGGCCAAGCACAGGCCCGGGCAACTGCTCCCACCTTCCCAGCCAAGACTCGAGCTCCTGCCCCCCAGGCTCCACCCTGAGGTCCCAGAACAGGTGCTTCGTGGCTGCTGTCGGGGCTAAGGAGTTAGTGGGTGTCATGCGCTTTGCACAATACAAGTGAGATGTTCCCCCAGCTCTCACATTCCCTAATGCTTGAGTGTGACATTATAGCACCTGGAGACTGAAAGACTCTGTACTCTCCACGAGGACATTCTACTCTTGTAGCATTCTGGAATTCCCAAGACTACAAGTGAACGTTCTGTGCATATGAGCATGTTTACTGTAACAGGCAACAGTTCCATGACTGTAACGTTTTAAAATTCCTGCTTGTAAAGCTAAATTTTTAATATTCTACAGTTGTAAAATTCTATAATTCTATGATTATGACCTTTTGATGCCTGCAACGTTCTGAAACTCTTGCTTCTTAGGCTTTTATGTGCTTAATTAGTCTTCTTAGAGCTTCTATGATTATATGATTGTAACATTCTATAATGCCATGATTATAACCTTTCCAGGCCTGTAACATTCTAAAATTCTTGCTTGCCTGTGATTTTAACACCACACAATTCTACGGCCGTAACGGGCAGTGACTGGAACGTCCCGGGAGCTGGCGATTCCGGGACATTCCCCGACCTCCAGCCACTGGCTGTTTGCACTTCCAGCAGGACTCACGGTCCCTCTGAAAGGTCTCGGGCTTTCTTCCAGAGTCTGGGCCCTCGGGCCTCTTCCTGCCAGAGCCAGGATCAGGCGAACTCCATGTTCATCAGCACAGATGTGAAAGAGGCCTCAGGGGCTCCTGGGCTGGGGTGGGTAGGACTCGAGGGCTTCTGGAGGAGGCCTGGATGCCTTGGCTGATTTCCTGCCTTGATTGCTGGGAGGGTCTTGGAGCAGCCCAGACCCTGCTGGTACATCCCACTAGCATCCACGAACACACGTGTGTACCCCCCAGAAGCCCCAAGTCAGAAGAAGCCAAACTACCATGAAGTCATCCCAGTGCCTGTACAGCCAAGACCCTGGTGGCATTTCTGCTCCTGGTACCAACATGAGACGGAAACAGCCCCGACCCCTGGGGGCTGACTCAGCCTAGACAGAACCGAGCAGCTGTGGCCGACCCCCACCCAGGGAGCCAGGGGACAGTGGGGTTCTCGGCCCTGCAGCTCCTGCTTTGAAATGTTTGCCTTTGCATGGCAGCCATCAAAAGCCGCCTCCTTCTCCTAAGTGTGTGTGCATGTGTGTGTGTGTGCGTGTGTGTGCATACACACACGATGGTGGGTGCCATGTCTGTAGCTCTGGTCCGTCTCTGGGGGTGTCTCTGTGCACGTCGCTGGTATGTGGGTCTCTGCTAAAGCCCCATGGGACATGGCCAAAGCCAAGGGTCTGGTCACCTTTCAGCTGGTAATCCCCCAGCAGTCGCATGAACCCTGGCCCAGCCGTCTCCCGGTGAGTGAGAAAGGGCAGCACAGGTCTCACACAGGACCAGCCCCTACACTGAGAACTAGGCTTTGAACTCCACACTGGGTCTGTGTGAGGCACTCTGCCCCCAGATGTGGGGATCCCGGGGCGCTGGCTTAGGGCTCTCGTGCTTCCTCCCTGCCGTCACTGGCTGGTTTCCTGGAGGAATTACTACATGCTAGGCACTATCCTCGGATTCCCTCAGTTAAGTCCTCGCAGAGACCCCGGGAGGTAAGTGCTCTCATTACCCCTTTTCCAGATGAGAAAACAGAGACTTCAAGTGATGAGGCCCAAGGTTGCCAATGAGCTGGGGGAATAAGAGCTGGGGAAACCCAGGCCTGAAGCCATCCTTGACCATCATGCTGTCAGCCAGGCTGACCAGGCCACTGGCCCCTCTCCTAAGAATCCGGCTCCCAGAGCATGTCTGTCCCCGTCCCCCCCGCCCCCCCCCCCCCCCCGGCTCCAGGTGAGAGACACGTCTCTTCCCCCTGCTCTATAGTCTCCCTGCTGGGAGCCAGGCATGGGGTGCGGGGGCGGGGGTGGTCAGGAGGGAGGAGAGGACACAGACGTGGAAGCAGTTCAGTTCCTGGACCTGAAGACGGAAGACACAAGGGCAAGACGGGGGTCCGAGGAGCAGCACGTGTTCCTGGGGCTCCAAGGTCTGACTGCCGATTTGTCTGGAAAAGCAGGGAGGGGGCTCTCTGGAAGTGCACTAGGCGTGGTGTGAACTAGACCTGGGGAAACGCGCAGGGTTGCCACGGGGCAGGGCCCGGGAGGAGAGAAGGGCAAGTTTTCTTCTCTGTAGGAGTCTTGAGCACCGGTGTGTCTGTGGGGGGTGGTGTGGGAGCTCTGAATTCCACACTAATTTACTGAGCATTTCAGGAAAAACTGGTTTGGCTCCACTGGACTGAAAACAAAGATCAGCTCGAGGTCAAAGGCAGGGGGGGAGGGGGCCTGTGGGGCACCCAGAGAGAGAATTCACCTCAATTCACAAACCTTCCCTGGGATCAGGCTGGTGTCAGGCCTTGGGGACGCCAAGACGGGCCAGAAATAGATTTGGTGTTGGAAGAGCTCGCTGTCCTGAGGGAAGGCGGGTCTGACAGCATTTCTCAGAGCTGGGCAAGGCTCAGGCCCTTTGGAAAGGAAACTGTTCCTCCGTGGACCCTGGAGGCTATCTCTCCAGACCTCCGATGCCTGGCTGGGAAACAGGGATGTGTGAGGCCACCGTGGGATCTGGGATCCGTGCTGCTTTACAAGCGGTCGGAACAAAACAATTGGGGATCAGCATGAAAATCTAAACGCAAATGCTAAATTCTCTTACAATTCCTAGACCCCTGAGAATTCATTTCCCTCCCTCTGCTCTGCAGCCCCCATCCTGGACTTTGCAGACGCAGTCTAAGAAAGCGTGAGCTACAACCTCAGAACCGGTGCCACGCGGAAACTACTCACAGAGAACATATTCGTCAAGCCCAAGGCCATGGGTCAAGGAAGGTGCACCCTGCCTTTTCTAAAGAGCATGCACTTTACGTCTATTAGCTTGCTGCTTCTAGAAGTCTGGCTGAGCCGGCTCAGCCTCTGTGAGGCTTCACTGCCTTGAGTAAGACGGCAGCCCCCTTGCAGCCTCCTCTCTCCTCATTCCTCCTCTCCTTGCTCCTCATTTCACTTCACTCGCCCCCTCGCCGGCGGCCAATCTCCTGATCCTGCCACACTCCCGCTCAAAACCCTGCCATGGCTCCCCAGTTCCCTCCACATTACAGCTAAACTCCTTAGCTGGCATACCTGCTTCAGAGAGGGCCTCCTCACTCCTCAAGCCTGGGACCCCACTCCCTGCCCTGCACTCACAGCTCCAGCTAAGAAAAGGCGGACGAGGGGTCCTGATTCAGCTTCTCACTCCTCCCCACATCTGCCACCTGCCAGGCTCCCCTGAGATGTTCCTCATTTGTCTAACTACCTTGGCAGAAGCTTCTCTGGCTCCCATCATGGGGCAGGCATGTTTGTTTCCCACCTGCAGCAGGATCTTGTAACCAAGGCAGCCACCTCCTCCCTGTAGTGCCTACTTTGCAAGGCAAAGTTCACAGACCTCACCTGACCCCTAGCTCCCAGTTCCCACCTAGACCTCCGGCTGCAAAGTTGGGTTCTCTGAGCCGGCTGCACAGGAATTCTCCAACCCTGGTCAGAGCGCGACGGGGCTCAGCGCATCTTATTTTTCCCTCCCCTGCCTCTTCCAAATTATGGATAGGAGTGGGGCAGAAGCCCAGAGAGGCTGTGAGATCTAGAGTTGTAGCAGAGCTGGGATTGGGACCAGGGCATTCCAGACTCCTGGTCCCATGCTCCCCTCACCTGATGTGGGTTCACTCTAAGCCCTTTCCATTCCTGCGGAAGGGTGGCTCTGCCTGGACAGTGAGGGAGTTGGGCGTGCAGATCACCCCTGCAGAATGCATCCTTGGTAGGAACAGAGTGCAACGCCTAGATAATCAGCTCAATTTCACAGGGGCTCAGAGAGGTCGGGCGCTTTTCTTAAGGCCACACAGCTCAAAAGGACCAGAACTGAGATATGAATCCTGGTCTTTCGGAACACAGAGCCCATGTCCAGAAAGTGTGTTGGTCTATGGAGCCTGCTGGAGACCGAGGCATGGTCACAGTCTGTGCTCCTGCCTGATGAATGTTCTGGGAGCCACTGGTGACACGAGAACACTCCCTTGAGATGGGGAGGAAAGTGTCCAGTGCCCAAGTTCTCTGCCCCCCAGGGCCAAGGAGGAGCCACACTCTGTGGCCAGCTCAGCCCAACCCTGGGCTGCTGGGCAATGCCACCCCGGGAACCTGGCTTTGGCCAGCCCACCCTGCCCTGGCCAGGGGAGCCCTGGGACAGAATGCTCACCGGGCTGCCATCCTGGGCAGGAGCTGAAAATTAAATTAAAGCCGCGACAGGGACAGTTAATTAAAGCAGATTAGTGCGAGACTAATTAGGGACACTGACACTGGAACTATCGCACTCCAAGATGTTAATTAGCTGTTCGTTAATGTCAGCTCCCCGTTCAAGAGAGAAGGATGAACAGCCCTTCTCCGGGGCTTCATTCTGGAGCTGAGTAAAAGGGCGGCTGCCCATTGGCAGCCTGAGCCCCAACCCAGGCTCCCTCCCTCCCTCTGGCCCTTGTGTCTGCTCACTCCCTTTGTCCCCTCCTACACCAGCTTCAGTGTCTATGCTGCCAGAACCCTGGACTCATGGGAAGGAAGAGCTCAGCTGGGGCCCAACACATGGAGGCTTCAGAAGCAACATGGCTTATCTGTTTTGCAAACCAGCCTTGAGCACTGGGAACCCCCATCCCTCCCTTACCACTCTCGGGTCTGAGTTAGGAGGAGGCCATTTTCCCTCCCTCCCACCTTCCCTCTCTTCCTTCCTTCTGTACATCCATCCACCCTTTAGTCCTTCCACCCGAACGTTCTTTACGTCCCCCCCACACAAATGCTCACACGCGCTCTGTGTACAATTTCCATTCCCCTGTTCATCCGTTCGTCCAGTCTTTGGTCTGTCCATCCAACTACCCATCCGTTCATCTAGTCAAACATTCCATAATCCCCTATAGGCACACATCCAAATTTGGTTACAATTTCCATCCATCCCTCCGTCCATCTGTCTACCATCCATCCACCCTTCCTTCCATCCATCCAGCCATCAGTTCTACCCATCCACAACACATACCCATCTGTAAGTCTTGCATTCATTCTTTTCATTGATTCATGGAGCCTTTCTTCAAAAACCCACCTACTTATTAACGCACCCCCAAATATCTATCCTCCTTTCTGCTAATCCACTCATCTAGACATTCACCCGTGCACTCCTCCATGAACCCATCCACCAGCCAACCTCTCATCCATGAACTCACTGGTCCACCTGCTGAATGTTCGTTCACATACCAGGTGGACCCCTCCCCCACTAAACACGGACACCTCTGTCTGCCTACCACCCACCCATCCACTCCTCTCATACACGTCCACTGAACACTAACTGTGTGCCAGGCCCTATGTACACAGTAGGGCAAGAGAAGGAATACAGAAATGAGGAAGAGCTGAGACACTGGGATCCCTACTCTCATCTCCACTTTACAGACGAGGAAACCAAGAAAGAGGCCACCCATCAAATTATTCATGCAACTAGTAATAACTGCCCCTTACACACCAATCGAGGTTACAGTGACAGACGTGGTTCCTAACGTCAAGAGCACACAACCTAGAGCAGTGATTCTCCAGAAAACGGGTGAAAGCTGCCCCCTGCCAAGTGCCCATAAGCACACCCAGAAAACATTCTGAGGACAATTCTAGCGAGTCTACGGACCTCCTGAAAGCTCCCCCATGCAGCTCAGATCAAGACCCACGGTGCTGGTTGGGGAGACACACAAGGAAATACGGCGTCAAGCTCCGAGTTCTGCACATGATGTGGCTGACCCCTGAACATGGGGCTTACAGCCTGTGACCCTTGCACAGTTGAAAATCTGTGTATAACTTTTGACGCCCCCAAAAGTACTAACACCCTACTGTTGACCCGAAGCCTTACTAATAATAGTTGAATAACACACATCTTCTTTGTTCTCTGGATCAAGACTGTATTCTTACTATGAAGTACGCTAGATAAAAGAAAAAAAATTTTTTTTAAGATTTATTTATTTACTTGACAGACAGAGATCACAAGTAGGCAGAGAGGCAGGCAGAGAGAGAGAAGAAGGAAAGCAGGCTCCCTGCTGAGCAGAGAGCCCGACGTGGGGCTCGATCCCAGGACCCTGGGATCATGACCAGAGCCGAAGGCAGAGGCTTTAACCCACTGAGCCACCCAGGCGCCCCAAAAGAAAATGTTTTTCAGAAAATCATAAGGAAGGGGGCGCCTGGAGTGGTTCAGTTGGTTAAGCATCCAACTCTTGATTTCAGCTCAGGTCATGACCTCAGGGGGTGAGATGGAGCCCCCCACTGGGCTCTGTGCTCTGTGTGGAGTCTAGTTGAGATCTGTTTCCCTCTTTCCATCCACCTCCCACCCCAATCGTGTATGCTCTCTCTCTCAATAAATAAATAAAATCTTTAAAAAAGAGAAAATCCTAAGGAAGTGAGAGTACATGTACAGTATTGTACTGTATTTATCAAAAACAGTCTGCATATATGTGGACCTGTGTATTCAAACCCATGTTGTTCAAGGGTCAACTGTAATACAGAGTGAAGAGGGGTCACTGAAGGCTTCCTGGAGGAGGTGATGACCACATTAAGTTGGGAAAGATGGGCAGGGTTAGCTGAGTGGAGGCCAGCCCAGCTCTGTTCGCATGCTTTATGCGCATGCCAGTCAAGTAGGAGTGAGGCTGTGGAGGGCGCTGCCTGGGACCTGTGGAGGTGCTGGCTGGGGTGCGACCAGCCCTGCCGTGTGCAGGGATATGGCAGAGTTAAGACTTGAACCCAGGTTCCCTGTCCAGTTCCTCTCAGGAAACAATGAGGACCTGTCTCTGCTACGGGACTCAGGGGCTTCCAGCTTGGGGATGGGCCCTGACTGCTGTCAGAGTGCCTCTCAGAGACCCTGGGACATGCTGTCTTTGGCCAGGCAGAGGGAGCTCTGTTCCAGGCATGAACCTCAGCCATGAGGCTCTGGGGCCACAGCCGCCCTCATCCCGGCCTCTGTCTGAGGGTAGGGATTGGGAAGCAGGGGTGGGAGTGTCCGTGGGCACCGGGCCTGGAATAGTGCAGGAACCAGCTGAGAGCGGGCCAGAGCAGGGCACAGCAGGCACTCTGGGAGTCAGTCCCAGCTCTGGCCCAGAGGCCAGGGCATGTCTTACCCAGGGCTGGTCATTCATCTTTCCCTTTACTCTTGCCTGCTCCAGTCTCGCTCTGTGATGGCAGGAACCTGGCTCTAGATCCGCAGCCCATCAGCTCAAGGTCACGGCTTTACTGGAGGCAACTAGCTCTTCCCAAAGAAGCAGGAATTTAGGAGACAGAAAGACCCAGTTTCAAATCATACCTCTGCCATTTAGGGCAGACATGACTTCAGGGGAGTCCCCTTACTGTTCTGAGCCTCAGCCGAGGGATGAGCAGGATATTGCCACTCTAGCATTTTTTTCTCATCTGGATTTTTAATTTGTTTTTGCTTGTTTTTGTCTCTTTTCATCCCTTTACTTTTGATCTTTCACCGTTTTGCTTTAGATGTGTCTTTCAAAAGGAACGTGGAGCTGAACTTATTCTAGTTTTAGGTCTATATGAGAGTCCTTGTCCATTATTGGGAGATATAACCTATTCACATTTAGTGTAGCACTGTATTGGTGCCTAGGAAATGTGTGACAAAGACTATTCTTTCCTCCCAGCATCACCCAAGGACCTGATCCATTACCCCTCGGTACCCACTGCCCCTCCCCCAAGTACACCTCTGGAGCCTCATTTGCTAGCACTAGGGTTATATCCGCTAAGCAAGAACTACCACTAGCTTCTGAGTATCATAACATAAACTATCAGAGCAGGAAAGGTCTTCAAGATCCTCAGACCAGAATACCAAGGGCGAAGGTCAGCCATATTTATTTAGTAGAGATATTGGGAACAGAATAAAGTTCTCTGTTACTGGGGGTTAAAAGAAGCCCCAAAGTGCCACTGACCAAAGGCCCTGGAGGGGGAGAGGGGGAAGGGGGGAAAATGAGAGAAATAATCCAAGAACCAGAAGAAAGGCACCAGAATGTTTGAGAGATGAAGGGTGTTGTGCCAAGAGCTTGGGTTTTACTACTGAGATACCTTTCTGAATTTGGCTCTGCACCAATTTTTTGCTTCGTCCTGGGCAAGACATAGCCCCTCTTTGGGCTTAGATGCCTCCTCTGGGCTATCAGGAAGTTGGGTTTAGTGACTCTCCAGACTGTACTTAAAATTCTGTTTATACATCTAGAGGGGCAGTTAGAGTGATGCTAATGGATGTCACTAATAACTGTCCCAAATCTGGTCTCTTCTCCTTCCTCAGTAACAGCCCCTGATTTTTAGCCGTGTACATGGTCTCCTGGAATCGAGCTTATATTTCCTACCTGTGTTGCACATCATATGATTTAGTGCTGGCCACTGAGATGTTATAAAAATGGTAGGTGCAATTTCTGGGAAGTGTCCCTAAAGGAAACATGCATGTCTGTCATTACCTTCTCTTCCTTCTTGCAGGATGGGATATGGATGTGATGGCTGGAGCTCTAGCAGCCAACTCAGACCATGAAACCAAGACAGAGGGAGCATGGGATCTTCACAATGGTGGAGCTGCCATTCTAGCCTTGAACGACTTACCCGGGACTTCATTTAGTTGAGAGAGGAATAAACATCTATCTTGTTTAAGTGACTGATATTTGGTTTTCTGTCATTCACAGTCCACACTGAAACAGTTGGTTAAAAGCATATGTTGTAGATTCAAAAAGACCCAGTTTGAATTCTAGTTCTAACCCCAACAACCTGAATGGTCTGATGCAAGTCACTTAACCTCTGAGTCTCAGTTTCCCTATCTGAAATGCTTATAATGAAGCATATTTCTCAGTAGGACATGACCTACAGATGGAAAACTATTGGCATAGTCTCTGCTTCACAATTAAGGGCTCAGTAGGTCATAGCTGCTGTTGTCATCCATATTATTCTCATCATCTCACCTCTTCCCTGGGAGCTTGGCGAAAGTTGTGACTCCAGGAAGGGCCGATGGTGGGGTCACCCCCCAGAGGAAGGGACCTGAGACTGCACCTTCAGGAAGTGCTGAATGGATGGGACACGGGCAGCATGGGTATGACCAGCCCTGCTCTCGGCTTTTCTGGAAAGTAAAGTCATGCCATCACTCATCTTTTGGCCTAACTAGCCCTGAGGGGGTGGTTAGGATGCCCGGAGAAAAACCAAAGCTCCATTAAAAAAAAAAACCCAATCAATTTGCAGCAATCTAAATAAAAGCCATTAGATGTGGCTTCCCCACTGGAGACACCCAGGGGCCTCTTCCCCACTAGGATCCCAGAAAATTGATTGGCAATTACTGACACTAATGGGGGCTGGAGAGGCCTGGTGACTTCCCCATCGCTCTCTGGGGACAGTGATGACACGTGAAGATCTGTCAGGCTGAGTCCATCCTGGGGCGGTCGGGACCCCAGATCTGGCCAGAGACAGGGCAGCCAGCTGGGCTCGGGCCCCCTTGGGACCCTCACCCCTTTATTTATTTATGGCTTCGTTTGACTCATAGTGAGTTAATGGCCCTACTGGGGCTGTGCAGATGGCAGGTCCCGTGATGGGAGGCTGGTAGGGGGACTCGGAGCCTTCCACGCCTGCCCTTCAATCTGGATCTGGGGTTGCATGAAGGAGGCCTCAGTCCTCACAGGAAGTCTGGGGCAGAAAGGGACAGAAAGGGTCACCAGACAGGCTGAAAGAGAAGTTACAAGAGGCAGTGGCTGGAGATGGAATGAAAAGGCACAGAGGGCTGCAGAGTGAGGAGCATCACAGGACACCAAGGACGTGGAACTGTGGAGTGGGCAGGGCCCTGAGCAGTCTCCTAGTTCAGCCTCATGTTTTTAACAGACCCTCGGCAGCGCAGGCACAGAGAGGGGAAGGCAATGGCCCCAGGTCTCATAGCACAGCCCCAGAGGAGCTGGGACTAGAACCTGACTGGCTGTGCAGTGAGCAGGAAAGCGAGGTTCAAGCTGGGACAGGGCGCTGGGGCTGGAGGGGCCATCTCAGAGCCTAGGGGAGATGCGGTCTCCTGTCTAGTGGGCAGGGAGACGTCTAAATAGACAACGACAATGCGGAGGGACAGCGGCCACGACGGGGCTGTGGGAGCTCAGCATGGCCCAGCTTTGGGGAGTGGTGGCTGAGGAAGGTTCCCGGGAGAGGTGATGTCCAAACTGACACCTGAGGGATAAGAGGGTATTAGACAGGAGGGGAGGACGGGGGAAAGGAGAGAAGGGAATTCTAGGCCAAGAGAAAAGCGGGTGTGTGCAAAAGCTCAGGGGTAGGCCCAAGCAAACCCAGCTGCCCAGCATGGCAGGAGGCAGAGGGGCGCTAAGGGAAGAAGGGGGTGAGGGGGCTGGGGCTGTCACCAGATGGTGACAGGCCTTCCCTGCAGCAGGGGAAGGAGTGTGAGCTTGCCTCTGTGTGCAGTCAGGATGCGTTAGGTAGACACGACCAGCTTTCCATTTTAGAAAGATGGTTCTGGAACTGCCAGAGGGGAGGTGGGAGGAGGCAGGAAGCAGTTAGAAGGGCTGCTGCACAAATCCAGGGGAAAGATGACCGGGCCTGGACCAGAGCAGGGATGCAGAGGGACCTGATGGGGAAGGCGGCCACGCCAGTATTCGGGGTGGGGGGGGAGGGATAGGATTTGGCACCTGACTGGATGGCAGTCATGGAGGTGAGGACTGCTGGCAGAGGACTCGGGTGGGGCTGAGGGAGGAGGCAACATGAGACTGGCCTGGGGCCCTGGGCTTGAGGGATAGAAGGGACAGGTACAATGACTCTGAGTGAGGTGGAACCACGTGGCCTGGGGAAAGGGGAAAGGGAGGTGATGACTGAGGCTCAGAGAGGTTAAGTGTCTTATCCAAGGTCACACAGCAAGGACAGGCCCAGCCAAGTTTAACCCCAAAGCCTACAACATTTCCCACCACTTAGGGAGAAGCTGAAGGGCCGGCTGGGCCCTTCCCACCCAGCAATTCCACATCTTGTGCCCTGCCCATCTGTCCCTGTTTTTAGCCTAGCCCCAGGAAGCTTAGGGCTGCGGTTTCTCCTGCCTCACCTGCGTGAGGTGTAGGGCTGGCAAAGCCTCAGCCTGGCCCATTCTTGGCTATAGGCTTGCCATCCTGTGGCAGATGGGCAGTGAGGCTGAGTTCACTTCGGTTTAAGGGTTTAGGCCCCTGAGAATTCATGCCAGTCACAGGCTCTTCCATGTCAAGTGACCTTGGGGGCCAGGCCTACCTTTAATCCTGCCTGCCCTGGGGGATCTGGCAGAATATGGCTGAGGATGGGCACGTGCTTCTCTCAACCTGTCCAGGAGAGTCTGGCCAAAGCACATTCCAAGTCTTGAAAATGCAGCCCCGGAGCCTAAGCCCCAGGGTCCAGATTATGGAGAAGGCTGGAATGGGGCCCCAAGCGGGCATTTGGAGAAGGGCTCTGCGGGGTGTGTGGGGGCCGCGGAGCTCTCTGCATGACGAAAAAGGCCAAATACCCTCCCAGCAGCATGGGCTTTGAGTCAAGCAAAGGTAGCAGGTTCTGGTCCTGCCTGGGACACTTCCTAAGCTGTGGGACCCAGGGTATGGCACTAAACCTTCCGTGTCACCTTATAGATCTATGAAATCGGGATGAGAGCAGAACCTGCCTCGGAGGGGGGTTGTGCGGATCCAGTGAGTTCACACTGCTAAAAACAAGTAAACTTAGCGTGCTGGGTGGTCCAGCAATGCTGCTTGGGTCTGGTGAGGATGGCGATGGCCACAGGTGGTCACATCAAATGCCCATCTTTCTGGTCTAGCCTGGGCTGACCCTGCAGAGGGAGCAGGCCTGGTTGTGTTTATTCTTGGCCCATTGTGCCCCTTGGGGGCTGGCTGTGGCACGGAGCGAGGCTGCCCGTCCTCCACGGCATCGATCTTCTGTCTCCCAGGAAGGTGAGATGCACTTAGCGCATCAGTTAGCGCTGGCAGGTCGTCCTGGCTGGGAGCCCGCCCGTCCGCCCGCACTTCCGCAAGTGGGTCAGGAAGTGGGAGGAAGTGAAACTTCGCAGAGGGGCCCCGAGGACAGTCCAGGGCTCCAGGGTGTGGAAGCCCTCATCGACGTCCTTATAGGAACCTTGGATTGTGGATCTGGTTTGGGACTCAATTCCCCAGGATGACTTCAGCCAAATCACTCAGGCACCACCCGCCTTGTAGCTTCTGAGTTTATAAACCTCATTCCTATCCATCACCTCATCTGACCCTCACAACAACTCTGGGAGGTGAACAGCGCATGGCTTATCATCCCCTCTTTATAGAGGGGGAAACTGAGGCTTAGGAGGGCTCAGCCACTAGCTTGTGCAAGGTCATGCTACAGGTAAGAGGTCTAGTCAGGCCTTGGGTCTGTCTGGCTCCACACCCAGGCCTACCCCACATGGGTGCTGTGGGGAGTCACCAGGCAGATATCAGGTACAGGTGGGTAGGGATAGGGCTCTTGGGCCAATGAGAACAATTGGAAGGAGGAATCCTAGGGATGGCAGTGAGGTGTGGAGAGCCCAAAAGGCAGGGATGGGGCTGTGACCAGAGAGAGCCTTCCATGGGCACACAGGCAGGTATGAGCATTCTGGTCCACCAGGGCCTTCAGCCCAGCTCACGCCTCCTCCCCCATGACAGGACCCAGAAGGGCTGGGCCTCAGGGTCAGGAAGGCTTAGTTAAGGCGGGCTGGCCATCCCACGACTGCAGGTCAGGCTTTCAGCCTGAACAGGGACCGCCGAAGCCACATCAGAGGCAAGTGTTGACCAGCCCTGGAAGGGACTGTTCTCTGACTCATCGCACATAAGCCAGAGAGATGGGAGCAGAAAGTTGGGCCTGGGGAACAAGTTGGGGCGGCGGGGGGGGGGCAGAGAGGTGAAGCAACTGGCCTCAGGTCACACAGCCTGTGAGTGGCAAAGCTGGATTCTAAAGTCTGTCCCACTGTTGCCAACACCCACGCTCCTTCTGCTCCTCAGAACAGCAGAAGCTCCAGCGGACTCAGCAGCTTTGCAGGCTGGGTCTTGGGAGAGAAAGCTGGGGGCTCGTGCTGCCAGGAGCTCCGCCTCCAGTGCCACGCAGGCCTCACAGCATGCCTCCAGCCCCGGACCCCCACCCTACCTCGGGGACCTTCGCCCAGGACCTCAAACCACTCTGGAAACCGTGAACAACAGCCTTTGTAAACACAACAGATTCTGGAAACTTTAAATAGTTTTTGGAGCCTCCAAACAGCTTCCAGGACTGACAAATTGCTTCCAATATGTTCAAATGCCTTTGGAATCTTTGAACAGCCCCTGAGACTTGGACCCAAATTGAGAGCCAAGAAGGGCCTGGGGCCAAGGCAGGACTCAGGCCGTCTTCCCAGCCCGCAAGCCCTCCTCCAAACATGGGCTGGCTGCACTCTGGCCAAGTGGCCTCTGCCGCCGGGCCCAGCCACACCTCAGGTCTGACTGAGCAGCTGCACGGTGGCCCAGAATGAGCACTGGGCTCAGAGGAGAGGGCCACCAGGCTTCCTCCAGCCTCTACCTTGCTGAATGACCTCGATCATATCACTTCTGTCTGGGCCTTGGTTTCCCCCACTTATAGAACGGGGTAGCCGTGTGAGAGTTTTAGGGTGTAGGGATGTGCAGCCCATCTTTGGGATTCAAACCCGGTCCCCACCCGCCCACCACCAGTCCCTGCCTGGCTTCAGCCTGTCCAGAGGCCAAGGGCAGTGGGCTGGGGAAAAAGCACCGCCTCACTGGGTAGAGCAGGCATGGGGGTGCCTGAGAGAGGCGCCCCCAGCCCACAGGGCTCTATGGTCCATGGCGTAGGCTCGACCTTTTTGCTTTCTGTGGGAGCTGGATTCAAACCCCCACCCCTGGGCCTCAATGAGTGTCTCAGGAAAGGCCTCTGTGGGTGCCCCACCCAGCGTGGCGCCGACCCCAGCACCTGGCAGCCTTTCCGCGTGGCCACAGAGGGCGGCCGATTTCAGCCACCCAGAGCCGTCTCCATGGTGACGGGCATAGAGCCGAGCTGGGCTTTTGAAGAACACTCATAAAGACGCAAACTTACCCCAGATGAGCCCGTCATGCATTTGTGAAGCAAAACATCTTGAGCCAGCCCTGTACCTTGTAAACCATGGCTGGCCGGTGGCCTCGGCTGGCCTGGTGAGGACATAACTTCTGACCTGCCGAGGACATAGCTTCTGACCTGCCGGGCCTGGAGCTCCTGCTTCCTCTCAGTACCTTTGGGCCCCACCTCAGGCCCACCCACCCCACCCTGGCAACTTGGGAGGTGGTTGCAACTCAACTCGGGTCAGCTTCTTGGCTGTGTGACTCTGAGTGAGGGCATTCACCTCTCTGAGCCTCAGCGTCCTTATCTGGAAAATGGGCAAGAGGCTGTAATGACGCCTTGTGAGAAGGCAAGAACTGGCAGGGCGTGGTGCAGAGCAGGCGCCGGCTGGCCTCCACGTCTCCCTTTATTTCAGGGTCACCCCTGCATCGCCATGAGGAGGGCCACCTCCTCATGGCAGTGTCAGAGGCCCTGCCCCCTGCTGCGGCGGCACCCCCCCCCCCATGTGTCTCCCTGCATTGGATCCCTCAGCATCCTGAACTGTCCTCGTCTGTTTACTCATCTCCCAGCCAAGGCTGACTCACTGGCACGGGGGCCCTACTGTTTTCACTGAGGGTGGCTTGAGGGTGGCCCTCGACAGATCTTCAGTAAATGTGTAAGAACAAACATGGTGACTATTGTTTCTGAAGCTCAGATCGAGGGGTGTGGTCTGGCGATCACCGGGGGTGGGGGGCATATTTCAGAGTTGGGGGTGGAGGGGTTGGCAGCTGGAATGGGATACAGGTAACTCACAGCGATACAGCCCCGGGGCCCTGAGCGCTTCTGGGCGACGGGCTGGCCCCCAGCCTCAGCCTCTGACCTGTGATACCCAACCTCATCCGCCTTTTTCTTGACCCCACCCCCAGCGGCTCCCTTTCCCTCCTTTACTCCTTCATGGCAGGCTCCAAACTGCCTGGAATGTCCCACCCAGAAGGAATCCACTCTAGCTGACAGTGCCCCGTGAACGCAAAAGACCCAGACTCGGACTTCTGGCCCTGCTGCTTAAGAGCTGTGTGATCTTTGACAAGTTGCTGAACCTCTCTGAGCCTGGATTTCTCTCCTGGAAAACAGGAGGAGAAGAGGACCTGTCTGATGACGGGTTGTTGTGAGGGTAAGGCAAATTGATGAGTGTGGACGTGTTTTATAAACAGAAAAGTACTAGGGAGGCAGTGGACTTTAGAGATCTGCAATTGATTATACCAAAATGAAAACACAAATACATAATACGCCTCATTCTAATTAATTACAAATAATCACTTAAAAGGGTCGTGGTGTCAGCAGCTGGCTAGGAGGTTGAGGGGAAAAGAAGAGAAACGTACAATGCATATTTAAGCTCCTGGGCCCGGTAGGTATGGTCAGCAGTCATTCATCCATCTCTCTGTTTGTCCATCAGTCTGTCCACCCACCAGTCCACCATGCAACAATCTGGCCACTCTACCACACTCATCAAAGCCCTGCTGGGTGCAGGGGCTTGCACCTGCTCTGCTCAGATGGGGTTAGCAGCAGCGCCCCTCCCCCCAACAATGAAGGCCAATACCAGCTACTGATCACGGAGCCCCAGTGACACCAGACTTGTTCCCATTCCTCCTTTAATCCTCATGCCCATTTTACAGATGAGGACATTGAGGCTCAGAGAGGCTGAGGCCAGGATCCAGTGACGGGGAAGGCCCTCCTCACCTCTGTGCCACATCCCTCTTCCTCATTGGCCGGCTCTGCTGTCTTCGTTGGCAACATCATTTCATTGTGACTTCCGAGCACCTCACTCTCCACAGCACCCACTCCTAACTTCCCTCATTCTGAAAGATCCGCCCCCCACCCCGCCTCTGCTGCCATCGGTGTAGGTGGGTGGGTTTGGCACCCCTTCCCCCCGGGTTCCAAGGGCTCACAATTTCCACTTCCTTCCGTTCCTTATTAATTTTCCTTCAAAATGTGTTCCGTGATTTTCACTGACATCACTGCTGGCCGCTCTGACTGGGAGACTTGGAGAAAGTTCCCAAGGAGACCCTGGAGCCCCCCGTTCCCCGCTCCTCCGGTGACACCTCCCTCAGCAGGGCTGTCCCTTCCCTGCTTCCTGGGAGGCTGTCTGCTGTCCTCGGCCGGGCAGGGCGTCTGGGGCAAGAAGGTCTCGGCTGGTGGGGCCTAACTTCGCTGTTAGTTCTTGTTCCTCCCAGTATCCAGAGGGGTAGGTGCCTGCATTTAACAACAAACGCCCAGGGGTGTGGAGATGGGAGCTGACCCGCCGGGGCCACACAGCTAAGCAGGGCTGGGACAGAGGCTAAGCCCGGGCCCGGGTCTGCAGGCTCATCCCCTTGGCCTAGCGTACGTGGTTTTTGCCCTCCACTCCCAGTGCCCATTGGGGTTATTTTTAGTTCCTTATCTTGGCCAGGCCACTCATGAACACAGACTGGCTCGGGGACCAGCCACATTGAGAGGGGAAAGTGAGGGAAAATGTGACATTCTGGCGGGGACATCCTGAGTGTGGTGGAGCCATCGGTGACCTGCTCTGTGGTCCTGGTCGTCTAGGTGTGAGCGGTCAAAGCTGGGTTAAAAGCAGAAGCAGTTTCCCGGAGCTGGACTTGGCCCTCAGGGATGCCCTAGGGCGGCAGTGCTCAAAGCACAGGATGGCTGGGTCCCTCCTCAGACCAAGAGCATCAGAGATAGGCTTGGGGCCTGGGACATTCTCATTCATCTAGCCGAACCCGTATCATTGTACAGACGAGAAAATGGAGGCTCAGAGAGGACAAGGCGCCCACTCAGGGTCACATAGCAAGTGGGCTATCAAGCTGAGACCAGACCCTGTTTCTTCTGACTCCCCAGTGTAGACCCTTATCATTTCACCCCGAAGACAGGGTATAGGGCATTTTTCAATAAGAGGTCCCTCAGGGGCTGCCTGTGGTCTGGGTGGGGCGAGGACAAGGACTTGAGGCCACCAGGCTCCTGACCAAATATATACCCTCTTTGGTGTGTCAGGATATCTGAAAGCCCCTCATTTGAGCTTCTCCAGCCTTCGGGTGGGATGACAGGGCTAAGTGACACCTCAGGGGAGATTAGGGGACCAGGAATAAGATGGGGCCCAGATGGGGTGGGTCAGGAGGCAGAGAGGTTAGAGGACAATCTTCCTGCCTTGTCAGCTCTGCCGGGGGGGGGGGGGGCAATTGTCACAGGAAGTCCTTAAACTCCCCGCCCCATCCCCACTACTGAGGAACTCCCCAAAGGCCCAGCTTTGTATTCACTTTCTCACAAAACTCTGGGATGCAGGGGAGTACGGCCCTTCGGAGACCTCTGGTTTACTTCCTTCTTTGACTTCTGGGGAGACGATGAGCCAGAGAAGTGACTTGTCCCAGGTCACAGAGTTAGTTAGTGATGCCCTGATTTGGGGAGTGAGGGAGGACAGATGGATCTGTAGCTCCTGGAAGACAGCAAGGAGGAGGTGTCTCAATGGCCAAGCAACCAGCTTGTTCCTCCCTGGCCACCAGGGAAACAGAAGAAAGGCCGGTGGCCGGGGGAACCAGCTGTGTGGTCCTGTGCTGGGAGGTGGGCCCTTCCTGCTATAGGATGTGTCAGCAGCTACTGGGAGCAGCTCCGTGTCCCTTCTCTAGTGCCCAGTCCAATCTGCTTAGCCTTCAAGACCCTTAACCATCTGCCCCACTGTCCTCTCTGTTCTCTCTCTTCCTTCCGCACCCCAGTGATCTCACCAGACACCAGACTGAACTGGCGGCCATTTCCCCAGCACACGGAGCCCTGGAGGGTTCATGCTGAGCTCTGCACCTGGGACATCCTTTGGCCCATCTTCACCTGGCAGGTTCCTCTTCAGCCTTTATGGTCAAAAACAAGGTTTGTTTCCTCAGTGAGACCCTACCCACCTTTAGATCTATTTGAACTGACCATACCTTCCTGGCTCATGTAGTTGACAACGTATCCCTCCAACATGGCCCCTCCCAGGGCAGGGAAGGGGTCTCACACTCGTATTCTTCTCCGTGCCTGGTGCAGAGGAGGTGTGCAGGACACACTGGGTCTTTTCTTGCTGGGGTACCATCCTAGGGGCCTAACACAGTGCTACACATACTCAGGGACTGGGAAGGAGACCCACTATGGTAAGAAGCAGAGCCTTGGAGTCAGATGGACCTGGGGCCAGATTCCAGCTCCTCCGTGTGACCTGGGAGAAGTCTCCTAACCTTGCTGGGCCTCAGTTTTCTTATCTGGAAAATGGGAATAACTGTGTCCACCTTGCAGAAAGAAGGAGAGGATTCAACAAAGGAACCTAGGTAAGGAGCCCAGCACATAGAAAATGCTCAGTGAATGAATGTATGTGTGTATCCACACACACACACACATGATATACACACACATATAAAATATATATGTATTAATATATCATATACTTGTAAGGATGAATAAAGACCCCGGTTCCCTGGAAACTTGTTCTCAGGCACTGATCCCTTGGAAAAACATCTTAGAAGGGTTTCCGTCTGATCCGTAGACATCTCTGCACCCCAGCCTAAGCTCTACTTAATTGTCTTGCTCTGAGGGTGCCGAGTAAATACTCCAGGCCAGCTGGTGCCTGGAAACCGCCAATTGCCGGGGAGCAGCTCGTTAATTTTCCCGTCTCTGCATACAGACCCCGCAGCTTCTGCAACTCATCTTGGGAAATTGAGTGAAGCGGGTCAGGCCGGAGCCAGGGGTCACAGGAAGTGGGGCTGGGGGTGCCAGGGGACTTGAAAGGGCCTGCAGAGGTACCACTGGGAAGCGGTCCAGGCTGGAGGAAGTGGGCCCGGAGCTGCCGAAAGGCAGATGGATCCCAGGCCCAGCCTGGCTCTGCCGGCTCTGACTCAGCTTTTGGGTCTCCACTAGGAGGGGAGGAAGCGGGGGGCTCACGGCGAGGCGGGACACACACCAGCTCTTAGGGTGGCAGCTTCGGGGGCCCGGAGGTTCCATGCTGATAGAGGAGAGGCCGGGTGGTGTAGGGGTCAAGAGCCCAACTCCCTGGGTTTGAATCCCAGCCCTGCCCTTTGGTCAGTTATTCAACCCCTTTATGCCTCAGCTTCCCCCTCTGTAAAATGAGGAGGACGAGGGGGAAGACAACTCAGGGCACAGGGTGTTGTGGGACTCAAACACATATGAAGAGCTTAGAACCATGCCGCGCATGTGGAAATCACTCCGTAAATGTGAACCTATTAGTACTATTATTACCACCCCTTCTTCCCCACTCGGAAGCGGCCTCCTTGGAAATTCTCCCCTACAGACTGTGAACCTGGACTTGACTCTGCAGTCACACACTCGTTGCCCCTCGAGCCAGCTCCACGGCGCCCGCCTGCAGCCCTTCTGGATGGGGCAGAGGGGTACGGCGATGGACTTGGGATGTCTGGCCTGGGCCCGGAATGGAGCGTGGGAGCCCAGGGGCCCATCACACGCCTTCCCTGGGACGTTTCCTTCCTTGGCAGGTCTTGACTGAGCTCCCCCACCCCGGTGCTAGCCCTGGGCTAGGCCCCAAGATACAACAGTGAGCAAAAACGGACGTGGTTTCCCACTGGCATCAAAAGTCCGGTGGGAGGGGCGCCTGGGTGGCTCAGTGGGTTAAAGCCTCTGCCTTCAGCTCAGGTCATGATCCCAGGGTCCTGGGATCGAGTCCCGCGTCGGGCTCTCTGCTCAGCGGGGAGCCTGCTTCCTCCTCTCTCTCTGCCTGCCTCTCTGCCTACTTGTGATCTCTGTCTGTCAAATAAATAAAAAAAAATCTTAAAAAAAAAAAGTCCAGTGGGGGGGGACTCTTATTAGCTGGTCTCGAAAGTCCTTGCAATTCAGAACAATGGAAAGTGGCAAGAAGGGGAAGGGGTTGCAGTAATGCCTGGCAGCAGGGCACAGGCCCCCCTTCCAGCGCTACTGTTCTATGTGACCTTAGACCAGTCACTCAGCCAGCCTGGGCCTCTGTCCCCTCATCCACAATGGGCACAGTGACACTTGTCCTGCCTGGATGCCTCATCTTGCTTGAAATTTGCTTTCCTTTTTTATTTCCCTGCCCTTTGCCTCGAATGCTTTTGCCCACTGTCCTCTTTTTTCGAGAATAACTATTCATCCCTGAGCATTAGCTCGAATATTCCCACCTCTCCCTGCAAACAGTCACTCCCCGCTCTGTGGTGCCAGAGAATTCCACAGAGCTCTCTGCTACCTCAGGGCCTTGCCATGTACACGGGTCTGTCTGGGGCATCTTCCCTTCAATGGCAGCTCCTGGAGGGTACGGCTATGTCTGTGCCCGCTTCCGCAGCCAGAACAACCAGAATGCCTGGCACATGGCACAGACTCAGTCTTTGGGGGCTGAGGCAGGTGGAGAGCAGGACGAGACGACCCTTTGACCCCCAGGAGGTTGGGCCTCTAGTATGCTTAGATCCAACTAGTACACTCTGGTCAGAAGGCCCTGGCCTTGCAGGCTGGTTCTGCTCCTTCCTTGTCGCACTTGGCTAAGTTACTGAGCCATTCTGAGCCTCAGCATCTCTGCCTATAAAATGGAGCTACCTCAGAATTATGCCTGCAGACTCAGAGTCCTGGCATACAGCACGTGCTCAACAGAAGCCATCTTTCCCTTTTCCTTCCTTCTTAAGGTGACACAGGGGCCAGCATCGGTGCCCTGCCATGCCCAGATAAGACACAGGTTCTGGAAGAAAACACACAGGTAGCTGGTATTCTAAAAAGGAGGGCCCAGAAGACCAAGGGGACGGAGGAGGAGAAAGGAAGGTGGCAGGTTCCTTGAAGGTACCCAGCTAGAGTGGTACCCCCAGGCTGTTCCTCAAAGAGGAGGACTCATGGCCCACGTGGGACTGGCCGCCCCGGGGGTCCTCAGCCATTCCCATTGCCCAGCCTCTCCAGAAAGTGCTCCCATCCTTCCCTTGCGTGAGGCGCCCGCCTCTTGGTGCAGGAGCCTCCATGCTGATAATAAAGGCACCTCTGTGTGTCTCTGGGGAAGCGGGGCCGGGGCGGTGGTGAGGGGGGGCCCACAAAGCTCCCGCAGCTGTGTGTTTGCAAACAGGGGAGCTGAGCTGTGCAGAGGGGCTGAAAGCACTGATTGTCTTTAATTAAAGGAGGTTGGAGGCAGCGCGGGCTTTGACAAAAGAGGTTTCCAGCCTGTTAGCAGCTTCAGCCTAAGCGGAGGCTGGGCCGCCCAGGCGCGCCCCCGGCTTTGTCCCCATGGGGCCTGGCCCTGTGGAGGGCACAGCCAACACCTGCCTGGTGGGGGTGGGGACGGGAGCCAAGCACACGCAGTAGGGCTGGAACGAGCGAGCTGTGCTCCGGGGCCTGGGAAGATGTCGTTGTAGCCAAGCCCCCCCCCCGCCGCCCCCCACTTGCTTGGTCACTCCATAAGCATGGTCGCGCATTTGCCATGTGCCGGGCCGTAGCTTAGACCTGGGGGCGCAGAGAGGGGTTGGTCCCCACACTTCGGGAACTCCACACTCTAAGAGGCCACACGGTGCGGCGACTACCAGGTACAAGCCTGGCCTGGAACCCTGGCTCTGCCGCCTGCGAGCTGTACGTTCTCGAGCAAGTCGCTTGGCTGCTCTGTGTCTCAGTTCCCCCATTGGTCAAAGGAGGAGGATGAACACCGCCCATGCTTCACGGGCTGTGTGAGGATTCCCGAGGTAGCCTAAAATGCTTGCCCACCAGGCCATGTGACAAACACCAACTGTCATTGGTCCTTCATTCATCCAACTCTGTCCCTGGTGGCAGGGGGGGGGGTCCCCGGGGGCGGTCAGTCACTGAAAAGAACCCTGGTCTAGGAGACTGTCTGGGCTCCAGGCCCAGCTCTGTCAGTTACTTGCCATGTGGCTTCCCAGCCTCAGTTTCCCCACCTGTACAGTTGCGGCCGTGGTATGCAAGGGAGGTATGCGGAGGCTCTGGCAGACGCAGACGTCTCCTCGATCCCTCCAGTGCCCTGGGAATGGAGACTCCTCTGAAAAGCCGGCCTCGCTGGGCTCTTGCTCCTGCTGCATACAAATGGGCTCAGCTTCCCACCCCAGCGGCTTCTTCAGCTCCCTCCATTCTTTTGTCTTCTCTCTCCCAGGCTTGCCTTCCCGGGTCCTCAGCCACATCTGCAAGCCCCCAGCAGGCACACGTGCACTGGTGATCTCTTGCTTTCTCTCTCTCACACGCACACACGCACCTGCTTGATTCTTGCCCTCAGCCCCAATCCCACCTGACAGAATCACAGTCTCTGTCCCCCTCCCCCACTCCAAGGCTTGAGGACTTCCTGGGTCCAGGGTGGGTGGGAGCAGGGCGGGGGGGGGGGGCGGAGGGGGGGAGGTGGTTTACAGCCTCTGATGGCCTCCCGGCCCAGCTGGCTGGGCTGGGTGGTCGCAGGGAGGTGGAGGGAGGGGGCGGAGGGCGCCAGCGTCCTGGGGCCAGACTCCTCAGGCAGTGGGAGGGGAGGTCAGTTCCTGAAAGAGAGGGCCCAAGTCAGGCCACCAGGGGAGGGCAGGTCTGGAATCTGCACACAGAGGGGCACTGCTGGAGGCTGGGGGTTTACCTAACACCCACTCTGGGCCCACAGCCCCTTGTTTAATCGACTCAAAGGCCCTGACAAGGAAACTGGGCTCAGAGAGGCTGATGTGGCACAAACCAAACCAGGACACCTCTCCCGCCCTTCAGAGCCCATTGTCTACAGTCCCTTCAGAATGAGCAGGCCAGGCCCGCTGATAGAGATGACAGGTGGATGATGTGGACTCTAGGGACAGGGTGACTCATCCCATCCCTGAGGGGACACCGATGCAAACCTGTGGGAATCTAGCCATGGTGGGAAGGAGAGGAGCCGATGGACAGATGGACTCTGTATGGGCCCAGCCTTAGTTGGGACCCTCAGCGATGGCTCCCACTGAGGCCCCCACTTCAGCATCACCCAGGACTGAGGCTGACCTCTTCTCTAGGACCTCTGACCCCCACCGGGTCCCTCAACCTGCTCTTCCATGTTGACCTCAGGGGCAAAGGCCTGTACCAGCTCTCTAGAGCCGGAGGAGGCAAATTCTCCCAGATATCTGCCTTCCACTGCACCCTGAGTCCCCTGAGGGCAGAGCCCAGACTTCTCTCTCGGCTTCCACGGCCACCCCGGAGCCCCTACTGTATCAGGCAGAAACAAGGAGCTAGAGCCGGCTCTAGCTCACCTGAGCTTTGCGCAGCCCTTCCAGGCCAACTTTCCTGTCCCCATTTTACAGACAAGAAAACTGAGGCTCCAAGGTGGAGGCTCCTGGCTCATGACATGGAGGAAATCCAAACCAGGGCTATGTGAATCCTGTGGAGTCTGGGTTGGGTTTCTCCTAGGCCTCTCTTGGGCTGGGGTTGCTCAGTAAGTGTGTACAGCAAACAAGCTGCTGAGTAAGGAGTGTGTCCAGCCTGGCCAGATGATTCCACCAGTTGGCAGATGAAGAGACTTGAGGCCACCAGAGCCCCTCCCCCCACCTGTATGGGTGCACCATGCCCCTCCCTAAAGGGGAAAGTGGGCTGTTGCTGGACCCCTAAGGGTCTGGGTAGAGAACACTCTGCAGCCTACAACTCACTAGGCATCCAGGCAGGGGCAGGTGGTCCCCTTAGGGCCTGAGGGAAGAAGTGAGGAGAGGTGAGGGGACAGGGTAAGGCAGGGAGAGGGGAGGCAAGATGGAGAGACTGGGGACAGTCGGGTGGTACAGCAGGGAGGGCAGAAGAAGACTTCGACCAGAAGACAGATCAAGGCAGACACCAAGAGAGGAGAGAAGAAAGCAGAACACAGAAGAGGAGGGGAAGGAGGGACGAAAGGACTGAGGAGGGAAGAAGGGGGGGGAGGGGAGGAGTCAAGTTCACAGGGAGTGGAGGAGTGGGCTTGCTGCTACAGTGGGAAGGGCTGGCAGACCAGGGCTGAGCCCAGAGAGGCCCACTGTCACTGGAGCTCCTGTCCTAGCCTGAGGCACCAGCTGGGGGGAAGGGCGTGAGTGGGTCTGTGTGGCCGCCCGTGTGTGCTTCGGGGTGTGTGTGTATTTCTCAGGCCCAGGCCGGTGTGGGAAGCACACTGGAGTGTCTTTTCTTGCTCTCTCGAGTCCACATGCCCTTCTCATTTTGCATTCACAAGAACCGAGCTGAAAGATTAATTCATATTTAATATAGCCGTCGCTGCGGGATGGGGGTTGGCATAGTTTATGTCTTAAAAAAAAAGGCACCAGGTAAGGAAGAATCGATCAACGGATTGATATGTTCCATCCACCCACCCACCCACCACTCACTCACTGAGCACCCACCACGAGCCAGCCATCGCGGGGGCCGGCGGGGGGCGGGGGGAGAGCACCCAGACCACAAAGCCAGTCCACGCAGATCTGCAGCGACTGCCACAGCCTGGAGGGGTGGGAGAGGTCCATGGGGTCCTGAGCTTAAGTGTTGGGTCCATAAACTGACATGCTCTGTGAGTCGGGGCAAGTCCCTTGGCCTCTCTGAACCCATTTTCTCACTAGTTACACCGGTGGCAATTCCTGCCCCCTGGGGTTGGTGTGGGATGAGGAGATACTGCAGGGAAGGGGCCTGGCTAGACAAGAGTGGGTCCTCTAGCACTGTGCTCTCAGGCACTGGGGCCTCCTCACCACTACCACTGGCCAGGGGCCGCCTGGGGACCCCCTCTGGCTCTCCGGTCCCATCCTGCGGTGATTCTTACTGACGAGGCTGAGCCTCCAGAAGCTGCTAAGTCTGTCAGGCTGGGGAGGCGGTCACAGCCGTGCAGCCCCGCTGGGGCACTGGGGTGGGAGATGGGTCAGCCCTGCCCAGCCCAGGCAGCTGTGGAATGAGGATGGGGACCGGGGTGGGCAGGTGCCCCACCCCGGGAAGCCCCACACCTGCCCTGCCTTCCAGGCCTGTAAGACCCAGGGTTTCCTCAAGCTATTTCTGCATGTCCTCCAGGTCTTTGCTCAGGTGTCCCCTCCTTCAGGAAGACCTCTAGGACTCCCAGGCTGAGTGCAGTCTCCTCGCTACCCTCCAGGCCCCCCTGTGGGTTCTCATAGTCCTCAGTTCCCCCCTTCACACCCTCCATCCTCTGGACTTCAGGGTCTCATCTCTCTTGGTCTCTCTCCTGGAAGCAGCGACCATGTCAGAGCCCCTCCTGTGTTCAGGCCCAGCATGAGGCCCAGCACGCTATGCTATAGGCTCTCCATTTCCAGAGGCGCTGGGGCATTTGCTAATCATGGGCAGAGGGCCAGACCGTATTCTGTCTGGTGCTCCTGGGGACAGGGATGAAGCTGCTGCCTTCCCTGAGAGACAAAAATTCACTTTCTCAGATAACATATCCCTCCCTGGGGACATAGGGACTCTCCTCGGGATAGAGGTTGGGGGTGGGGTCATGGTGACATCGGGATTAGGAACAGGGAATAAGGAACTCCAGCTCTGCCCTGACAGGCCTCATTCTCCTTAGCTGTACAGCCGGAGGGTAGCTTCGAGGCGGCAGGTGGAGAAGGGCAGGGTCTTGGTCTTAGCCTGGAGGCCATGCCAAGGAGTGGCTTGTGGTGGCCCTCTCTCTAGATATCCTCTCGCATTGGCTGGTCCCTCCCCATCACTTGGGATTCCCAACCCCCCATCATATGTATTATGTATATAATGTATATAAGTATATAAACAAAGTATTTAGCAAAAGAAATTCTAGACAATAGCCCATCCTTGCAATCACATCGACCCCAAAAGCCCCTCCTAGGTGGCTATTCTCACATTGTCCCCCACAGCAGGCGGACCCAAGCTTGGTGGCCAGCTCTTATTCAATCTAGCTTTGGGCTTTAAACTTCCAGGCCCCAAATGGGGAACCAAAGGACCCTACTGGACCCTCACATCCCCAAGCACCCCGACAGGTCAGGGTGGCCACTCCTTACCCAGCCGGCCTGCCTCCCACCTCCCTTCCCCCCTCTTCCCCTAGCTGGGTTCCACACTGAGCAATGGGGCCTCCCTCCACTCTCCACTGGGACGTGACATTCACCAGCGTCACTTCTGGTCCCATCGGCAGAGCGCCCCCCACCCCCACCCTGGGCAGCTAATCCCCACAAAGCCCAGCGCAGGGGCCGGCAAGACAAGCAGGCCCTGCGTGCCTGCAGCTCCAGCGGGCGTGCTCAGAGCAGCCGAGGCGGGATTCCGGGATTCGGCTAGGCTGTCACTCTCTCTGTCCGCTCCCCTAATTGGATTCCCAACACGCAGAGGTCAGCAGAAACGCTGGAGAGAAGAGAATCAAAGGGAAGGGGCATTGGGGAGATAAAGAGAGGCATTCTTCCTGGGCCACAAAGACTGCAGCTCGAGGGGTGGGAGGGGAACCCCATCTGAAGGGGGAAGGGGCAGGAAAAGCCCGAGCAGGCAGCCGGGGCAGAGAACCCACAGGCTTGCTTTCCATTAGCCTTCTTCTTCCTCACCTCGCTCACACCATGCCCTGGGCTTGTGCACCATCCTGGCCCCTGGGGGGATTTTGGGCATCCTTCAAGGCCTGGCATCTTACTCCTACCCGCTCTAGGAAGTGTTCTTGGAATGTAGCTGGAAGGCTCAGGAGATGGATGGGCCTGGGTCCCCATTCTGGCTTGTCACCTGCTACTCCCTATAGGGTTCAGGCAAGTCCTCGGGATTTTCTGGCCTCAGTTTCCTCCTCTGTGGGATGAGGATAGCACCAGCTGCCACAGAGGGCAGTGGCCGGTGACATCAGTGACATAGAAGGGACATTAGCCCAGTCCTTGGGGCACAGATCCCGTGCACAGTAGGGGCACACAGTTCACATGTGCCCTTCCTTGTCTCATAGAAGAACCACGGCTCCTCCACTGGTCTGTCCAGGACCTGCCTGGCTTTGGGGTATTGTGTAGACACGGAAGGAGAAAGTGCTGCATAAACATAACACCCGAGACACATGTGAGAGGAATGACAATCCCCAACCTGCGCGGGGGGGCTTCATCATCATGCCCTTTCCACAGCTCCAGGCTCCGGGAAGTGAAGGGAAGTGCCCGAGGCCAGTCGATTGGAAAACAGGGGAGCCAGGATGAGGACCCTGACCCCAGCCCCACACTCTCACCGAGTACCCCAGGGTCTGCCATGCTTTCCTGTGAATGCTAATAAGCAGATTCTGCATATACACGTCCTCTGCACAACCGGGGCGGGGGTGGGGGAGGCAGGTCGGACAGCCTTGCTACAAAACGGGCCCTATTTGCTTTAAGAACGTTGCAACCACTGACTCTGGTTCATGAAAGAGACATGAAGAGGACCTCAAAGGGAATTTCTAAGAGACAGAAAATCAATGGCCCTGACATCCTGGCCCCTAGAAAGTGTGTGTGTGTGTGTGTGTGTGTGTGCACACGTGTGCACGCGCACGGTCTGCTATTTGACCCAATGCGTGCATACACACACATACACACGCACGTACACGCTCACAAATACTTACAAGTGCATATACCCCGGCTTGCTACAACGCATGAATATATACACTCTGGCTGGGTCTCCACCTGACCCAGGACACACACACCCAAGGACGCAGGCAGGGACCCTCATGTGCGAGGATGGGTGCACACACCTGTTTGATTCAGCACATGCCTCCCTTCACACATACCGGTCCCGCTGATCCAGCACACACGTGAGTGTGCGCCCCCCTGCACACACACACGTTGGGGCAGGTCAGGGAGACAGAGGCACACATGAACGCAGGGGCGATAATGACTTGCCGTGGGCTCCAGGGTGACCTGCTTGGACAAGAGCATGTATCGGTCCCACCCCCGAAATGTATGCACCTGCTCATACGCCCAGAAATGTTCCAGCCGCACACGAGGATGTTGGGTCAGTGGGTGTACTTGTACACATACAGACACACAAACGCACTCCCAGCAGGCCCAGTGAATACTCCCACACACCAGATGGGGCCAGTGCACGTGCACACACACGTGTGTACACGCACACACACACGCATGTATGTGCATACATACCAGGATGCCCTGTGCTGACCCAGCACATGTGTGCACGCACACCCCTCCCAGGCCTCCAGGGAGCTCCCACAGACAGACAGTTCTGACGGCAGGGGATGGGGGGAGGGTAGCTCAGGCCTGGGGTTGCCAGGGATACGGATGTGGGGCTCCCAAAGCCACATGGCCGCCCAGGCAGCGCAAAAAGGCCAGCGACCACTCTTAGGTCTTTAAAATGTTGCTAAACAGATGGCAACACCTTTAAGGGAAGAAACTTGAGTCTGGTTTCCTAGAAGACGCCAGGGGAACGTGAGGACATAGAAACAGACGTGGGCAGAGCTCTAAGGGCCCCCAAGGCCCAACAAGCCCACCATCCACACTCCACTGCATAATAGGGTTATAAACCTTATTTGCTGTGTGGCCTGGAGCAAGTCACTTGTCCTCTCTGAACCTTACTTCCCTTCTCCGTAAAAGGGGTTGGTAACAGCGCTGAGCACTTAGATAGCAAGTTCCAGGTACTGACCACACGCCACCTGCTGGGTGCTGTGCCCAGTGCCCTATTTTCATTATCATCACCTCCTCATGGCTTCGCTGGTAACGTTCCATTTAGTATTATACCCACTTTACAGATGAAGAGATTGAGGCTTTGGGAAGTGAGTCACCTGTCCAGGGTCACAGGGGCAGTCAACATTGGAGCCAGCATTTGTACCTAGGCAGATGGCTCTTGCCTCTGTCACTACACCCTCCTGGCAGGCAATGTGGGGTCATTATCCTCATGTCACAGACGGTCATGGCTGCCCTGTGTGGCCTCACCGGGGGCACCGTGAGGACCTGGCATCACAGAATTAGAGGCTGTTAGCGCAGCAGAGTCCTTCATAGGTGGTGACACTGAGACAGGAGGGCAGGGCAAGCGGGGCACAGCCCAAATTTGGACCCAGGCACCCTGACTATGTGAGCTGCTTCTGTGCTGCTAAGTAAAAGTACCCTGTCTGGTTAAAATGATGCCATTCCACAAGTACGTATTAGACGCCTGCTGTTTGCCCAGACTTGCTTGTAACTGAGAGGGGATTACCAGCTAGCCCCTGCCCCCTGAGACATGAGCACGCAGCCTGTGCTCCAGGAGCTCTGCCAGGGTACTGATGGGTGCCCGCCTGAGAAACATTCCTTCCTGGAGCAGGAGCTCCCCGTCCCCTCCCTGCCCCTCCTCTGTCTTCTAAATACCCTTCACTCTTCTGAACCTCTCCCGAACTCTGTGAAGCTGGGAACGCAGGTCCCATTGAACAATGAGGAAACTATGGCTCTGACCCACTGAGTCAGGCAGCAAGGTCAGGGCCTGAACCCACGACCTGGAGAGACTTGGGGTGCTGGATGCCTCCTCCCCGTCTCCTCCAGCTCTCTGTCTGCACAGACCCGGCCACATGGTGGGCACCCCCAAGCTCCTAGAGAGAGACAGAATTACATTTTGTGATGTAAGAACACAGTAAGATGGGAAGATGTTCTCTGAGGCCCCCAGCTCCGAGAAGGATTTGGGATTTTACGGGAAATGCAGAGTATCAAGAATAAGGACCCTCCAACCACGCCTAGAAACATCGGTCTCAACAACAGACAGACCTGCTGGCCATGCTGGTCCCCACAGAGCCCACTGAAGGTGGTAGGAAGAAGCCAAGCCTCACCAAGGGCCTTTGCTAGTAACATCTTGAACATTGGGACTGGCAGGGTTCAGCCTCTGAGACAGGTTGAGTGAGCTCTACAGTAAATCTTTCCTGAGTAGCTCCGAGGAGCTAGCACTACTCTAGAAAGGGGACACCGGGGCACCTAAGACGGAAATGCCTGTCCTCAAGGAGCGCGCATCCAGCTGGGAGAGACAAGCAGTAGAGGAACAATCAAGTGAACGCACAGTGTGTCTGACAGTGAGAAAGACCGTGGAGAGAAATAAAGCAGGGACGGGGACAGGAGGTGCATAACCGTGTGTGTGTGTATGTGTGTGTGTGTGTGTGTACACAAGAGCACTGTTTTCAGAGCTAGGGCAATGGGGGGCCTTGGTGAGAAGGTGACATTCAGGCAGAGATCTGAAGAAGGGGAGCAGGCTGGCTGACTGCAGAACCTTCCAGGCAGAAGAGATGACCAAAGAGACCCGTATGTCTTGGGTATGTCTTGGGGGAGAGGGGCAAGGAGGGAGATCTCAGAGACACAGAAGGGAAGGACAGATTTGGAGGGCTTTGTGGGCCATTTTTAGGACCTTGGCTTTTGCTTGGTGTACAATGAGAGACCTCAGGGATTCCGAGCAGAGGTATGGTGCCCCTAATTTTTAGATGGAGCTCCGGCTTCAGGGTGCAGAGGATACTGTAGGGGACAGGAGGGAAGGATGGAGATGTCCAGGAGGTAGCTGGGTACATGAGTCTGGCTTCAGACATGCGGTCCAGGCCAGAGGTAAGGCCTGTACAGAATCACCCACAGACGGGAGAGAGAAGAGGAGCTCAAGGACTCAGCACTGGGTCCTTTGAGGTGACGATGAGTTGGAACTGGCTGGAAGCACCAAGAGAGGCAGCAGGGACGCCAGGAGACAGCGCGGGCCCAGAAGACATAGTGGTCGCTTTGTCAAAGGTCACAGGCAGGTCTGGGAAGCTGAGGCCCGGGACTTGACCCCTGATTTATGACGCAGATGTCATAGGTGATCCTGATTTGGAGCAGTTTTCTTTTTTAAAAGATTGTATTTATTTATTTATTTTAAAAAGAGAGACAGTACAAGCAGGGGGAGTGGCAGAGGAAGAGCCAGAGAATCACTAGCAGACTTTGTGCTGAGCCTGATATGGGGCTTGATCCCACAACCCACGAGATCATGACCTGAGCGGGGACCAAGAGTTGGATGTTTAACTGACTGAGCCACCCAGGCACCCCAATTTTGAGCCGTTTTAATGCAAAGGCATGACGTGAGCAGGTTCAAGAGAGGCCCTGGAACAAGACTGAGCTGTAAGGATGGGACTGGGAGCGTCAGTGCCTGGGCACCAGGGTCCAACAGGCCTGGCAACCGGCCGTGGTCCCGGCTCTGACCCTTCCCAGCTGTGACCCTGGGGCAGCTCAATCCACCTCACTGAGCCTTAATTTCTTCATCTGAAGGGTGGGGGTAAGACCCCCATACTTCCCAGGTTCTTGAGCATCAAGTGAAATCAAGAATTGTAAGAAAATTTTACTAACAATGAAACATTGTACATATATTCCAGGGGGAAGAGGACCGGTCCTGGATTTCATTTCTGGCTCATCATTCATTAGCTGTGCTCTTGGGCTGGTTTTTTTTTTAACCTCTCTGAATCTCCACTTCCTCCTCTCTAGAAACGATAAGTACTGACTGTAGCCAGCTTCTGGGGCCTGCAAGGATTCTGCAAAATATCCCACAGCAAGCCTAGGGCAGAAGGCCTGACGACTAGCAGACACACCACCACTGCATGTCCCTTCCTCCCTGGGCTTTTGTCTCTGGTATCCACAACTGCGGTCTGGCAGGAGGTATGGGGAGCTGGCGTAGGACCCTGACCGGAGGGTCACTGGACAAATCATTTCTTCTGACACCTTTGGGCCTCAGTTTTCATAACCATGAGGCTGGTGATCAGCTGCCACGGGCCCTTCCTGTGAGGGAGCAGAGAGGACGGGAGACAGAGTGAGTGTGCCGCTCGGATGTCGAGCAATAGCAATGCGTGTTGGTGGGCCTGTCGGTTGGCTAGACAGACAAGCTACCAGGAGGGGCTCTGTGGGAAAAGACTGGAAGGGCCTGGGGGAGACACAACGGGCCAGATGTACTAGACAGGGTAGGAGTCCCAAGCCCGGCCCAACTTCAAAGGGACCCTGGCTGGTCTCTTGGCCATGAGCTAGTTCATCTGGCAAGGTTGTCAGGAACACGTTGGCGCATCTCACCAAACCCTCCCCCACACCCCTCTGCACACAAACCTTACGTTCTCCGAGCTGTGAGGGGACCCTTCCCTGGAGCGAACCACCTGTTCCCAGCTGGGATGGAGACTAAGGTCTCCTGTGGTGTTTCATGGGGGACCTGGGGTCTCATTCCTGCAGAGATGGAGGGAAAGGGTGGAGGCCGTGTTTCTGAACATCTCACAGACAATGAGGGGCTCCAGGGGGAACCCCGGAGCACTGGGTTCTTGTCCTGGTTCCGCCCTAGAGTGCAGTGTGACCCTGGGAAAGTTGGGTCCTCTACTGTCTTCAGTTTCGCTTGTCTCTACAATGGCGACAGGAACCTTCGCTTTGCTTCTCTCCTGTGTGCAGCATGCAGATCAAAGTATCTCATACAGGGTGAGGCCAAATGCTATATGAGAGCGGCCTCTAATCTCTTCTGTAACAGGGCAGGGTGTGAGTACATAAATACTGTACATATGTAAGACATTATAATTACAAACGGCATCCCCCTCCACCCCCCGCCCCGAGCTATGGAAAAAACCCACCAGTTTGGTAGAGTGCAAAGAATTCTCATTAGGACTTTGGGAGGCCTGGGTTCTGATCCCAGCTCTGTCCCTGACAAGGTGAATGAATGTGGGCAAGTCACCCCATCCCCCACCGCCTGTCCAAAGCCTTGGAAGGGATGGAATACATGTTGCTCCTGGAGGGGCTCTGTCAGTTCTGCCGATGAGGAATAACAGTATAATGCCCAGAAAGCCGTATGGGGTGGGGGAAGGCACTCAGGCAGGCAGGCCACTTCAAGCCTCTTACCTGCCTTGTGGCCCTGGCCAACTCCCGGAATTCCGGAATTCCGCTCTCTGGGCCTTTTCCTCCTTCGAGGTCAAAGTTCATCCCTAAAAGTTCCGAGTTGAGGGGGCGAGCAGGGAGAAGCAGCGGGATGGGGGCTGAGGACAAAGGGCCCCGGGGAGGGGGGTGCCCCAGCAGGGCGGGGTTGAGGCTAGAGTGGGGCCTGTGGGGCCTGAGCCAGCTGCCGCAGAGCAATGAAAATCTCTTAACCACACAGAATTGTTAACGGCTCCCAAATCCTGTTGTACCACAGGCTTAGAAAGGCTTAAACTGTTAAATGCATAAACTTCCTCAATAAACGGGCCTCTCTCTCGCCAGATGTAAAGGCGGCGGCTGGAGGGAGGGGAGCTTCCCCAGCTGTTTATGGTCTTGCTGGAGTGCTGTGGAGAGAGCCTGGGACCAAACCGTCAACCTGGTGCCTTCGGGGTCCCCCACCAGGCTGGGGGTGGAGAGAGGACAATAGGGAGGAGGCTCCAGGGGCGGACGACCTGGGTTCAAGTCTGGTCCCTTCCTAACCAGGTCCCCTCAGACAAGCTGCTCACTCTCCCTGGGCCTCAGTTTTCTCTTCTGTAAAACAGGAATGATGATCCCCGACCCCAAGGGGGTCTGAGAGTCAGTGAGACCCTGGGAGAGAGCTGCCTGGTTCACGGAAAGCTCCTAACAAATGTGAGTGCTGGGTGCCGGCCACAGAGCCCTCCTGCCACTTGCAAGAGCGGGAGAAATCAGAAGTAGGGGGCACGAGAGTGCACACCTGCCTTTCACCTCCAAGGAGTGTGACCATTGGTCCCAGTCTGCTTCCCACTCCAATGGGGGCATTCGATAATGTTAGCATGCAGTTAGAGATAGAAAGTGAGCGCTTGGTAAAGGCCGTGTGGGGGTGGACAGGCTCTTCTGTCTGGCCAGAGGTTAGCCACGGGTGGGTGCGTCTCTCTCCTGGAGGTCTTCTCCCCCTGAGCAGGAGAAGACACCCCCCGGGGCTTCTTCTCCACCCCTGAGCCTTTGCCCTGGGACCACATTCCACTGTGCCCAGCATCTCCATATGAAAGCAACTGTCCTCCAAGGCCCAGCCACAAGCCTCCCTCTTCCACCCTGAAGCCCTCCAGTTTGCCCCAGCAGGGTGGCCCCGCAGTCCTGAGCAAGAGTCCCTCCCATAGTTATTTGTCAAACCTTTCATTTCTCCCATCTCCCCGCCCCCCGGTAATCTGGGAGGTGAGCAGGACAGAGCACGTTCAGGCCTCTCCCCATTCTGGTTAATCAGTTGTTTCAACAGTTGAAGAAAACCAAGTTCCCACTCTGCCTCTGCTGCTTGCTGGCTGTGTGATCCTGGGCAGCAGGCTGAATGTCCCCGGACCTCAGTCTTATCATCTGTAAAATGGAGCTAATCGTATCAACAGAAGATTCCAAAAGACAATGGAGTGCGGCATGGGACACAATGCCAGGCACAGAGGAGGGACTGTTTAGTCCTGGCCCTTAGGACTCCTTGTAGCCTCTGCCTCACTCAGCCCTTTGACAGCATGGAACTAAAAAACCTGGCAGCCCCTCTGCCCTCGTCCTTTAGCCAACGTTTCTCCTCTCCCCATCTCCCACCCCCTCCCCCAGTTGGCTGTATCTTGTCTGAGGCTCAGCAAGAGACCAGAGTTAAAAGTCTGATCATCTTTTTCTGGACTAATCCCTGCCCTTGTTTCCTTCCATTTTCCAGAATCCTGGGAAAATGGCTTCTCCTCCAGGCAGCCTTCCCCATCTTACCGTGACTCCTCCTAAGTGCTCCAAGGCTACAGTTACACATTGAGAGCCATCTCCCCGGCCCCTGACTTGAAGCTCTCGGAGGGCAAGAAGGGCCTTCATCACCTCTGCAGTCCCCGCATCTGGCCCAGAGTCTGGTGCACAGAAGGTTCTTGGGGGGGAGGAGGGGTGTTATGAGTATCAGGGGCCAAAATTGCTCAATATTTCCTGTCCAGACAGACCCCTGAGGGAATATGAAGACCATGTTGTCCCATGCCCTGGTATCCAGATCCTTCCACTTGGTTGACTTAAAGAGGAAACTGGGCTGAAGTAGCCCTCCCTCCCTTTTTAAGAACACGCACTCTGCCTGCCTCTGGGTCTTTGCACCTGCTCCCCGCTCCCCTGGCTAACTCCTGCTCCTCACTCGGCTTCCACTTACAGGCTCCCCTTCCCGGAAGACTTCCGCTGAGCTGGTGCTCCCCTGGGTGGGTTGGGGCCTTTGTTTCCACCTCTACTATCTGCAGATATATCTGTTGACATCTCTAGACTGGGTGGTCTTCGAGGGCAGGGTCTACGACTGATCTTTCCAAAAACCCCAATGCCTGCCACAGCACCTGGCATATTTCTGTGTTAGCCTCCTGGTCCTCCATGAAGACATCACTGACCCCTCTAGGAAGCAAAAAAAAAAAAAAAAAAAAAAATCAGAAGCTGGTGTTTAGTGAATCTCTGATGGCTGTCTGGCTGGACAGACAGACCAGTGTAGGGACAGATGGATGGATAGCTGTCCACAAAGATGCTCGGAGAACATACGGGAAGGGAAAGTGGGGGAAGGGGCACTTCCATGTTTAAGAGCCAAGAACTGAATGATCTGAGAGGTTTGGCCAGGTTCCCCACCCAATCCCTTCTCCAAAGGCTGGCCTGTGTGGTCTCAGGACTGGCCTGAGCCTGGGGGTCTGGAGAGGAGTTTGTTAGCACCCACCCCCCAGCTGGGCTTCTCCACCCTGTCCTTCAAGAGATGCAGCAGAACTTCTGTGTGGGGGTCTGGGCCTCTCTTCCCACCCACCCAGCATTCCAACCCTCACACCCTTTCCCCAGCCAGCAAAAGGCCCTGCCAGCTGGCGGCCTCCCTCCTCCTCACCCCAAGACTGACCGCACTCTACCCCACGGACTCACCAGATACGTCCGAGCCGTGAGTCCAGCCTCTATGGGAAAGGCTGGAGATGAGAGCATGGTAGGAAGGAGGCCACCCGAGCAGTCCCCAGGATCCAACCCTGAAGGCCCAGAGACATCTCTCTGGGCCTCTCCCTACCCTGGCTGAGGGAGCACAGGATTCTGGGAGAAAAGCAGAAAATAAAGCGACAGGCAGAATATCTCCTGCTGGGGAGTTTGTGGGGAAATGGGCACTCTGAACGTCTGCTGCTAGGAGAGTACATGGGCCATGCCTTTCTGGGGAGTAACTTGGCATTGTGCGTCAAAGCTCTAAAAAACATACAATACCTTTGACCCCATGATTACACATCTGGAAACATATCTACTCAAATACCAGTTAACAGTGGACAAAAATACAGGGACAATGACGTGCATCCCAGCATTTGTTAAGATAGTGGAAAATAGCCAGTAATCTACGTGTCGATCAACAGAGGCTTGGTAAATAAGTTATGACACATCTTTCCTATGGAATTCCAAGAGCCTTCCAGAATGATGCTGGAGATGTAACATGACATGCAAAAGTGCCCACAAAATTTTAATCCGTCGAAAACCCTTGCGCATTTTTAGAAGGAAGTTCACTTTTTCTTTAAACATAATCAATGTGTATGAACGCACCCAGAAGGATCTCCACCAGCCTGTTCACAGTGGCTTCTCTGGATGATTTTACTTTCCTCCTTTTGCTTCTCAATAATTTCTAAAGATTCTACAACGAACCTACACTGCTTTTGTGATAAGAAAAAGCTTGTTTTTCCTCAAAGTAAAAAGCTCATCAGAGACCAAAACAAAAAAACCCAAAAAAAAACCCAAAAAAAAACCCACCCAACAACAACAGAAAAAACTCCAAACATTCACAGCAGAAGACAGTGTTGGTAGAAGTCCCTGTTTGTATTTTTGAAACACTTTTTTAGGTATTTTCTCATTTACTCTGCAGATGGGAAAACAAAGGCTGGGAGAGGGTCAGTTGCTTGCCCAAGGTCACACAGCTAGGCCAAGCTGGGGTTTGAAACCAGGTCTCCACGGCCAAGGTCAAGGAGAGGCCACAGCTGAGGGGGGAGAGCGGGGCTGGGGGCTTCCAGGCAGGGCAGGGTGGAGGAGAGGGAGAGGCTGTGAGAAGTCCAGCAGCCGGGAACTGGGAGTCTAAGCTAGAGCCAGAGGATCAACATGTGCGTGCAACCGCCCCCCCCCCCCCGCCCCATACCCCTTCCCACTGGCTCGCAGCCCCTCTCCCTGTCCAAACTAAATATTAAAAATCCCATTACACCCCAACAGCATGCAGCAATCACAATCACCGTGGAGCTCCCTCCAGATTGGTTTTAGATGCGGGTCTGCTGTTGGAAGAGAGGAGGGCAGGGCCCCCAACAGGGGTTAGGATGGGAATCTGATGGGCAGGGGCAGAGTAGGGGCCTGAGCGAGGGAAGGAGAGACCAAGAGAAATAGGGCGACTGAGACACACTTGGAGACACTGAGGCAGAGGCACCTTCCCCATCCAGCCCATGAACATCTGGAAAGAGTCAGGCAAACAGACTTGGGAGCTTGGGGGGAGCCGCTGCTGCAGGGAAGGAATTCCAGAGCCCAGAGCCCTCTGCCCGCCCCCCCAGCTGATCTGCTGGCTACAAACCTCAGTGGGGACCGTGATGGGGCTGGGGACTTTGGAGGAAAGGAGGCCAGAGCTCTTCTGAAGAAAGTCCCTGGAGTCCCTCACCTGGCAGCTGTATGGCCACTGCAGGTCCTGACCAGGTGCCCAATAAAAACTGGACAAACACATGAGTAGGGAGGGGTCATACCCTGACACCCCCGCCCCCCCAGGGTGAAGCACTGGATAACCACCAAACACACCCTGTACTATCATACTCGGGGCGTTTTTCATGCAGTTGGTTCCTTGATCTACAATGACCTCCCTCCCTTCACCCATCCAAATCCTACTCACTCTTTAGGGCCTAATTCAAATGCCACCTCCTCCTTGAAGCCTTCCTAGACCTCCAGTCAGAAAAGATGCCTTCCTTCTCACATTCTCAAAATGCTTTGACTGGCTGTAATTCATTTCTGGAAGGATTGTACTCGGCCATTCTCTCAGTCTACTGCTCACCCGGGAACCAGTAAGCTGAACCCTGCATCTCAGATACTCTCCTCCAGCCTTCCCAAGATGGCCACGGTCAGCTCCAAAGACACCTCTTCCAAGCAGCCTTCCCTGGCCCCTCTGGCTAACACGAGTCTTCCTTTGATCTCTACTGCTACATCTCCCCATCCCCCCTTTCATTCATCACAGCTTATAACTATGTTATTCATCTGCTCACTAACTTTTCCCCTCCATGTTCTTCTGTCCAGCGACTCAGACTAAAAATTCTGGAAGGGCAGGGAAAGTATGCCTCTCATTCCAACCTGTGTTCCCCACCAATGGTATGTGCATGGCTCATAAACAGTACTCAAGATATACAGATCTGCCTCGATGTACCATGGGGGTTCCGTCCTGATAAACCCACTGTAAGCTGAAAATATTTTGAGTGGAAAGCTCACTTAACCCCCCGCAACCCCCCGAACATCAGGGCTTAGCCTGGCGTACCTAAAGCTTGCTTAGCTGAGCGACCTCGTCTAAACACAAAGCCTGTTACATCTCATGCCATTGACCGGACATAGTACTGAACTGGAAAAAAGACCGGTCACGTGGACGCAGAAGGAACGCACGTGGATCGCCTGTTTACCACCCCCTACTCATGTGGCGGGCTGCCCAGCGTAAGGAGAGAATCAGACCAGCCGTCACCAGCCCAGGAAAAGATCAGAACTCAAACTCCGAAGAAGGGTTTCTGCTGAATATGCATCGCCACGGCACCGTTGGAATGTGGAAAAACGAGAAGTTGGATGGCTGTAAGTTGAGCCATCGTCATTCGGGACGGTCTGTATTGGCCGGAGGGCCAATGGCACACACAGGGTCCTTCATACACGCTTGCTGAGTGGTTGACCGACCGGCTTGTCCAGGCCCCTCCGTTCCCCACTCTGCCCTGCACAGTTGGCCCTGGAGGAAGCTGGTCACATTGCCTCGGAGGAGCCTACAGTTTTGGGAAATGCTCAGGGCACTGGGAGCTCCCCGCCCTTCCTCAGCCACCCTGCCCACCCCTGGGATGGCCGTGCCACTCCCATGAGGACTCACCTGCTTACCCTCTGTCAAACAGACTTTAACCAGCCTTATCATCTCCAATTTGTATTAACGAAGCAATAGATTTTTGCTTATCAAATTCTGTTTTGATATCAAATGGATCTTCCCCAACCCCACTCTCCCAGAGATTCTGCTGACGACCCCTCCCCCCACTCAGGGTGGATGCCTGGGGCGGTCAGGCCAGACGTCCGGGGAGGAGGGGGCCGGGGTCCACTCGCAAGGGGAAGCTCAGCCTTGGAGGACCTGCCTGTGCCAGGTGACCGCTCTGCTGGCCCCAGTGACCCCCCGTCCTGGCACTCTCAGCCCATGTAATTGAATCGGGGATGAACTGGGGGACTAGCTTTTGACAAAGAGAATATGGCAGAAGCGATGAGATGCCACTTTTGAGACCAGGTCACAAAAGGATGATGGTTTCTGTAGTGGGTGCTCTCTCGAACTCTCTCGGGTCATTTGTTCTGGGGGAAGCCATTGCCCACGTGACTCCCTGCGAGGGACTGAAGCCCGCACACAATCGTGTGGGCGAAATGTGGAAGCAGACCCTGCCCCAGCGTGGCCGCCGGAGGACACCGAAGCCCTAGGAGAGACCTTGCACCAGGGGCATCCGCCTGAGCCACACCTGGATCCCTGACCCTCAGACACCGTGAGATTACAAACGCTTGTTGTTTTCAGCTATGACACTTTGGGGTGACTTATTGGGCAACAATGGGTAACTAATGTACCTCTTCCTCTAGGCACCTTCCAGAACACCTCTTCCTTCCTTGCTCCCCGAGCCCTTAGCCACGGCCATGCCAGACACCGTACCAGTCCCCGCAATGGAACACGCTGCTTCACGTCCCCAGATCCTTGCAGATCCCTCCTCTGGAAGGCCCAGGCCACCTAGTCAACATATCCCTCTCCCAGGACTCAGCTCCAATGTCACCTCCTCTGTGTCGCCTCCCCACCTCCCTCCACCAATCACCCCAGCCCAGGTGGTTCCAGTCAGAGCCAGTCAAAGGCACTCCCTCCCTTGTTCACATCTAGCCTGTCTCCCCAGCTAGACTGTGGCTCCTAGAAGGCAGAGGCGCAGTTGCGTTCTTCTCTCTTCCCTGACCATCCACGCAAGGTCTGACACAGAGCAGGCGCCGGTGAGGTTTGATAAGTGAATAAATAATGAGCAATGAGGGATTGATTCTGCCCCCCCCATGGCCCGCCACCTCCCAAGGCTGTGCCATTTTCACACTCAAGTATAGAAAACCAGCTCTGCTATCTTCCCCCAGAAACCAGCCTTTTCACCCAACATCCCTGATTCTTTTCCAGGACCATCACCTCCCCACAAGCCGGAACTGCCTCATTCCTCCTTTCCAGCCCACGTGTTCATGCCATCCTTCTCATTTATCCTCCTCACATCCCTTGATCCTAGAACCATGGGTGCCCCATCCGGACACCCACCATCTCTCGAGAGCACGGGCCGCTGCTCCTCTCTCAGGCACCCCTGTTTTTCCGCCCAGGGACCTCTAAAATGCTGCTTCAGCTCACGGAGGGAGGAGCCATGGCGATGGTGGACTCAGCAGCATTTTATGAAAGGGAGGGTCACGGCAGCCACCTGATGCCACACAGTGACTGGCACTTTAGGAACCCCAGAACTGGGTCCAAATCTTAGCCTGGCATTTGGAGGACCCCCAGGATCTGATCCCAACAGGAAAGGCAAGGGGAGGTGGTAGAAGTAAGCTTTAAATCACCACCGAACTCACACTGTGGAGTACCTGCCCCAGGCCAGGTTTTGTAGACATTACTTCCCATTTAGTTAACATGTATTAAGCTCCTACTGCATACCCACAAGCCATTCTAAGTGCTTTACAGTCCTGAATTGTTGAGTCTTCACAAGTGCCCTAAGAAAAAGGGTTTCAGGCGTAGCCCAGGACAGACAGCCAATAACAGGCAGGGCTGGGATTTGAATCCGGGTCTATCTACCTTCACAGCCTTCTTAACGACCATGCAATCCCTCCTACAAACTTCTTAGGCTTGCCGACCACCTTCACGATTGTTTGCCCCAATCAGACAGCACCTGCACTATTGCTTCCTTGGGACCTCTCCTTAAATCACCCCAAGTGGCACGATGGCTGAGGGGTGGGCTTGGAATTGCACTACCTGGATAAGACCCCTGGCTCCCCTACTTAACTCTCTGAGCCTCGATTTCTTCCTGTAAAATGGTCCCATCCCTCCCAGGCTTCTTGAGAGGAGTAGTAAGTTAGATACACAAGTACTCAGCGCACAGTATGACTGGCGGTCAGGAGGCCTGGCTCATGGCAGACCTGTGTGTCCCCCCCCCACCCTACCTCGCACCGGAAGGAAGTGTGTGACTCGCCTCAGCCACTGAAGCGTGCAGGGGAGCGGTGTGTGTGCCACCACCGGCAGAGCTCAGGACCCAGCATGCCATCCACTTCACACTCCTTCTCTCTGTCCTCACAGTCACCACATTCCAAATGGCGGCTGCTCCAACCCGCTTGGCTCCCTGAGCGAGGACTCCCCAGCCGACCCCCGATGGACAGGCAGCCGTGAGTGAGAAATGAACTTTGACTGTTTGATCACTTCTGTTGAGCCTGGCCTGTACTGATGGACACAGCCGAAGCCCAATAAATGTTAACTTACCCCCGTTCTTTACTGGACCTTACTTCCTTCACAATGAAATGACATCACTTTTGTAAATGAAGACATAGAGCATGGCTTGCTGTTGTTAATATTCATGTAATAATTAAAATGAGAAATGTTTAGGGGTGCCTGGGTGGCTCAGTCAGTTAAGCGTCTGTCTTCAGCTCAGGTCATGATCTTGGGGTCCTGGGATCCAGTCCCGCATTGGGCTCCCTGCTCACCGGGGCAGGGTGCGGGGGGAGAGTCTGCTTCTCCCTCTGCCTCTCCCAGTGCTGCTTCCCCTGCCTGTGCTCTCTCTCCCTCTCTCTGTGCCAAATAAATAAATAAGATCTTTAAAAACACAAAACAATAAAAAAATAAAATGAGAAACATTTATCCCCACGCCTATGAAAATCACCTTGCATGCTCCCTGTGGGACATATACCTGCCACCATTCTAGAAGCACCCTTCAAACGCTTCCTTCTAAGAAACGGAACGTCGGCTGCGGATTGGGGAAGCCCGGCCAGAGAGGGCCTCCCAGTCAGCTCTAGGCCACTGCTCTGGCCAGCCTGAGTGCCCCCCCAGCCCGTGTCTGCAGCCAGCTGCAGCTCTACACCCCTGCAGAGGTGCCCGCCCCGCCGCAGCCCTCACCTCTGCAGACCGTGCCGTTCTCCGCCGCCTCGAAGCCCGCTTTGCACATGCAGCGTCCGATGGGCACCAGCCACTCGCCGTCCCCGTTACAGTAGAGCTTGATGGGCACATCCACCTCCTCGGCATTGGCAATGCAACTGCCCCGGGCAGCCACCAGCGAGGTGCTCTCGGCCCCCGACAGGGTCTCTTGGAAGACAGCGCCGTTCTGGATGACGCGGGGACACTTGCGGTAGAAGACGCGCACTGCGATGAGGGACATGCAGCCGCCGTAGTCCTGGAAGGCCAGGTAGAAGCCGCTGCGGGACACGGGCCCGAAGCTCCGCACCTCGGTGTTGATCTTCATGACCCGGCCGCCCAGGTCCACCTGCGAGAAGCTCTCGTCGGCCGCGATGGTGTCCACCTTCACCCACGGATTCTCCATCCAGTTGGGGAAGGTCTTGGTGGCCGAGTCGAAGTCGGCCTCATAGTAATAGAGGTTGAAGGTCTCCTTGCAGGAGCCGGGCACGCTGGGGATGCTGCTGCAGTCACGCACCGAGAACTTCATCTCCACGTGGATGCGGTGGGCGCCCCGGCGCCGGATGAACTTGGTCCGTAGCCAGTTGTTCTGGCTTGACTCAAACACATTGCACACCTGGTACGTGCGGATCGTGTTCATGTTCTCATCGTAGCCGCTCACTTCTTCCCACTGTGGGTGAAATGCTAGTCAGGGGGTGGGGGAGGGGGCTCAGCCCTGTCTGTCTAGAGGGGAGACACAGATCCTGTCTTAGGGAATCCTTTCAGTCCGACAGGGGGAAGTAGGACTCTCACCACTGGGGGCCTCCTAGTCTAATGGGGGAGGCACAGACTCTGTCTTAGGTATGTTCTAGTCTGATGAGGGAGACACGATTCCTATCATCAGAGAGGTCCTGAGGGGAGGGATAGACATGGCCTTGGCCCTGAGGAGTTCCCCAGTCTGTGAGGGAGACATGCGTATCTGATGGGAAGGGCACACACCCTGTTCTTGGTTTTCCCCAGATTAATATGGGAGATGTGACCCTCACCCCCTCCCCCGGTGATAAAGGGGACATGGCCCTGGCTCGTGGGAGGCTCCCACCTGGAAGGGAAAAAAGGGAGAGGCCCACCCTGAGGGAATTCCCTCTCCTGAGAGCAGACATAGCTTTGTGCTTGAGGAGTGCTGGTCTGATGGGGGAGTCAGAACATCTGCCTACTGGGAGCTCCTATTCTGATCAGGGAGACAGTCCTTGCCTCAGGGGATTCCCAGTCTGACAGAAGAAGAGCCCTTACCCCCACGATGGGGAAGACAGGCAGTCTGTTGTGGGGCCTTATGTGGTTATGATACCACTAAAGTGGTTAGGGGACCTGGAGAGAGACTTTCCACCCTTCCTGCCGATGGCAGGTGCCGTGGCACTCTCCCTGGGCCCCAGCCTGTCTCTCACACATGCATCTGAGAGTTCCCGAGCCCCACTGCTGCGGAAGGGGGCTGGGCAGGGCCACGGAAGGCTGGGAATGAAAGGCCCCGACCCCATGGTATCTCCTCACAGACCCACACAAGCCAAGCTCACTTACATGCTGAGCTTTTGTTCACAGTTCTGTACCCTCCTCAAGTACCCTCTCGTCTTCTCTGTCCATCCTTCTGCAGCCTCTTGGAGCAGGCTCTCTCTGGCTGCAGAGTTCGAATTCGCCGATTCTCCCGTGGGCCTTTGGGGACCACCAGCCTGGGCGAGGGCCGGGCACCCTTGGGCCGCCCGGCCTGGTCTCCCCAGTGGGGCTGAGAGCTTGCTGAGAGTAGCTCCCCACCCCCTCCTTCTCCTGTGTCCCCTTTGGTACTGGGCTGGCTTTCCCAAAAGAGCTGAAACAGCAGATCACCCCCTCCCACTCATGCTGGCCTGGGTGGATGCTGGAGAGGGACCTCAGTTCTTTGTCATGATTATCATGCATGGTGTATCATCATCTCCATTCTACAGGTGAGCGAGTAGAGACCAGGGAAGTGAGGCCGCTTGACCCAGGTCACATAGACCTAGACCCGTTCCCATGCTTGTGCACACTGCCTCGAAACACAACGACCCACAGGTAACCCAGGAGTCCTGGGTTTTGTCCCAGCTCTCCTAACTCAATGCATGGCCTTGGGCAAGTCATTTCCCTTTGCTGAGCCTCTATTTGCCAGACTGCCAAATGGGACCATGGGTGGTGGTGGTGAGGCCGGTAGTGGCAGAGCTGTGACCCTCGAGTGGGTGCTGTTTGTTCTGCTGCCTTCCTCAGATATCTGGGCCAAGTCTGTGTGAGGCGTGCAGTGGCTGCGGGCCTGGGGAGGGCTGATGTTGTGAGGGGCCAGCGCCCGTAGGGAAGGCTGTGCTGGAGCCTGCTGGCCCAGCCTCCACATCCATGGCGGCTCTGAAGCTCTACATTGCCTTTTTTTTTTTTTTTTTTTTTGGTGGCACCATGTGACAAAGTCAGCCCCTTGTTACAACCACTGCTCTTCTTCAGAACTTAATTAGAGCACTTAATTAGAGCACTCTGCCTTTCTCCCCTCTCTCTAATTAACATGCGGAGGCCCTGCAGCCTAAACACCCCAAATAATTGCGTCCGGGGGCCCTGCAGCCCAGCCTGGCCTCATTCCTGCTGGGGTGGGGCTACGGGCCCGGCCGCCTTCGCAGATGGAAAACTGGTGACAAGAAAGAGCCCCAGAAAGAGGCCTGACCCTAGGGCCCTGCCTATTGAGAGCACAGGTCTGGGCTGGGGAGGTGACGGCGGGGGGGGGGGGGGGGGGATGCAGCTCCTTGGGGCAGCAGCTGAATGGGAGGAGCTGGGATGGGGGGAAGGGAAGGGATGGGCGGTGCGGGGGGGATCCCAGGGAGATGAGGAGGGAATGCTATAAAAACTGATGACCGTGACGATGATGATATGATGGTGGTACGACTACAGCTACTCATCGTGGGCGTGGGCGTCCTCTGCCAGGCACTGTGCTAGACATCGTGCGGGAAAACCTCACAGCGGTCCAACGCAGAGGACATGACCACCATCATTTTATAGATGAGGAAACTGAAGTTCAGACAGGTTAAGCACCTGGCCCCAAATCACGTGGCTGCTGAGTGGCAGAATTGGGACAGAATTTCAGGCACGTCTGGCCCCATAGCCTGCATGTAAGATGGTGCTGGAAGAAAGAGGAATCTCAGATTGTGCCTCCTCTTCTCCTGAGGGACTTATAGCCTACCTGGGCTCAGATCACTGGTCCCAGGGAAGTATGGGCTCACAGAAGTGTGATAAGAGCTCAGGAAAGGGGAGCCTCGTGTTATGGGGACCCAGAAAGGGGGCCCAGAAAGGGGGTCAGAGCCTTGGATACAAACCGGACCCCCATCACTAACTAGGTATAACACCCCTGTCAGGAAGCTACGAGTCTCTGAGCCTCAGTTTCCTTACCTGTAAAATGGAGGTGTTTCTTCCCCATATGATTGGATTGGATGTGTATAAAGGTGCTTCTTTGATACAGTATGTGATACAGTGGGTGCTCAGAAAATGACAGCTCACTTTCCTCATCTGTATAATGGGGGCAGCGTGGGTTCCTACTTCTCAGCCTCACCCTGAGGATGCCATGGGATAAAGGCTGCCAGCTGCCAGCATGTTGTCATGGTAACGGCCCTCCACCAATAGTAGGGGACCAGGAGGCAACGAGAGGCCAGCCCTGGGCCCTGAAGGAGGGAAAGGGGCTGGAATTTAGGGGGCATCCAGGCCCTGCAGCAGAACCCGAGGTCCTCCGAGGGACCGGGCAGGGTGTGGGGACCACCGACTCACCCCTGATGGTGGATGCACGATCCAGCCCAGCTCCGCCGTCGCTGTGGTGGAGTCCATCAACGTTTCTGTGAGGAAAAGCAAAGAGTCACTGCCGTCCACCGACCGAGTGCTGTCAATCACCCCAAGATCCCCACCCCTCAAGGGCCTCCTTTACAGAGCGCCACCTACTTCCATCGCACCAATCAATCATCTCGCTGTACTGCAGCAGACTACCCTTCCTCTAGGTCTCCCACTCCATGAACTCACCCACTCCCACGTTCCAGCCAATCATCTGATTCTATCCCCCTCCAGGCTCCACCCCCTTGAAGCCTAGTTCCAGCCCTTCTGCCCACGGTGGTGTCTCATAACCGCCCATCATATCCCACCAACCTGTCTATTGCCACTTCCTTCCCTTGCTGGTGGAGAAGGGTCTTAACCTGGACTCTGTTGGAGGGGGCTTCAGAGAGCCCACCAGGCAGCCCTGGAAAGTTTACATCAGACTTAGGGTGTCTGTCTGCTTTTTTGCCTGCATCTAATTCTCAAAAACTAGAATGTGGCCCTTGGAAAGGCCTCTCTTTTGTCCCAGCTGAGCCCCATCAGTTACCCCACCTTGGCTCTCTGGTCTAAACTTCCTATCAGGGACACCTTCCCCCCTTCTCCAGGCACCTGGAGTCCTCCATAGTGTCCCCACACTGGGGCTCCCTCCC
>NW_019154122.1:3263068-3423088 GCF_002288905.1 Enhydra lutris kenyoni
GTGGGGGGGCTTGCCCCTCCCCCAACTCCAGCAGCTGGAAGGAAGGAGCTGCACAACCTATGGTGAAGAAGACCCCCAGGGCCGGAGAGAGCCCCATTCATCCCCAGACATGGCCCAGGGCCCCTTCCCACTTCCCCTTTGCTGCCATAGGGAATTCAAAACACTTCTGGAGCTGAACTGCATTGAGCAGATTTAATTGGCCCCTTTCAAGCATTCATTCAACAAATAGACCCTGATACACTGGGGACCCCGAGAGAGAAAACAGTGAAGAGTGAGACCCTCCTACAGAGTTGTTCGCAATCTAGTAGTGGTGATAAGGCGCGACTACAAATAGCCACGAGAGAGGAGGCAGAGAAACGTAGAAGGTCACAGCTGGACCTTCCACACCATCTAGCCCGGCGGGCACAGGTGAAGTCTGCTTGCTGCTGTGCCCCCACTTCTGCGCCCCGGCAGACCTCACCAATCAATCCCTGCACTCTGTGGCCACAGATGCTCCTGGTCCCTGAGCCAGGAAACTAACCCCCACCATGGGAGATGCTGTTCCTGGCCCAGCCCCACCGCTTCATTTTGGAGATTAGGCAGCTGAGGCACAGAGAGGGGAAGAGACTTCCTAAAGATCCCACAGGAGTTGGTGGCAGACTGGGAGTGGCAGGTCTCCTGCCTCCAACCCTATAAACTTCTAGATACTTAGTTGGATGGCCTGGGCTGGATGAATTTGGGTGAGGACAGTAGGGGCAGGGTGCACAGTGCCCAGGCTGCTGTGAAGCTCAAAATGGGAGCAACAAGGTCTTGAACTAGGGCAGGAGCAGCGTGGATGGGAGGACGCATTCAGCCAGAAGTGACCCCAGTCAGACCCATGAGTTGACAACAGAGGAAACAGCAGTGTCCCCATGACCGCCTGCAGCTTATGTCTGTGGTCACTGTGTCCCTTTGCTGGGGGTGGGGGGGCGCTGGTAAGTGGGGAGGAGGGGTGCCAGGGACGGTGGAGTCCAGTGCCAAGGGCGTCTTTTTGATGGCAAATTGGAGGGAAGTCCTATTGTGCTGCTTTGGGGCTGAAAAAAGGGTTCCTTTTCACACTCCGAATGCTACAGATTTTTCTTCCTGGAGAGAACAAGGGCTGAACTTTTAACCTGTTTTCTCTCATCGGCCTCAGCCAGAGACGCGCCAAGCCGGGCTCTCTGCCTGGGTCTGAGGAACAGCTGCTGGGAGCCGTGTGGAACAAGGGAGAGGAGACTCTGCTTGGGACTAGAGAGGGCTCGGGTGGGGGAGGCAAGCCTGCCAAGCAGGTGGCCCCACCCCTTGGCTGGATTCTTGGGCTGACCCAGAGGCCAAGCACTAGAGGATTCCATGGCCCAGAGGAGGGGCTGTGAGCTGACAACTTCATTGTAGGGATGGAAGCTCAGGCCCAGAGAGGGCAAATGACTGGCCGAAAGTCATGGACTAAAGGCTGGTGCTCAAGCACCAGGCTCCCAGGGACCTCAGCCTCGGGGGTGCTCCACAGCCCCCCTCTGTCTCCCACCTGAAACGTAACGAGCAAAGGGAGGATCTCAGGAGGCCGGAAGTCAAGGGCTAGTTGGGTTCAGACAGGAAGGGGTGAAGAGGGAATGTGAAATTTGCACATGCCCCGGAAGGGATGCAAGAGGTTCCCTTCTCCCCGTGCCCATTCTGGCTTTGCCTGGAAGCCTGCCTCTGGGAAAGCTATTACCCTTCGGGGCTGGAGCAGGAGGACACCCATGGGTGCTCTCCCTGCAGCTTCCCCTTGGCCTTTTGCTTTTCAGTGTTGACACCTCCCTCCACCCACTGCATGCAAGGCATGTAGGCAGAGCAGATAAATCAGGGGGCGGGAGGTCAGAGGGACTTCGATTCTGACACCTACTTGCCTCATAACCTTGGACCTGTAACCTTCCTAAGCCTCAGTTTCTTCACCTGGAAAATGGCCACAGTGCCCTATGAGTGGGGCCAGGAGGACAGAAGGACACGGAAGTGTGTTCACTTGGAGCCCAGCACAAAGCAGAGCCTCGGAGAATGGCAGATGCTCTTTTTTTAGACGGAGCGCAGTGCTTTTTGGCTGACCCAGGGTCTGCACACACACCATTTCCTCTGGGCTCATGAGGTGGCCCCTGAAAGTGAAGGCAGGTCCGAGAGGCTCCCCCCACACTCCAGACGGTGCCTGCCAACATCTGACAAACATCAGCGTCTTGCTCCTGCGCCGCAGCCTCTGAGGAGCCTTTCCTGGTCCGTCTGACGCTGCTTTCCTGGGATGCCCTGAGTTTCCTCTTTGTTCCTCTCAAAACGAGCACAAAAGTCACATTCGGTTTCCTGGGGAGTCTGGGGCTAGTAGTTCTCGCCCCAGGAACCTGGGCGGGTTCAGGAAGCCAGCACTCCCTCCGCCACCAGCACTTCCTTCCTTCTCCACATATCACTCCAGACATCTCCCTCCATTCCCAAAAATCTGCAAAAGGGAGAGAGAACTCATGGTCCCTGAGATGGAGACCTTTCTACTAGGAGCTGGAGACCCTCACCAATGTCCTTCCAACAATGCCAAGACACAGTTGATACCATCCCATTTTACGGATGGGAAAACTGAGGCTTACAAAGGTTCAAGAACTTGCCCAAGGTCACACATTTTGCATTCACAAGCTGTGCTCTAGCTGCACGGTCTGTGTGGGGCTCTCTCACCCTTGTACCCCATACATACTGTTGCTTCTGATCGTCTCCCCCGCCACACCTCCTCTAGCTGCCCTCAAGACCCAGCACGGGGGCTTGGCACATAGAGGGTCTGCAGTCAGAGGCCAAAAGCCCCGCCGTCCCCGGGCTAATGTTCGGCTCCATCAGAACAACATTCCTGACTTCAGCCATTTCCACCTACAACCTGCACTATATTCAGTTACTATTTTTCTTCCAGCCGACTCTTCTTTTAAGTGTATTTTAAAGAGGAAAGAGTTATCATTATTATAAATGGGAAACCAATATCACTTGCCATAAAAAGAAGGAAAATAAACACACAACTACTACAATTAAAAATGTTCCTCTGAAAACTACCTGTCATTTCACTTCCCACACTTTGGGGACCGCGGGACGGCGCCGAGCTGCTTCCGAAGCACTTGAAATGTCCCCATCCCATGGCCACTGTGACAACGACAAATCCCTCATGTAGGGGAAGCTGTTTTTGCTGTACCCATAATTAATCTCCACACGATGTGACAAAGACTGAGACAGGGACGCGCATGGGGTACCGTGGATGTGAGAACTGGGTGTGGAAAGAGAGGAAGAAAACCTCAAGCTTAGGGGTGGCTTTCCTGGAGGAAGTGACACTTGAATGGAGGCTTGAAGAATGAGTTAAGAGGGAGTTGGAGACGCTGAATGGGAAGGGCATGTGAGGCAGAGGGAACAGTAGAGGCAAAAGCGAGGAGGTGAGCAACAGCGCGGTGGGAATGGGTAAGAGCTGGCAACGGTTGGCAGCTCTCTGAGGCCCCCTGGCTGGACCACGTCCACCTGCCCACATCCCTGCCCACTTCTCTGGTGCACCCCCACCCCAGCCCTGCCCCACGCTGCCCTTTCCTCACCCCTGGACCCTCCCACCCCAGCAAGCCCTGTGGAAGGGTCTTCTTTGCAAGCCCTGAGTGCGCTCCATGACCATCTTTTAAAATCCCAATGGCTAGATGAGGAGACTGAGGCTGTGCACGGACAGATCCTCGGCACCCTGGAGAAAGCTGGAACCAGGGTCTCCAGCCGCCGACTTGGGCAGCCTGTCTCGGTGGGAAAACCGGGTTTGCGCCACGAGCCCCATTGCGCCCACACCCCCTCTCCTTCCTGGAGACTGCACAGAAGAAAGCAATCAGGAGGCCCTGATTGCACAGGCTGGGGAGGCCCGTAGGCCCCTCTGGCTATGTGTGAACGAGCAGTGTGCATTTCAGAAATATTTGAGCTAAAAGGGGAGACACACTGAAGTCGTTAGTGTGGAGCCGACAGGAGGGTGGCTGTACGAGGAGGCGCTGGCTGAGGCTCCCACCGCCCCTAATTCAGGCTGGAGCAGGCAGCCACCCTCTGCTCCCCAATCCAGCCCCGGTCAGCTTGGCCTGACCCCCGTGGGGGCCGTGGACACTGTTCGGATGAATGGCAGTGTGTGAGTTCCAAAGAGGTGGGGAGGAATTTTCAGTGAGCACCTACTGTGTGCAGGGCACCAAGAGGGGCACTCTTAATATGGCTTCTGGCTCATGATGACCTGTGGGGTATCTGCTTATTAATCCCATTTTATAGATGCAGAAACTGAGGTCAGGGAGGTATAGCAACCTTCACAACGGCCCACAGGCGAGGCTGGCATCTGAAATCACATCTGTCTCATTTTACATCTGCAGGACTGGTTTTTTTGTTTTTGAGAGAGACCAAGTGGAGGGGTGGGGCAGAAGGAGAGGGAGAGGGTCTTAAGCAGGCTCCACACTGAGCGCAGAGCCTGACATGGGGTTCGATCTCACCATCCTGAGATCATGACCTGAGCCGAAATCAAGAGTCAGACATTTAACTGACTGAACCACCTAGGCACCCCCAGCTGCATAATTTTTAAGATGTTGCAAGTATAGCCTTAAAAAAACAGACAACACACACACACACACACACACAATCACTGGGGCTCTCTGTACGTGTTTACTCTCTCCTTCTGTGTAGGCCTGAGTGAGGACGGGAGGGGAAAGAGGGAAGGGCAGTAGGGGAGTGGGGCTCAGACTGTCCAGGCTAGAACTTTGGCTCTGGCATTCTCCAGGGTATAACCACAGGCAAGCCTGTGCTCCTTTCTGGCTCTCAGTTTCCCATCTGTAAAATGGGTCATGTGAGCATTAGATGGGGGAGTCCTGCTGATCTGCCGTTTCCCAGGGCCCTCATTCTGGGGGAGCTCTGCGTCTGCCTCCTTTACTGCTATATCCCAGGACCGAGACTTGGTTCTGGCCCACAGTAGTTGTATTTGACCTCCATGTGGCAGCTGGGTGATGTTTCTGAAGTCCATGTCTGATCACGTCTTAACTCATCGTAATGCCCTTCAGAGCTCCCACTGGTCGCCAAGAGATAGTCTTAGCTCCTAGCTCCCTGCCTTCAAGGTTGCTGCTTGACCAGGTCAGTTAATTATCTTCCAGCCATGCTCTCCTATGTCCCAAGTGTCCAGCCACCCTGAAGTTCCTTCTCCAAGCATGGCCCTGGTCACTTGACCATTCCCGGTTTTTCTGCCTAGAATGCCTGGCCCTTCCAGCTTTGTTAGCCTGGCTAACTTCTCTTCCATAACTTAACTCAAAGGCTCTTTCTTCCTGGCAGCTGTCCCTGAATTCTCCTGGGTTAAGTAACAAGAACATGGTCATTCCATGAAGATCTAATCTACCTACTGTGTGGCAGGCCCTGTGCTGGGCACTGGGGATGTCAAAATAGATGAGCAAACACTTCTCTCAAGGAGCTTCCAGATTAGTGCCTGACACAGGAACTTTCTACACAAAGAGGCAGGGTGAGAATGCTGGTCCCAGTGAGGGACCAGGAAACCCAGGGACAGAAGGTGTTATTGAGCAGGAAATTAGCAAAGTGGAGATGGTGTTTGAGACAGACAAGGGAACTTCAGGGAATATCAGGGGCACGGTGGCATCCAATTTTCATGGATGCCTAAAAATTCCAGGGCACTTTGGACCATAGTAAGACCTGAGGACTGGTTCTCAGTCATGAGCCCGGGGCTAAGGGTATAGCATTCATTACCTCATTTCATCATACTGATTTGTAACGTAGGTACTTGGTTATCTCCCTTTACAGATGGGAAAACTGAAGTTGGGAGAGATGGTTCAAGGTCTGCATGGCCAGGAAGTGGTGCCTCTGTGTCTGCCGTCGTCCATCAGAGCGCATGTACTTAAACTTGTACTACGCTAGAGTTTCTGTCCCATGTGGTAGGAGCAAAACACTTCACAGAAGGCTTAGGGTGGGGACAGAACTTTTAAGGCCTTCTTGAATGTGGGGCTAAGGACTTTGGATCTTGTCCCATAGGCAATGGGGAGTTTGGAGGATTCCTGAGAAGGGGAGTGACGTGGTCTCTCCTGAAAATGGACAGACACCCAGGGTTTTTGCTCCAGACCGGCCAGCATCCCACAGCCCAGGTGGCAAATCAGCCTGGTGCTGCACTGGACCCTTTCTGGCAGCTCCAGCTGCTCCCTGTCTGGGGTTAATAGGGCTGTGGTGACTCGAACACTGGCAGCTGATGGCTGGGAGTTGGCACACTCTTTCCACGGTCCACATCCATATTAGAAATTCCAAAAGGAGGCAACAGGCAGGAACCAGGAGATAAAGTTCAAGGCCATTGACAAACTGGGTGACTTGGAAAAGTCACTTCACCTCTCTGAACCTCAGTTTCCTCCTCTGTAAAAAGGGGATCACAAAGTCCTTGCTCTGTGTACTTTGCAGGGTTGCTCTGAAGATCCAAGGAGGCATTGGGTGCAAACCTTTTTTTTTTAATTTTAAGATTTATTTAGTTATTTGAGGGGTATCTGGGTGGCTCAGTCATTAAGCGTCTGTCTGCCTTCAGCTTAGGTCATGATCCCAGAGTCCTGGGATTAAGCCCTGCATCGGGCTCCCTGCTTCTCCCTCTCCCACTCCCCCTGCTTGAGTTCCCTCTCTCTGTGTCAAATAAATAAAGTCTTACAAAAAAAAAAAAAGTTATTTGAGACAGAATGCATGAGCAGGGGTGGGGCACAGGGAGGAGGAGACTCTCCAGCAGACTCCCCACTAAGCACGGAGCCAGACATGGTGTTCGATCTATCGACCCTGAGATCATGACTGAGCCAAAATCAGGAGTCAGATGCTTAATCCACTGAGGCAACCAGGTGCCCTGCGAAGGGAAGGCAACAGTGAAACCCTCGAACACTCAGGAAGGCTGACCCTGGGAAGGTACTTCATCAACATTGTCTGTCTCACTATAGCCAGAGCAAGCTTCTGGGGAAACCGAGGCTTGGAGGGATCAAGAACTCCGCCAGGACCACACAGTCAGTAAGGGGTGGGGCAGGATCTGACCCCTCTGGACCAGGCTATGCTGCCTCACAGAGGGGAGGGAAAAATCACAGTTTCATGTCCCACGCCCTCGGTGCCAGATCCTGAGCCTGTCACTCCACACCCCTGCAAAGCTGGCCTTACTGAGCCCATCGTGCGAATCAGGAAACCGAGTTCAGAAAGGCTAAGACACTCGCCCAAAGTCACACAGCCAGAAAGCAGCAGAGTTGGATTTGAACCCTGATCAGCCCCATCGGCTTTCCCCAGGCTTCTCCCCTGAAAACCAGAGCAGATCGGTGGCTAAGAGAGTCTCGGCCCCAAGCAAGGACGGTGGGGGTGGGGTGGGGGGGGCTGAAGGGAGGGTGGCAATGCCGGAGGAGCCCCGAGGAGCTGCCTCCCGGAAGACCATGGGCTTTCTAAGGTGAAACAGCCAACAGGCAGCGCGTTGTTTTTCCAGCTCACCGCCCACCCACCCCCCTCGGTTCCGCCCTCAGGCTCACGGAAAGGGGACCCAGCTAATGTAAAATCCTTCTGCCCCTCCTGGTCCTCCTGCCGCTCGGAGGCCCTCCTCTGCCTCGGTTGCCTGCCTGGAGCCGGCTCTTGTTTTCATTCTCAGGCTCAGGCAGAGGAGTCCCCGCGACGCCGGGTCCTCCGCTGCGTCCCCCGCCTGCCCGCTGCCGGCCTGGGCATCCGCCAGCGCCGGCCGCCCGCCTGAAACCCAATCCTCCGGGGCAGCCGGGTTGCTCGCTAACAGCGGGCCGCATTGTGCGGCAGGGGCTTTGGGAGAGTTTGGATTCGCTGCTTGGGGACCCACTTAACCTCCGCAAAGGACAGGATGATGGATGGAGGTCTGGGAAGGGGTTGCTGGGGGTGGGGCGGGCGGTAAATGAACACCAGGGCTTGCTTGGGGAAGGGGGAGAAGGGAAGCAGGGACGGAACGGCTCTGCACGGAGAAGAGCTTCAGGAGTCCTCACGACAACCCCGAGGGATGCCGGTTCCGGGCCCCATTTGACGCACAAGGAAACTGAAGATCCGAGAGGTTAGGTGACTTGGCCAAGGCCACACAGCACATCAGAAGTTGAACAGAAGCCTATTGCTCTTGAGCCTTCCTGACGCCCCAAGCTGCCTCCCGCAGGCAGCATCCACTCTGTGATTTTTAACCTTTAAAGCCCCTTTCCTTAAGTGAATCCGCAGACCCTTCCTTAAGTAGGTAATAAAAATAGTGATGGCCGTGGGCATTACTGAGCACCAACTGCGTGCCCCGTGTGTGCTGAGCGCTCTTTGACTTCATTTCATGAGATCCTCACAATGACGAATTGGTTGAGAGCAACTGTCAAGGCCATTTAAAAGGAGAGGAGAGAAGGCCAACTATACTTCAACGATAAAAATTAAGAAAATAAGTAAGAAGAGAGGAAACTTGTCATCCTGCCCTGTGACCTTGACTAGTCAGCCCGACTGGACTGTGAGCGCCTTGTGGGCCCGGCTGCGTCTGGCTCGCTGCTCAGACCATCTACTCCCCCACCTCATCCCCACCTCCGGCTGACCCAGACATCACATGCTCTCTCTTTCTTACACCATCCGTCTGGGTGACTGGATTTTTCCTCTGGGAAATATAGTCTCTGGTATCAAGATGACTCCATATACTACTATATCATTCTAAGTGCTTACTCAGTGCCAACCACTGTCCTGTCACCTGAGATAGAATTATTATTGTCCCCATTCGCTCAACCACCCATCATCCGTCTACCCATTCATCCACTCACCCTCACTCACCTTCTCCATCTGTCTGCCATTCCCCGGGCCCTATAACCCGCCGCTGGTTCGCCCACCCACCCCGCACAGCTAGCATCCCGCTTCGGGAAGCCATTCATCATTCATACATTATTCCATTAAGCCAACTTCCCTTCCTTCCGTCATCTCTTCCTCCCCAGCTTCCCACACGTAGGAGAACGAGCTTCAGAGAGGTGAAGTACCTTGCCCAGTGTCACGAAGCTGGCCAGCAGCACATCTGGGAGCCGAACGCAGGTATGCTTTTAACCATGCTGCTCTGTAGCCTCCCACTTTCTTACTTTATTTTTAACTGTCCCGTTGCACGCAGGTTTACTACTCTGTCACCTCACATCCTTTTGGATATGTGTGTGGAGTGTAAATTACAAATCAGTAAGACACGGGCCACTCTAAGTCCAACCCAGGGTCTGTCAGGTTGGACTCAATTAGCAAGCCTGCTACAGGACCTGCTGGGACTGGATCTATTTGCCTAATTGGCACTGGTTTCTCCCAGTGAAGGACAATTAACTCAAATCCCAGAATCCAGACCACCCCTCTGCTTCTGGGCAAGATGTCAGGCATTTAGCTACATGAAATTTTACTGTTCATTCATCTACCCACTGACCTGTACCCCCACTCATCCATCTTTCCAACCATCCAATCCTTGCAATCATCCAGAAAATTTCTCGCTATCTATTCACCCATCCACCTGCCTACTTACCCACCTGCACACCCTTATCTTTCCATCCATCCGTCTACCCACTCACTTACCCAACACTCCACCCACCCGTCCATCTACCTACCCATTCTCATACCCATCCATCCACTGAACCACCAAATCCAAGCAAATACTCATGAAATCATTCTGCCTTCTTGCCATTTGCCCATCCATCCATCCATCCATCCATCCTATCCATCCATTCCCCCCTCACCCCATCCATCAGTCTGTTCTTCTATTCCCCAATATTCCACCATCCACTTGCCACCCCAACATCTAGCATCCTACTCAGGTACCTGCCCAGCTGTCTGCCATCCATCTTTCCATTGAACCAAACTCCCTCCCCGCCTTTCTTTTCATTTGTCTATCTACCTGTCCATTCATGTACCTGTCCTTCTACTCACACCACTTACATACCTAAAAATCTGCTACCTGTCTATCCACTTCTGCCATCTGGCTGGGCTGCATATATGTGTTAGGTTCATGCTAAATACCGGGGAATCAAAAACAGACACTGTCACTTCCCTCAAGAAGTGTTCTGATTTGGGACAAACTCAGAGGAGGCTTCCCAAATGGGTGACACCCGGCCTGAACCCCAAATACTGACTCGGAGAGACAGCCAGCCTGGAAGGAGAGAAAAAGAGAAAGAGAAAGGAACAAACTGTGTAAAAGCCGGGAGGAGAGAATGTGCATGGACCCTACAAGGAGTCCTAAGATGGAGAAGGAAGGCCTAGAAGAACTCCAGACACCACAAAGAGCCTTGAACGCCTGGCCAACAGGCTGAGATCATCCTGAGGGCAGCAGGGAGCCTTTGGAAGATTGTGGGGGGGGAGGTGGCCTGATTCAGCTGTCACTGAATTCTCTTGAGTAACTGATCCATTTTTTTAGTATATGTGCTGCCGAAGCGAGCACTGATCCATTTTTTTAAAAGATTTTTTAAATTTATTTATTTGACAGACAGAGATCACAAGTAGGCAGAGAAGCGGGCGGAGAGAGGGAGAAGCAGGCTCTCCGCCGAGCAGAGAGCCAGATGTGGGGCTCGATCCCAGAACCCTGGGATCATGACCTGAGCCAAAGGCAGAGGCTTTAACCCACTGAGCCACCCAGGTGCCCCGTAACTGATCCATTTTATGGATGAGGAAATTGCAGCCCAGGAGTCAGAGAGATACAGAGGACTGTCCCAGGCTACACAGCTAGACACAAGCAGAACAAAAATTCCACTTCAGTTTTGATAGCTCCAAAGCCCTCGCCCATTCTGAGAGCAGCTGCTGTCTCAGAGGAGCAATTTCCAGAATGCCTCCCTCCTATGTTAACACTCCCCTCCAGCTCTGCGGCTGTGGCCCTCAGCAGCATGGGTACAGTGACAGAACCCCCAGGGCGCCATCTCTGCTTAGCGCGACTCCACCTGCTTCCTCTCGGTCCCCGGGCTCACTTGCCAACTGCGCCCAGCATTTTGGGCAGTTTAGCAAACATGGCTCTGCTGGGGCTTTCTCTCATGGGTCCGTGTTTCACAGGAGAGCCACCCAGCAAGCTCCTGTCATCGTCTTCGTGCTCACAGCCTCCATGTCTTTGTCATCAGCTACTGTTCATTCCCCATGGCCCCTGACACCCTGAGATGATGCCAGACGAAGAGCTCCTGGCATGGGCTGCTGGGGCTTGTGACACGGCTGTGCACAGAGGCGTAGATGACAGAGGAAGGACTGGGAAGGCACAGGGCTTGAAAGGTGGAGAGGACACTGGGAGAGGGGCACCCTGAGCCAGACAGGAAAGGGACAGGCCAGACAGGGAGGGAATATAACCCCCCCACCAACATCTCCATCACCACGGAGAGATGTTGACTGAGCACCTACTCTATGCCAGGCCCCATGCCATGCCGTGGACATCCAGGATCGCACCTGAGTTCATCCAAGCTTCCCCCAAACCTTCAAGGGATGTATCACCATCCCCATTTCGCAGATAAGCAAACTGAGGCTCAGCGAGGCCGAGTTAGTGGGCCAAGATCCCCTGCAAGTCAGCGATGACGGTGGACTGATGTCTGAGCTGAGTGACCCAAACTCCTTTCATGACTCTGGGAAGTCCACAGGCTCGGGGGTAAGAGCCAAAGCAGGGGGTAGGGTCAGGAAGTGGGAGCTTCTAGGCCTGAGGGTGGCAGCATGGACTCAGGGAGGTTCGGTCTGATCTGGAGGTGGGAGGCTGTGGCCAGGGAAGGTGAGTGCTGACGCTGAGTCTGGTGCTCTTCCCACCACCACTGCTGGGTGCCTTTGTAGCCTGATAGTGTGAAGAGGGGGACACTGCCTGCTCTAAGAGGGACCTGGGGCAGGCGGTGATAGTCACATCACCTGCAATGGGCTTTTCTGGGCTTCTGGTATGGCTGGTGGCAAAGCAGACTTCTTGCCCACGTGAGAGATCATTTCATTTCATGAAGTCATGGAAGGCTTCCAAGGGGAGTCGGCCACAGTGCTGGGAGGGCAGGGCCCCTCTTCCTCACCTCTGATTTTATAGCACTGCCCTGGGAAGCTGACCAGGTACCCTGCCTGACCAGGCAGAGATGCCGCCATCAGTTGCCCTGAGGGGACCCGCTCCAGACCCATCTGACAGTCAAGGCCTTCTAGGGGCGGGCCCTGCCTCTGACCCTGACAGCACCTCCCCCCACCCCACAGGGCCAGGCTTCTCCCTGTTGGAGGCCACGCCTTCAGCTGTCCCACAGCTGAGGCTTTTCTCTTCATCATACCCCTGCCTGGAACACCCTCTCTGAAAAGATGGGAGCATGGCAGGCAGGCAGCAGGAGCAAGGCCCAGGGCAGGGAAGAGGAGCTCCCCAAATGTGCTAGATGCTTCCTTTGCCTCCATCACCTGCCTAAGCCGCCTCCCTCTTCACCCCACCTTTTTTTTTTTTTTAAGATTTTATTTATTTTTATTTCTTTGACACAGAAAGAGCGATCACAAGTAGGCAGAGGCAGGCAGAGATAGAGGGGGAAGCAGGCTCCCCGCCGAGCAGAGAGCCCGAGGCAGGGCTCGATCCCAGGACCCTGAGATCATGACCCAAACAGAAGGCAGAGGCCCAACCCACTGAGCCACCCAGGCTCCCCTTCACTCTACCTTCTTAACCTGGAAAATTCCTCTTTACGCTTTAAGACTTAAACGCAGGTGTCTCTTCTTCCAGGAAGCCCTCCCTGACCACCTTCACCCCTTGCCCTGACTTGGGTCATATAGCCTTTCTCTGGACAACAACTCACCTGAGTTTGTCTGATGCCCTTTCCTAGCTGGTACTTGGACAGGGCAGGGGTCCTGCAAGGCTGGCTGTTGAGTGGAACATTGGTGGCCCTTGGTGTCCAGGGTGACCAGGAGCTGGCTTCCGCTGGGCACCAGGGGAGGCTATGTGAGACAGGGAGCAGATGGCCTCAAGCTCACAAACATGGCAGGCTCAGCCTGCCTCAGAGCTGAGCTGAACAGGAGCCTTCCCAAGCTGCTGGCTGTGCCTCTTGGCTTGTCCGTCAGGGAGCAGGAGACCACGGGACCACTGGCTACAGTCAGGCCAGCTTCCTGCCCTGATCAGCTCTCAATCCCCCAGCCCCACATGGGCCTCTTCCTCACCAGGAATTCTGGGGCAGCGGCAGCTCTGGCAGAGGTGATGCTGGGAGCAGGCTGAAGGATTCCTGTTCTAATTAAGGAAGTGGATCTGGAACCTCTGCCTTGTGGCTCTCAGCCCGCTGCGTGTACCCTGCTAGGACGGGATGCTTCTCTGACAGGGTCAAGGTGTGTGGTGGGTGGTCCTGTGCCCTCATGCCAACCGAAGCTCCTGATCCCTTCCCTCCCCACACCTGCCCCAGGTCTGCCCCCTTCCGTGACCTCATCTGGGACATGGGAGCACTAAACAAGACTTACCCATGTGTATGGATGCAAAGCTCTGATCTTAGCACAGGGCCTGGTACGGTCACCCTGGCTCGGGAGAGGTTAGTACCAGTTTTTATCACCCCTGCTTGCCAGGACGCCAATGGAACTACAGACAGCTCCCGAAGAAAGCTCTGGGTAGGGTGGGACGGGCAGCTGCATTTGAAAAGGGATAACTATCGTAATCCGGACATCTGGCTATTGAGTACCTACTAGGTGTCAGGCACTATGCTAGCTTCTCTCCATAAGTGATGCCATTTGGTTCCCATTCGGCAGATGAGAAAACTAAGGCTCAGAGAAGGGCAGTGACTTGCCTGTGGTCTCTAGGGAGCTGGTGGCAGCATGGGGATTCTCAGCGAGATCTGGGACTTCCTGCTCCTCCCATCAACACTCAGAAAGTCCCCCGTGCTGGGCCTGGCAGGGAGCATTAACTTGGCCTTATTTAAAGTTGCAATTATCTGTCCCATTTCCCGCTGGTTATAGCTGAGCTCTCCAGGGAGGTGGGAAGACCCTGATGGAGGATGGCATGAACAGGGAGTTCCTCAGGAATCCTTCTCTGAGCCTGTGACTAAGTGAGCACAGACAACGTGTGTTCTCTTCCTGTTCCTGGGCCTCTCTCACTCTGCCCCTGCCCCAGAGAGCTGGCCAGGCTAGCATGGGGGCTGGGAGAGTGGATGGTGCCTTGTCAGTCCTGCTGAGGCTGCAAAGGGCTCATACCAAGGGTCAAGGCATGAGATAGCACCCAATGTAGAGATGGGGAGACTGAGGCCGCAGTGTGCGTGGGACGCAGACCCAGAGAAGGGCCTCAGAAAGCCCACTGAGATATGGAAAGAGGGAGCTGGGGAAGGGCCCTGAGGACTGAGTAGAGAGTAACAGGGCTTGCAGAATGGATTCGGGCTTTTCAATTGGCCGCTGCCTCCTGAAGGCCTTACGGGGGACAGAGTGTCACTGGAGTCCTATTCCACAGACGAAAAACCTCAGAAAGGAAGGGCTGGGCCAAGGCCGCGTGTTGGTCACTAGAGGGTATGGCCGGCATCAAGCTCAGTGAAGACAGGTCAGTGGGCCAAGACCCTGTGCAGGTTGGTGAGGAAGGCAGTCTTCGATTTTTGGGCTGTGTAACCCAAACTCCTTTCCTGACCCCAAGCCCAGGTAGTCTGGATGCCCATCCCCCTCTTCCCACTCCAACACAGAATGATTCAGGCACACACCCACTCCCTTTTCCTGCATGCGGTCTCAATGCCCCCCCCCCCCCAAATCTTCTCTCCTCTGATCTCAACAGACTCCCTCTCTGGGCACATGCTGTGTGGCCACAGCCCCTGCCTGGAGGCTCCCAGGCTGCTAGAGGGATACCCAGCAAGCAGTTCCGTGCTTACCATCAGGGTGAGGCGCATACGCTGGGCTGGGGGATGAGGGGAGCAGGAAAGCAGGAACCCAGGTGTTGGGTCCAAACACAGGGAAGCAGCATATCCTGCAGGATGGTGTGGGCTCAGCGGCCAGAGCTACATTTGAACCCTCTTCCTACCCCGTGACCTCAGGCAAGCCACTTCCTCCCGTCTCTGAGCTGCGGGATGGGAATAACATTAGCACCTTGCAGGTGGCCACGACAACGAGTGAGCTCATGCATGAGGATGCTGAGCCAAGTGCCTGGCTGTAGTAAGTGCTCAGTAAAAAAGTGGCTGTGGTTACTAGAAGTCCAGGTTCTACACAACTTGGCACAGTCACTCAGTAAAGGAAGTTTTGGTATTGTGATTATCCCCCGACATTAGCCAGACCCCTCTGGTCAAGGCTAAAGCTGACTCTAGGTCTGCGGTAGATAGAACTATGCCCCCTCCACAAAGAGGTCCATGTCCTCATCCCCAGAACCGTGACGGTTTTACAGACCAGAAGGGACTTCGCAGACAAGATCAAGTTGAGGACGGCGAGATGGGGAGAGTTCCCTGCATTGTCCAGGTGGGTCCGACGCCATCACAAGGATCGAGGTGAGAGGCAGGAGGATCAAGGTCTCAGAGATGGGGGACATGAGCAGAGGGCACAGTGGGACACTGCAGACAGAGGGGCTTAAAACCAGGGAAAGAAGCTGGAAGAGGCAATGAAATGGATTCGTGCCCAGAGCTCCTGGGGAGATGCTGCCCCACTGACACCTTGATTTCAGACCAGTGAGGCCCAGCTCAGACTTCTGACCTCCAGTGCCGTTAACACAGGAATTATGCTGTTTTAATCACTCGTTACGGCACCAGTAGGAAACCACGATACCGTCCTTAATAGAGAAAGTGCTCATTTCCTGCGCACTGGCAACCGCTCCATCCTTAAGAACCCAAGGAAAGGCCCAGCCCCTGTGCTGAGAGGGCAGTGGTGGGGGCTGGGGGTCCGTGGCTGTGGTGATGACAACTGCCCGCCCCCCACCTCCAGCATTCCCATCCTGCCTGCCAGTGGTATACGTGTCCAGGAGAGGCCTGTGGCTGTGGCAGGCCAGGGGCCGGTCCCATGTAACTGGGCACCAGGGAGGCCCAGCAAGTCTCTGTTCTGGACTCATGAGACAGCCGGTAGGGATGGGCTATTCTAGGGGCTACCGTCTCTCTAGTACTTACCATGTGCCAAACCCTGCCCAGAACCCAGTCTTCACAGAGCCTGAGAACTATGAACCAAACCCATTTTATGGATGAAGAAACTGAGGCCCAGAGAATGAAGCAACGTGCCCAAGGTTGTCTGCAGCCCCGGCCTCTCTGGAGTCTCTGTTTGCACCAGGCCACGCAGCTCTGCCAGTCCCAGCCAGGGGCCCTCCGTTGCAGGCCGGGCTGTGGCACCTGGGACTACTCCCTGGGGCCTCAGGGGTACGTCTGCCTCACAGAGGTCAGCACAGTAGCCAAGGTCACAGGGGCGGGAGGCCCTTCAGAGTGCTGGGCCCTGCTGGGTTGGAAGAGGCGCTCTGAGAAATGGTGGAACCAGGACCCCTGGATGGAAGCCAGCCCTTCCTCATGGGGAGCGGCTGCCGCTCTGTGCAAAGCCCTCTCCCAGACGACCTCACTCAGGCTTCCTCCAGCTCGCCAGCCCGTTCTCATTGCGCAGAAAACGAGAGGGAGAATGATTATAGTAAGGGCCATTTGTGGAGCCCCTGGCCGTATCAGGCGCCAGGCTAAGCCTGCCGCTGTCCTCTCATTCTGTCCGGTTACACCTCCCCTAGGAGGACACTCTGAAATCACGCTTGTTTTCAACGAGCACACCGGGGTTCAAAAGCCCAGCCCTGCACCCCTCCCGGGCCTCTGTTAATGTCCTTGCCGTGCAGAAGAGCGAATGTGCCCAGGGAAGCTCCTGGCCTGCTCCATGCCCAGAAAGTGAGCACAGGAGTGGGCCGCAAACCCAGGCCTCCGGGCCCCAGATGAGTTCGCCTTCCTTTTGGTCACAGGGCATCCCTTGTGTGACACCCTTGGGAGGCAGGGGTTCCAGCTGAATGCTCTGGGAGTCTGGGGGTGGCAGATGGATTCTGAGTCTGCCCAGTGGGGTGGCATGTGGCTCTAAATGCATCCACAACCCAGGGCACAAACAGCTAGGAGCTGGGAAGCTGGAACTAGGGGGTCCCCAATAAGCCCCGGTACTCACAGGGACACTGGCTGTACCCCAGCCCCTCCCAGGAGCTGTTCGCCTCAGATGACTTCCCGGTGGTGTCGGTGCCTGGCTGGGAGGAGGGAGGAGGCAGGCGGCGCGTCTCTGCCACAGCAGGCCTCAGAGCCCCACTCGGAATCCCAATTGAGCTATTTTTAATGTGCTTCAATTTTCATTTTCTTTTATTGGAAAACACAGATGGTGACTTGCTGCCCCTCACACACTGAGTGAGGCGCCAGCAGGAGAGATGCGCAGCAAACACACGAACACCCCTCCTCCCCGGGCTGGGGGGACTGGAGCCGCGACCAGGTCATACAGCTGCGCTGTGCCTCAGTTTCCCCAGCCGCAAATCGGGGCTGGCTGAGGCGGCCCCCAAAGCCCCTGCTGGTCGCACAGTCTCTGAGGGTCTGGGCTGGGGCAGGGGAGGAGGCTCCCCTGGATGCTGGCAGCAAAGGGTGTCCAACGTGAGGGGCAGCGTCGCCAGGGAAAGACAGGCATGATGTGCACGGGCAGGAAGGACAGTCGCTGGCTGTGGGGGATGATGCTGTTTAACCCTTCCAGCCACACTCTGGGGATTTCCTGTTCCCATTTTACAGATGAGGAAACAGAAGCCCTGCCCGAGAGCCCAGTAGCTGGGGAGGGGGTCTGTGTGGGCACATCTCCGGTTCTCATTCTTGGCCCTCTCCAAACTGCTCCTGTCCACTGTTATTTACTTTCCTCGTTATACAAGCAATATATGCTCATTACAGACTATTTGGGAAATGTAGAAAAGGCAGAAGGAAATGCGAAATACAAAATCATCATCTCCTCAGCTATTGTCTCTCCACCCCTACGTGACCTACTGCTAACATTCTGGTATGTTCTTTCTGCTCTTTGTTTTTTAATTCACATAATTTGTGATGCTTTTAACAGCACCTGCTGGTGGCACAGGGGAGCAGCCGGCTGTGCGTCACAATGGACACAGGGGCCTTTTAAAAACACCGATCCCGTCTGTCCCTTACCCCGTAAGACAGAACGAATTAGAATCTTGGGAACGGTGGGCACTTGGTGGCTGGGAATCTGTATTTCCAACCAGCTTCCCAGGTAATACGGGAGCAGCCAGCACAGATCAGCCCACCTGCACTTAGTAAGGCTGTGGGCTGGACCAAGATCCACCTGCTTGGACCATGGTCTGAGCTGTGTGGCCTTGGATGAGTGAATCCACCTCTCAGAGCTGCAGTTTCCTCATCTGGGAAAATGGGAACCTCCTCTGCAGGGTGATGGGGAGGAGGAGAGGATAAGGCCAAAAGGGCTCTTACATCTGCCTAACACATGGCCACCCTCCCAAGGCTGCCATCAAAACTGTCCCCAAACCACCAACATAAGGGTCCTAATGCCACGTTCCTTGGGTACAGCTGCTGGGTGGAGAGGGCCTCAGGGGAGAGAGAAATGGGTACAACAGAGGAAGCAACACCACAAGATCTGGGATATGATCAGCTGTCTCATGTCCCTAGGCACATCGGCCCTCCTGGACTCAGGAGCACGTGGGAACCACAGGCCTCCGCCATCCCTCCTGCAGAACACAAGGAGGGGAAGACAGGACACAGGGAAGACAGGGTGCAGATTCTTGGGGACCGAGCTTTGGGAAGGGTGGGAGGCTGCTCCCTGTGGCTAGGCCTATGTAGAGCCACCTGGAGCCAGGGGAGAAGGGCACAGGTGAGGCAGGGGGCACTTCGAGAAGGAAAAGCACAATAGATGTGATCAAGACCCTATCTCTGCCTTCCCAGAGCATCCCTTTTAAAGACACAACTCAGACCCTGTCACTCCAGGATTATCAGTGGCTCCCCACTACCACAGACTTCCTGAGAACCCACTAGGCACCAAGCTTCCAGAATGAAGTTCCTGCCGTTCCCTTCCCTGCTCCTACCTGCCCCTCCTTCTCCACACACCAACCACTCTTGTCCCTTAAAAACCAGACTCCCCCTGCCCTGCCTGGAATTGACCTTAGCCCAGCCCACCCTACCTGCCAAAATTCTTTTCATTCTCGGGGCCTGGCTCAGAGGTCACCTGCTGGGCTCCCTCGGGCCCCTTTCTGTGTGTCCCCGCCCCTGACTCATGCTGAGATAGAACAGTTTCAGTGCCCCACCCGCAGCAAACTGTGGGGTCTAGGAGGGCCGGGTTGGGTCAGATTCCATTCTGTCTGGATAAACCAAGCATGAGCGGCTCTCTGAGTCTCAGTTTTCCTAGCTGTGAAATGGGCGAGTCATGTTGTTTCTCTCACGTGCCTCAGAGGCTTGTCATCTATAGTAAATTAGAGGGTGTGGATGCATTTTGAAAACTGTAAGTACATAAGCCTTAAGCTGGTGGGCAGAACTGCATGGGTGGGATCTGGAGCAGGTCCCTGAGGTGCCCCTGCCACACACACACACACACACACACACATACACACACACAAACACACACACCCAGGCCTGCTGTCAGCTGGACCCAAAGTCTGGCATTGCAGGCCATGGGCTGCAGGAGCCATCGGGAAAACTTGGTTGTGGTGGGGGTGGGGGACCCTCTGAGGGCGCTACTGTCATTAGGCGGAGGTGAGCTGCTAATTGCTCGGTGTGAGAACAAGAGAACAACGTTCCCCACACCTCCTCTACAGTGTGGCACAGAACACAGTGCGGGTGGGGGTGGAAAATGCTTTGAATTCTCTGCCCAGAAGCTCAGAGACACCTAGAGGGGTGGCCCTTAAAGGCAGAGCCACAGAGGGTAAGTGGTCAATGTGGCCAGAGGCCAAGATGAGACTCCTTCCAGATGGTGGCCCAGCGCACCACAGTTCACAAGGCGCTTGCCCCTTCATCATCTCGTGCTTTTCTTACCAAAATTCTGCCACTTGGACATTCATTCATTCCTCGCACCTTCCCTGAGCATCCCCTATCTGCCTCGGGCTGGAGGAATGGGTTCTAGCCCCTACAGCAAGGCCGACTACAAGGAGGTGGGGAGAGGATGAGCATGGGGCAGACAGACCACCCTTATGTGCAATAAAGGGTAACAGGTACCGCCTCGAGGGGCGCACATGGGGCCAAGTGGGAAACAGGTCTCGGTGGCCTCATTGTATAGGTGAGGCCAAGGGTTTGGCTCAAGGCCCGTGGCGACTGATGGCTATGCTGTGCTCTTCCGGGAGGCCTTGTGGATGGTGAGGGAGTGAGCCAGGAAGATAATGGGAAAAAATGTTCCAAGCAGAAGAAAGAGTAAGTGCAAAGGCCCTGAGGAGGGCATATTCATTATCTGATTCCAGGGTGTTCATTGGCTACCTAGTGGATAGGCGCCATGGTGTCCTACTTGTGGGTGTTCTGTACGCCCATTTGGGAGGCAGCACCCATGCAAATGAATGCCGGCTACCTCTGGATACCTGGGCCCGAGGGGCTTTGATCCAAGGACTGACGGCCTGGTGCTCTCACCAGGTGCACCCAATCTCCCTGCCCTCGAACAGCTGCCTCAGGAAGCCCTTCCCAGGAGGAACTGCCTCCCCTCTGTGTTGCTCTGCGCAACCCTCTCTGACCCACTGCCTTTCCAGGTTGAGCTGTCGGAGATCTGGCTGGGGGCGTCAAGCTCTGCAGGATCATCCCCAGCTTTGGGGACCCCCATACCTAAAAATAATGACTGACACATAGTAAGCACAGTCTTATTTTTAGTAACATTTAGGATCCCCATTGCACAGATGAGAAAACTGAGGCTCAGAGAGAGGACAAAATTTACTCAGGGTCCCACAGCTGCTAAGTAAAAAGAGCAAAGATTTGCATTCACATCTGACTCCAGACTCTACTCTGCTCCAGTCCTTCTAGAACGCCCTCAACTCTCTTTCCCATCTAGCCAAATCTTACTATACTTCAAGGGCCACTGACTTTGGGAAACCCTTGAGTGACCCAACTCCCCTCAAATGCTCCCTACAGCCTGTCTGCCTGTGGGTCAGTAGGGTCTCCTGGCGGTGGGGGTTGGGGGTGGGCAGGGATCTCAGCAGAGACAGAATGACCCAAACCCTGAGGCCCTGGCAACAGCAGCCTGCCCATCCCCCAGAGCATGGAGAAGGTCCTCCCTTCTCTCTCTGACATCGCACCCCGCCATTACTCTGAATTTTAAAAACATGGTTTTTAAGTGAAAGACGTATATGCTTATTATAAGACATTGAAACATTATTGAAGAGTATAAAATGGAAAGTCAAAGCTCTTTCTCCAGAGGGAGTCACAATTAGGAATCATTTAGACATCTCCTGTGCATAAAATGTATATAGAGAGGCATAAATGCATATCTCTCCCTCTGAAAGTCACAGACGAAATCCTACTCAACATACTGTTTGTAACCTGCTCTCAACGTTTTATAGACACCTTCTGACCCTGGTACAGAAAGCTCTGGCGCATTCTTTCTCCTGGCGACTGGTAATCTAGTGTGGGACAGCTTTGTCCTATCTAAGAGTCGAGGATGCAGCCCCCCTCTGCTCAACCCTCAGGGAGTCTGTGAGGAGAAACTGAGGCAACAGGTGCAGGGGCTTCCGGGAATGATGGGTGGAATGGCATGGGGTTGTGCCCTCTGCTGGGCCCGCTGGGTTCCGAGGTGGAAGTGGGGTCAGAGCAGGTCCACGGGCTGGAAAAGATCCTCCCACTCTCCCCTCTTCTAACAGGCTTGTCTCCCGCGCCCACTACCCCCGCCTGCCCCGGCCCACTTCCCCCACACCTCATAAATCTGCAGACAGCCAGGCCTGCTCAACCCGCTGGGACACCCTCCAGGGACTCCCAGATAAAGCTGCAAACGGGCAGAGGGCTGGGTCTCTAGGGCCCGTTCGGCACCTCTGGCCCAGACCCTGACCCAGCTGGGCTTGCCCGGGATGGGGCAGGGGGAGGAGGGTCCTAGGGGTCAATCTGACCGAAGGTTGCCTATGCCCGTCTCAGGGGACCATTCCAGTCCAGCTGCCCGGCCAAGCTTCAGCCTCCCCTCTGGACCTTTCCACCGCCCATCCATCCTGAAACCGCAGCCACACAGACCTTTCCCGAACACCCCTTTTATCATGTCACTCCCTGCTCGTGGCCGGCTGGTGGCTCCCCAGGGCCTGTGGGAGAAAGTGCGAACTTCTTCCCCCGGAATTCCTGAGCCAGCCCCAGTGGCCCTTCCATCCTGATGTCTCCACACCCCCACCCCAGGGCCCCTCAACCGAGGGGGTTCGGCTCCTCTCACTGCATGTTCCTGCCTCCCCACTCTGCCTAAGTCCACGAGGTGAATATCCACGAACCCAGAGACAGATGTGGGCTGCACCCCCACAATGATGTGAATGTGGGCCTGTCACTTGTGCTGTTGGAGCCCTATCTTCTTATGGGACAGGGAGCTGTCTTTCTAGAGTTGTGGGCATTGCATAGAAGTAGACATGCAGAGGGACGCCTGGGTGGCTCAGTGGGTGAAGCCTCTGCCTTCGGCTCAGGTCATGATCTTATGGTCCTGGGATCGAGCCCCACATCGGGCTCTCCGCTCAGCAGGGAGTCTGCTTCCCACCCCCTCTCTCTGCCTGCCTCTCTGCCTACTTGTGATCTCTCTCAGTGTTAAACAAATAAATAAAATCTTAAAAAAAAAAAAAAAAGAAGTAGATATGCAGAGACTCTTGGGTGTCTGTTGGTGAGGTCTGCCTTTAGCTCAGGTCTTGATTTCAGGGTCCTGGGATGGAGCCCTTTGTCTCTTTCCTTCTGCACCCCTCCCTCTGCTTGTGCTCTCTCTCTCTCAAATAAATAAATAAAATCTTAAAAGAAAAAAAAGAAAGAATGAGCTAAGCCCATGAGAGGCACAACGCTTGACCCTTCGGAAGGACCTCCTTCCTTTCTTCCCTGTGCTCCTGTGCTATCACCATGATCATCGTATCAGCAAACACATGTAGTGCCTGTGCCCGGACAGCTGGAAACATTTACATGTATCTCACTTTATTTAATTGTAACACTCCTGTAAGACAGGCACCGTATTTCCCCCGTTTCACAGATGAGAAAACTGAGGCCCAGTGCAGTGAAGTAACTGTCCAAGGCCATTGGCAGGGGGCGCAGAACAAAAACTTGAGCCCTGGGCACCTAGCATCCCCAGGTAACCCCTCCTCCAGAAAGCCTCTGGAAGCTTCGGGAGATGGTCTCCGCTCTGTCTTAACATCATTTCTATAATAGCAAGAATTCAGAGTCACCCTGAGGACACTGAACCTGGGTGGGGGCAAAGGGTGGGGAGGAGGCGGGGACAGTTGGGACAGAAGTCTTTCTTTCCGGGGCTCTGTCCTTTCCATCAGACCACAGCTTTGCTGAAGGCAGCCCCTTGCCTATTCAGTTTTGGGGACCTCCCGTCTCCTGCACCCATGTAAGAAATATTTCCTGGTCTTTATATCTCAAAACCCTGTAAAAGTGGGTGCAAATGGATCGGGGGCAGGCAGGTCAGGCTTGTGAAAGGAGGACCGAGTTTTCCAGGTTCCCTGTGTCGTGGACGAGCCCCTTTTGCTCCTAGACCCGTTTCTCATGGGGGCCGTCTGCGAGAGGATTCAGCGGGACCTGAAACCGTTTCCTAGAACGCTGCACAGTGAGAATGTTTCTCCCTGTCCAGTTCCCTTCAATCCCCTGACCGCAAAGAGAAAGCCTCCACTGGGGGCTGCTGAGACTTCAACGCCTTCCTGAAACATCGCTGGGGTTTTTAACAGTGAGTGGCAAGCGGGCCTCGAACTCAGGGTCTATGAAGAGCTGTCCCCGGTGTTCCTGTTCTCCATCTCACTTGCAGACCTCTCCTTCCAGCCCCAGTGCCTGAGGGGCCTCTACCCTCTCGCCTTTAGCAAACAGGGACATGCCTGGGAAACAAGTCCCCAAGAGCAGCCTTGGCTAGGGAGGGGGACGGGGCCAGTCTGAGGCTCCGTCCCGACATCCTGGTAAGACTGAGCCCCAGGTGTCTGCAGCCATGACCAGCTTCGGGCCATGCTCTTGCAAGGCCTTTGCTCACTTCCTGGTGTCCCTCTGGTCCCCTAAACCCCGCCTCAGCTCCGCTCCTTCCTGCCAGGGCCCAGCTAGGAGAGGGAGCGTGGGCTGGAGCCCGACCACAGCCATGCTGTCCTCCCTCTGCTGTGTTCATAGTTCATTCCCTTCTGCTTGTGTCGAGAGATAGTGCTGTTTTATTGATTGCCGGGATATGGACTTTCCTTCTAATACCTTTACTCCAGTAAACAGAAAAGTGAGGTATTTCAAGAACAGCGCTGAGAACATGGCTCGAGCAGGTAGAAGCTGAGACTGACCACTGGGAGCCACAGGACGAGAAAGGTTTCTGCACCCCTTTAAGCCCTAACGTTCTGGTTCAGTCTGGGGACATTTCTGCTATTTTTGTGCACTGAAATAGCTTCTTGGCTGCCCCGTCTCTCTCCTGTGGTGGCCACAGGGGGCCCCACATCTCTGGGGTGCCCCTGAGGGGCCCACTGATGCCCCGGCGGGCAGAGGGCTCAGGCCCAGGCTGCAGGGTCCCGTTGCAGAGCCTGGAGCCCCTACCCTGACCCAAGTGTCTTCGGCCCGGGGAAAGATGAAGCCAGGGTCAGGGAGCAGACTGAGTCCTTCCTTGTCCCCCCCAATCCCAGCACCCTCTGGGCTCGAGGTAGAGGTTCTGGGAAGGCCGCCTCACAACATCTGCAGCTCATTATGCCGAGAAGCTGGAGAGTCTGAGGATATAAATGGGTCCAGCAAGGGTTTAGATAAATATGGGGATGATAGATCCGCGCCAGGTTATTGAGGGGAAGTGAAAGGATGTTCGAGGAAGATCCTTAACCTTGTCAAGCTCCTCGACAAACTGTCCCCGGGGGGGCCGTCTACTCAGCAGCCTCATCTCCTGCCTCTCCCCCACACGCAGTCCAAGCAAGGCCAAAGGCAGAGACGGCTCCCCCTCAGGACGCCAAGAGCCGAGCCCTCTGCCTGGTGTGCTCTTCCCGTCCCCTTTCACGGGGCTCCGGGAAGCCGTCCTTGGCCACCCAGGCTGGGTGTGGCACTTGGCCTTCCTCCACCGGTGCCTGGGCTGGATTGTCTTGTATGTCTGCCCAGCCACTCGACTCGGCCACAGGAGTCTAGTGGAGGGCCCAGGGTGTCGAAATATAGGACACAAGAACTGCCCCCATTTAGCAAGTGCCCACCATGGGCCAGGATGGACACCACACACTCCACACGTGTCCACTCATCTAAGCCCCATGACAGCCTGGTGAGTCAGGGCCTCTCATCATCCCCATTTTACAGATAAGGACCCTGAAACTCAGAGAGGGGAAGCAACTTGCCCAGGGTCACACAGCCAGAAAGAAGGGCACGGAGCGCAGGCTCTTTCTTCCGCACCACGATACCTCACCCGAGTTGTGGGCAAACAAAGATCGTGGGCCGGGAAAATGAATGGAAAACCAGGTATCTGCTCAGATCCAACTCCTCATGGTCCTTTCCAAAGCATCTTACTGAAAAAGGGCTCTGATTCCCTTGTGACTGTCCTGTCTACACAGTAGGAGGGCCGCATGGTGATTTTTCTATCACACGAGGCATGCAAATGGTCATGAATAACATCTGTACAGTGCCTTGGACCTTCCAGAGAACATTCTTCACGTAAGTCTCCAAATAGCCCTGCACGGTAGGTTTCGTTTGACAGATGGAGACCGAGGAGGAGAAACGAGCCACCCAAGGCCACAGGCGCTAGCGTTCAGCCAGTGAGTGGGACCACCGCCCTCAGGGTGACATGCAGACCACCTCCTGGCTTCGGGAGAAGCTGCCCCCTCACCTGCAGGACCTAGGTCTTCTCATCTCTGTGATGGAGACAGTGACCCCTCATTCCGTTTCCTTCAGCAGAGCCTTCTGCCCCTCCAGGACAGAGGGGGTCCTTTCAGTGACTGTGAAAGAAGCTAGCTGAGCAGTGACACCTACTCCCACCTTTCTGGGCAGCTGGCCCACTTCAGCTCACGCACACCCCCCCCACCCCACTAACTGTCCCTGATTTTGTTCATCCTCACTCTACATATGAGGACAGCAAAGCTCAGAGAGGTGAAGCATCTGGGTCCATCACAGGACCACAGTTTGAACCGAGGTCAGCTATGCCTCTGTAAAGCAGAGGCTGTGGAACCTACTGGAAAGGTATGAAAGTGGGAAGGTAAGCAGGGACACGCAGCTGAGGACAGAGCTCTGCGCTCAGGCTGAAAGGAGTCCTGGGAGAGGAAGTAGAAAATGTGAGGAAAGTCAGCTCAGAGGTGACCCAGAGGCTGTTGGGGTGAGGGCCTGTCTGTGCTGGGCACAGCAGACACGGGGATCGTGTTACCCACACACTTGCCCTCCCGCCGCCTGGCATCCCATCAGCCCCCTTGTGGGATGCAGACAGGTGTGAGCCGCAAGTGAGGCCCCCCCACACCAAACTGCCCCGGAGGCTGTGTGACCTCAGGCAGGTCCTGTCCCCAATCTGGGCTTCAGCTTCCCCATCTGGTAGAGGAGGGGCTTGGACTAGTGTGGAGCTTCTCAAAACCGGTCACTCCCGAATTATTTTTAGGACTTTGACCGCATCTATGTCACCACTTGAACTCTGCTTTACCTTTCAATTAACTCACCTATTTTTACTGAAATAACGCTCATTAGCAAAGGAAAAACCGGGCCGCCCTGTCAGTAGAAGAAAGCCAGCACCGATTCCTGTAACCAGGCATAGTTTGGCGAGGTGGTGGAGAACACAGCCTCAGCCTACTCATCTGTGAGATACAGATAATAACGATGCTGATCTCATAAAGTTGTTATGAGGATAAAAGGAGTTTGTATTTGCAAAGCCTGTAGATGTGTCTATTAAAATAAAAATACAAAAACAAGCTAGGCACCCTGGAAGCAAGACGACGCCCTGGCATTCCAGCTCCCCAGTAGGGTCTGAGCCTGAGGCCTGCTTTTCCCTATTGAAAAGAGAGATTAGCGGCTGTCACAGAGGTGTTTGAGACATGTTGGCAGGAAACAGAGACTTTCTCCGTGAGTAATCAACAGGCGCGCAGGAGAGAGGAAGGGTGACTTTCTTACTGGGTGATTTGGTGTTATTTAATGCCATTTCCGTGTCTCCCCCCACCCTCCTACCCTCACCCCCCACTGCACCTCCCCAGACTCTGTGCTGTTAGACACCCCGGTAAACACAGGGTAAAGCACATCCACCCCAGCCTGGCTCTGTTGCCCTGGGACTCCAGGAAGAGAGGAGAGCAAACCTCTGACACCACACAAGGGTCCGGGCCAGGGCACCCTTCCCCACCCCCATGCCCCTCCCTGTCCTGCTCTCCCACCGCCCGCCCTGGATTTTCCCGGTCAGCCCCATTTCAACTGTCCCACTCTGTTTCTCTTTGCAGAGAGGTGGTTCCCCAGGAGGCGTGGAGCGAAAAGATTCTGGACTTTGAATTTCATTTCTGACTTGCCTCGGGAGAGTCTTATCCTGGGTTCTGGAGCATTTCTTCAGCTGCCAGATAAGGCTAAACTACCTACCTGGGAAGGTTAGCCCAGGCGTCGACACTGTAGTGCTGCTTGAGGGCTTAGCACAGCTCTGGGCACAGAACTAGCACACAGTCAGTGATCGTGGTCGTTGTTGTTTCAGATAAATGCAAAATCGGAGAAAGAAGTCCTTTGTCCGACCCTGCGTCTTAATTACAGTAACTGTAATGTTTCATGCCTCCCCTTTTCATACCCACCTTTAAGTCTGTCTGTCCTTCTGAGGGCTCCATGAGGACAGGGACCGGCTGGCTCCTGTCAGTGCCCTCAGCCCCCAGCATAGGGCGGGAACGCCCCAGAAGCCCAGCTGCCCCAAGAGTTTGTTGAATGAATGAATGAAGTCATGGCTCGGGGGACCTAAGACAGCCTGAGGACAGGGGGAGGTAGTATCCACCCTTCTCTGTCCTGGACCCCATCCCTTCAGTTTCCTTTCCCCTTCCCTGAACATAGCACTGGAGGGACAACTCCCCTCAGTGGGCGCTGATGTCATGCCACGATTTGTGATGTCACACAACCAAAAACACCTTCTGTAGTCACCCCCAAAATTGAACACCTTCGTCTGGAGCCCTTGATTCATGCCCATGTCTCTGCTCATGAACGGAGTGTGAGGGGAGACAGGGCCAAAGGGAATGCACATCCCAGGCTCTGCCCTCCGTTCCTCTTTTTCCTCTCTTTTTCCACATCAACATGTGCTGGTGACCAGCAGTCACAAGGTACAGAAAAATGGGACAGGCCCTGATGGTAGGGGCTCACAGAGAAGAGACTTCATGACATGTGCAGCCTGCTCTGTTGGCTTTTATAAAATACTATATACTCGGCTCTTTCTAGAAAGAATTTGAGGGAAATTTATAATTAAAAAAAAAATCTATACATGACAGCTAAATTACACTTACGTTTAAAAAAAAATCCCCAAACGCTTAGAGGTAAGGGAAAAAGAACTGTCCATGAATCTGGGATGAGAGCGTAACTGTAATCAGGAAACAATGTTTTGCCCTGAGCTTTCTGGCAGCCAAAGTGAGAAAGGAAACAGGTTGGGGTGGGGGGGGAAGAGGAAGGAAAATCACAACAATGGTCAAAACTTACTGAGTGCTCACTCTGTGCCAGGCATTAAGAGCCTTATGTGTGAAAGCAATATAACAAAGTAACCCTGTGAAAGAGAGAAGATCATTGGCATCATTTTACAGATGGAGAAATGGAGGCGAGAAAGGATTGGGTCGCTTGCTCAAGGGGCCAGCAAACAGGGAAGCGAAGACACGAACTAGGAAATGTAGCTCTAGAGCCACGCCAGCGGCTAGACACCACGCCGTTCTGCCAGGCCTTGTTCCCATGCTTTACCCCTGGCTTCCCTCAGGCCTACCAGGCAGCATGATTATCGGCATCTGCCAAATGATGTAACCAAAGCACAGAGAGGTTAAGTGACCTCCCCAAAGTTACACAGCGTGCCAACGGCACAGTGGGCTCTGGCCAACCTCCCTGTCCTTCCCCCCTCAAATACTGGCTCAGCTCCATGGCACGACAGCTTGTAGAGTTCATGCCACCAACAATAGGAAGCAAAGGGTTCATTCCCGGTGATGAGACAGGTCACATCTGAGTCTCCAAATGGCAGGGGCATCCTGGCAGCTTGCCTGTCTGCTCACCTAGAGGCCGTCCCCTGCCGGCACAGGTCCCTGCTGACTGGGGGGTCTGGCAATGCCGGTTCACAGAGGCCACAAGCCATGCCAAGATGTTTGCTTTGCTCCCCTGAGCGGGTGAGTAATCTCAGAGCCCCTGCCTCTTGCCTGTGCTTGTGTGGGGTGTCCGCAGAAGGGATATGGAGGATCCCAAACCCCTCTCAACTTGCCCACCTGGATCACAGAGCTTCTGGAATAGCCTGGTCTGTCCAGAGCCCACAGACCTTAATGGAGTTTGGGCAGGTAACTTCATTACTAGGGGGGAACAGCAAGGACCGGCTAAAATAATTCAGTAAAAGCAATGGTGTCTGGCACATAGAAAGTATCTTAGGTAATATTAATGTAATTAACCTGGCCTGGGCTTCTCTGGGGTCCACAGCTGCTCTGACCATGGTGGACAGATAAGAGACTGCCTCACTAGGGCCCCAGCCCAGAGACGGAGGTCAGAGCAAAAGACAGTTCTGTTGCGTCTACCGCTCCGCCTGGGCTTCTGGTATAAAGCAGCTGGTACAAAAAGCTGAGTTTCCATCCCAGCCCTGCTTCTGGCTGGCTGTGTGATCTGGGGTCAGCCCATCCCCCTCTCTGGGCTTCAGTCTCCCCTTCTATAAAATAAGGGGCTGGGACTGAGGGGCTCCCCGACCCTGACCCCTCATCATTTCATCCTTTACTTCATCTGACTTCCCAACACCAAGGAGGGAGGCAGCGTGGGTCCTGACCCTCCTCCAGAGGAGGAAAGCAATACTGAGTGAGAAGTGAAGGGATTTACACCCCGAGGCTGTTGTAGAAAGAAGGGCGCAGCTGGAAGCGTGTGGACACAGCCTCGGATGGAGCTGGGTTTGGAGCCCAGCCCTTCCACTCCCTAGCTGGAAGGTAGCGAAGGAAAGGCTTCACCCCCTCCTGACCTGAATTCTCCACCTGAAAGGGTAGGAGTGAGACCCCCTTGCAGGAGAGGGTCAGGAAGAGGAGGGTGCCCAGAGGCCAGCACGGTACACCCCAGGTGGAAAGTGAGGAGGCTTTGTAATTCTTCTCAAAGACCAATTTCACCATCTCCTCTCTATCCTGCAGGAAAGTCTGGAATGTCTTCCTGTTGCCCCAAATATGATGATACATAGGGTGAGGCTTAACCAAGAGCTGCAGGCCTCCCTGCTTCATCCCGTCTTCTCCCTTTCCAACCCCTTAGGTCCTCTCGGCTGCCAATAATCCACACTCCTGCTGTGTCTTTGCCCAAGCTATGGCCCCCACTTGGTGTAACCTCCCTTCCCTCTGAGCCAGGTCAGCTCCCATTCATCTTTCAGGCCACACTTGTATGTCACCTCCTCCAGGAAGCCTTCCTTGGCCTCCCTATCAGATCCAGTCCTCCCTTACAACTTCTTCTGAAGTAGCTAATAAGGGGTTGTCCCACATCCGTGAGGTTCTCTGATGACTGTCTGCTCAGCCAGCAGGCTCTGTTTCTTGAGGGCCAGGTGTCTTGTGTGGTCTTGCCACTACTGTGGCAAGCCCCTAGCTTAGGGCCCAGTCCACAGTGGATGCCCAGTCCTTACTGGATCTTGCTCAATGCAGAGCCAACAAAGCCAATCACTATGTGGCTGGAGGTCCTGTGCACAAAGCCTTGGTGGCATGTTGAGAGGTCAAACTGATCCCACCGTGTCCCCATTTTACAGACGGATCACAGGGGTGTGGGAATGGGGGGTGGGCAGAGAGACAGGCTTTGAAAGAGAAGCTGCAGATCATCACAGAAACCAGATGAGTTTCTGGCCCCTCCAGTCACAGACACCAGCCCCTCGTAGGCTCAAGGCTGCTGACCCCTCTCGGCCCAGCCTGGGCCCTGCATGACATCAACAAAGTCCCCACAGCTGAGCACCTGCCATGTGTCAGGGCCCCGCACGGATGATAATTCTCTCATTAAATTCTCAAAACTCCCTGAGGTAAGGATTGTCACCCTCTTCTAGAGATGAAAGGAACTAACACTCGGAGAGGTAGAACCACTCACCCCAAGTTACAGTATCAGAAAATGGAGAGGGGCACTGTTTGAATTGTAATCTTTTCATTGAGGTATAATACACATACAGTAAGGTGCACAGATATGACGTGTATAGCTTGATAGTCAAATGTCTACACCCGCATAACTGCTACCCAGAATGTTCTTCATATCCCTGTCTCTGCACCGACCACCACAGGCAGTCACTAGCTTCTACCACCATTGATTAGTTCTGCCTGTTTGTGAAGTTCCTGTCAATGAATCACTCAGATCGTATTCTTTGGTGTCCGGCCTTTTTTCCTCAGCATAGGGATTTTAAGATTTATCCACAATGCTGTGTTGCCAGCAATTTGTTCTTTTTTATTGCTATGTGGTATTCTCTTGTGTGGATACACCATGATTGATTTTTCCAGTCTTTGTAGATGGACATTTGGGTCTTTTCCAGTTCGGGGCTATTACAAGCAAAGCTTCTGCGAACGTTCTAGCCCGATACGTGCGTTGGTAAGCGTGTGCACTCATCTCCTTTAGGTATACACTGGATGGGGAGTAGGACAGCTGGGCCATGGGGTAGGCACACATCTAGCTGTATTAGAACCTGCAAAACGATTTTCCAAAAGGTCTTATGTGACTGTACTCCCATCTTTGCTCTTATCTGTTTCTTAGGGAAATCATGGTATGGGGTGATTTTGTTATTTTGGATAAAGTTGATTTACTGTGTTAATAATCACATGGGGGAGGCACCTGGGTGGCTTAGTGGGTAAGCCTCTGCCTTCGGCTCGGGTCATGGTCTCAGGGTCCTGGGATCAAGCCCCACATTGGGCTCTCTGCTCAGCAGGTAGCCTCCTTCCCCCACCTCTCTGCCTGCCTCTCTGTCTACTTGTGATCTCTATGTCGAATAAATAAAATCTTTATTAAAAAAAAAGAAATAAACTCACAAATCAATTATAAGCTCTTTATCAGACTTCCTATGTGCAATTTGGGGTTTCAGACAAATTTGGCTCCATTGATAGCTGACCCAGACATCAGGTCAGGCTCTCAGACTTGGAGCCGGGGGCCCTACTCCAGAAGCAGATGAAACAACCATTTATAGAGGTGTAGGAAGAGGCCAGGTCCCGTGTACAAGGCTTCTATTCATTTCCTTTAATCCTCCCAAGTGTATTGTGAAGCAGTAATGACTATCCCATTTTACAGAGGAGGAAACTGAGGCTCAGAGAAGGACATGCCTCAGCCTGGGTCTCATGGAAAAGATGTGCATGGAAAGAGTGGCTTCCTGGTGTTGCAGGTCAGAAGCTGATCAGGGCATTAAGAACAGCCCTGGCATCATGGAACCCTAGGTTAATGTGACCACTAACAGCCACTGCGTGCCCAAGCAAACGATGCCAGCACAGGGTCTATGCCCAAGAAAGGCTTGTGGTAACTGAAAGACCAGTGCGTGTAGCTAATGTCAAGATGGAAACAGAACAAGGATGCTTGGGCAAAGTTGGGGGTTAACTTCTCTGCCCAGACAGACAATATCAAAGCGCTTCGAATAGAGGGTCGATAAACACTGTTCCTCTCTTGTGCTGGGGGAGGCTAGGACCTGGGAACGCTGTTTAGAGCTCTAGCTCCCAGTGTTGCCCGCACCCCAACCCTTGCCACCGACATTCCATCCATTACTCCTGACCGGCCCCCAATGCCTGCTCTGACTGCAGAAATGGCCGTCTGTCTCCAACATGTCTCGTTCCAGGAGCCGTCCTACATCAGCTTGGCAGTCTCTAAGCCAGTGACTGTGGGACCTGACCATACCATGAGCCTAGAACTGTGCCGGGCCAGTGTAGCCTCTGGACTCATCCGGCCAGCAGGGGGATATGCTCAGACCCCCGGAGCTGGGGCCCTGGGGCTGGCCCTGGCTTGGCCCCCACCCACTTATTAACCCAGGGCCTTTAGGTAAGTTCCCCTCTCTGAGCCTGTCTTCCCATCTGTAACAGGAGGGGGTTGTGAGGAATATAAAACATAGCAGAGGAGACGTGGGGCAGTGCTGTTGTGCCTGGGCCTTGGAGGCCCACGCCGAGTTCAAATCCCCACTCTACCACATCCCTTCGGGGGCAGGTGCTTTACCCACACTGAGCTTCAACTTTCTTGCATCTGAAACAGGGAGAAAAAAAATAGCGCCCACCTCACAGATGGGCAAGAAAGGCAATTAGCCCAGTGCGTGGCACGTTTCAAGTTCTGGGGCGGGTTGTGACTATTCCTGCTGCTCTCGTCATTACTGTTCTTGCTCCGCGACTTGAGAAACTGATCAAGTTTTTTTGCTGGGAAGAAAACCGGGCTGTCAGAGCGAACACACCCTGACTTCCTGGAGGCTTTTCGATTTCATTCCAAATCTCTGAACAGGAGGAACAGATGGGCCACACGGCCCATCCGCTCACTCAACAAGTATTTGAGTGCCTACTATGTGCCAGGAGTTATTCTAAGTGTCAGGCAGTGAGTGAGTGGCTCACGTGTGACTGTGGTTTTGTGGGGGGAGGTGGGGGCGAGAATCCCCTTATCTCTCAAGGAGAGACAAGATGGCTTGGGATTTAGATAAGAGGGAGCCGAGGGGACGTGGGCTGGGGGGAGAACAGCTAGGTGTCAGGAGAGGAGGGAAAACAGACGGCTCTAGGAACTCGGTTTTCAGGAGTTTTACTTAGAAGGAGGATAAAGCAGAGGGGACAGACTTTCAAGGTGTCAGCTGAGGGAGACAAGCCCCAGCAGCCCTGGTGTGAGTGAGGAGACATCTCCCAAGGCTGCCACTGGAGGGAGAGCCTTGGGGTGGGAGGGTGGGCAATGGGAGAGAATAAGAGGATAAGAGGACGGGGGTCTCTGGAGCCAGCACCAGCCCCACTGACCCCCCTCAGCCCACCCCCACCAGTGCACACAGGACCCCACACATCCATGCTCCAGATGTGGGACTGCCCCCTCCACCTAATCGTGGTGGGCAGGTGGGGGGCAGCAGTGAGCAGAGCGCCCCAGCCAGGGTGCCCGTCCCTGCGTTCAGGGAAGTCATGGCCACGGCAGGGGCGGCTCACCCTCACCCGGTGCCCACTTGACCGAGCACCAAATTAAGAGCTTTGCACAAACCCCGCCCCACAACTGAGGGCAGAAATTTCTATTCCGCTCCTCCTCTTAGGGATGAAGACAATGAACCTTGGGGAGCCCAAGAAAAAGTCCGAGGCCACCACACACCGGTAACAGCGGAGGAAACACTACGCTGCTGACTGCTCTACACAGGGGCTTGTGGGCTGAGGGACTGGGGATCTGGAAGGGAATGGAGGGGGTGGGGAAGGGCATTCCAGGGGCAGGAATGGCAGCAGTGCATGGGCAGGGCAGTGTGGAAAGGCAGGGTGAGTAAGAGGCAGAGCAAGACATTGAGGGTAGCAGAACATGGGGACGTGAGGAGGGCAGTAGGTCCAACTGGGCACCCTACCCCCTGGTTGGCATTGAGAAAGGCGTCAAGGCAGCTCTGGTTGCCATATGGACGACAGACGTGCGGGCGCGCTTGCTCACAATGGACTCCACGGCAGTGCTATTGACAGCCTGCTAGCTCGCAGGACCCCAGGGCCATGGGGCCAACATTGAAGAACTGTGGAGGCCCAGCGGGGGCTGCTCTTGGCCTTTACAGAGTGGAGCCTGGGCAGTGAAATATTCTGCAGTGGGCAGAACGGTCCCACAAGAGGAGGAACTGTCCTGGCCAAGATATGAACAGCAATCTTGTTTAAAAAATAAAAGTAGATTAGACTAATCATGACACCCACCCCCTAACAGGAGAACCCTACCCCAGTGACCCTATGTGAAAGAACTATACTGAGGCCGAATGATGGGGACATCACCCAGATGGAAAGGACCTGGCTGTGTTGGTACCACTGAAAGAGATCTCAGGGTCACAGGGGACCTCAAGCTGAGTACAAGGAAGCAACAAAAGGCTCAGGCAAATCGTTTGGGCCTGAAGCTTCAAAAACGGGGTTTATTCAGATAATCCCTCCCCAGGTCTCCTTGCCTCAGCGCCTGGTTTCTCTAAGGATTTATTTTGTGAAAATGTCTCTCTCAACAAGTAAGTTATCCTACCCTGAGCCGACGAGGGAATTCTTCTCTGCGTTCAAAACCACAAACCCTGGGCAGCCCTTCTGCAGCCCAGCAAACTTTCTGCAGCGTCAGGTTATGAATCACTCATCAAATCCAAGTCTGATTCCAGGCCAGGCAGGGTGTGGGGGCAGGGAGCCTGCGCTGTGCTCCCAGCTCTGGGGCTGGGCTGGGCCGGGGCCGGGGCTGGGCTGCCCTGCAGGGTGGGCTCAGGCCAGTCTCTTCTGATTCTGACTCCCCAGGGGTCAGCCCTGTGTGCCACCAGAAATACCCAGACTGGCTCGGGTCTGACCTCTGAGGCCATGCCCTTTGCACAGGTGAGCTCTTTGGAGCCTTGAAATGGCCAGGCGAACGGGGCAGTTTAGCTCACTTCAGGAATGAGGCTCAGGGAAGGGGGAGTGTAGTGAAAAGGAAAAGGTGGCAGGTAAGCCTAGAAGCTCTAGGGGATGATGCCACAACCCTGAGTGTGCCTCAGTCTCCCAACCCAGACTCCTGAGCATGTCCACTCACTCACTGCTGATGGCCAGGGGCACTGTCCCCAACCTGCCAGACTATAGGGACACCTCGACCCTCGGGGTTCCTCCATCCTGGCTTGAGAACACCTCTCCTCCTTTCTACCCATCTCTTCTCCCCTGGAAACCTCTGCAGCAGAGCCCCGGCACATAGTAGTAGGTCCTCAGTAAACTGCTGAATGCAAGGCATGAGTAGGTGATGGGAATGACTGAAGACCGCACAAAGCTCTCTTGAGAGCTGATGAATGAATGAACGAGAAGACTGAAGGATGTAGTGTGGTCCCCGGACAGAAAAGTGCAAGGAACTTACATGGAGATTTGAATCCCGGCTCTGCCACTTACGAGCTGGGTAACTTCAGGGAAGTGACCTGGCTTCCGGGAGCCTTGGTTTTCTCATCTGCAGTATGGGGAGAATGGTAGCACCCACTCCAGGGTGCTTGTTCTGAAGATGCCATGGGCTAAGCTACCAGCAGCGCTCAGCCCAGCACCTGCTGCCCAGGCACGCTCGGGGATGGAAGCTCTTAGTCTAGAGACCATCATCTACATGGATCTCCAGAGAAGAACCATCACCCTGATGCTCGAGGGCTTGAGACCAAGGACATTTGAGGTTTCCTGGCTTTGGAAGGATCATCGACACAGACATGGATAGAGCCAGGCATATTTAGGGACAAGAAAGTGATAAAGGGAAGAGAAGAAGGGAAAGCGAAGACCAGACTCCCAAGGGAATAAAGCCATCTGTGCTGCTGCGAAAATCATCCCCAAAGAGGGGGCTGGGCCAGGGTGGGCCCCCAAGGCTGAGTCCCTCCAGCCCTAAAGTGGGGATTTCTCATCTCTGAGAGGAGTTGGTGTTTTTCACCTGTATATGGCTTCATTAGGTCATGCTCAAGGCAGGGCATGAACGCAAAGAGCTTTTGAAGGCGGGGCTGATAAAAGAGCCACCTTGTTCTGGCCCGAGACCCAGTTCCAGGCTCCTTCTAGGTTCTGCCTAGTTTTTGCTGCATCGGGAACAGCCTGTGCGTTGTGATCACTTCCTCCCACTTCTAAGGTCTTGAGAGGGCGTCACGCTGAGTTGTAAATGCTTCTAGGATAGAGGAGGAAGTTATTTTTATGGGCAGACAGTGTCTTCATTCATTCCCTCATTCATAAAGCATTGGTTTAAGAGCCTGCTGGTAACAGACCCTGTGCTGGGCATTGGCAGCCCCATGATGAGTCAGATCAGAAAAGTCTCTACATTCTAGTCTAACAGGAAGGCCAATGTGGACAAAATTAGCTACATTTTGTTGTTATAAGGTCATCTATAAAGGAGTTGTGAATAAAGGGCCGAGGGTGGGTGCAAAGCAGGATATACAAAGCGGGAGAGAGGGGGTGGGAGAGGGGACATTTGAGTTGGGCCTTGAAGGATGAATAGGAGTTTGCTAGATGGAAAGGGCATTCATTCTAGGCAATAGCTAGAGCCTGAACAAAGGTCTGGAGGCACAGGAGTTTATGACATTTATGTATGGAACCTAGAGCTTCAGGGTGAGAATGACGAGGGCAGGCAGGGAGGTCAGAAGCAGCTGGGTTAGTAAAACCAGGAGAAGGTGTTTGACTTTGATATTTGAGACAACGAAGAACCCAAGGTCTGAGCAGGGGAAGAAGAGGGTCTGAGCTGCAGTTGAGAAGACTCAGTGGTGATGATCTGTGGGGTCTAGAGATCCCTGAGATGGTCCAGGAGAGGAAGGGTGAGGCCTTGAGCTCAGGTGGTGGCTGGAGGGATGGAGAGTCAGGGAGCCACTGGAATGGCCAGGGAGAAAGGGAGGCACAGATGAAGGCAACTGTGCTAGGTCCGGCCCGGGGACTCTCCCAAGATCCATAAGCCAGTCAAATTAGGAAACTGAGGCATTGGAGGACTGGCCCAAGAGTCCTGGTCCGGCCAATGGCTGGATTCACAGATACCCGGAGGCCTCTAGGGGGAGTCTCCCTTCAGAAAGAGCCATTGCCAAGGTGGCAGCTGACATTTCTAAGCCAACCAGCACCCCCAGCCTCTCCCGACAACCCCCCTACCCCCGCTCTGATGAGGGGCACTGAGGGGGCAGGCGGGGCCCTGTGTCTCCATCAACGAAGTTCCATTATCCTCTGAGGCTGGATGACCCCCTGCCGCCACCTCACAGTGCGCTGGGAAGAAAAGCTCCTCTCTGACAAGAAAGCCCCATTCCAGGCTGGGCCCGGGGTCTGGGCAGGGCCTTTATCCACGGTGACCCTGCCACAGTGTCAGCGGCACAGACGTGGCGGGCTGCAGAGGCTGCCTCCACCCCCAAAGGGCCCTGCGATGAAGCTGGGAATGGGCCTCCTATGGGAACCAGACTGCGGCCTGCAGGCCCCACTGACACTCCCAGGCCTCGTCCCGCCCCCCCCGGGGGAATCACACTCGGGCCAGCGTGGCGACCAAGACGGGCTGGTGAAGTTCGGGGGGTGGGGGGGCAGGGAGCTAAACAGAGCCCCTGCTTATGTGCTGGGAAGGGGGCCCTGAGGAACTCTTTGTCCAGCCTCCAGAATTATTTGGGAGGGAAGTTGAAGGGGAAAGTCTTTTGTGCCTCTCGGCCCAGCCCCTGGGCCTCGCTCCCCTCACCAACCAGGCAAGAGGGGCCTCCTTGTCCCCAACCCCCCCCACACACACACTGGGCTGCTCGCTCCTCCCTCAACCCCCTCCAGGTACAGTCTTGCCAAGAAGGAAAGGGAGGCCTCACCCTGCCCAGCCTCCTACAGACCCCATGCAGTCAGTGCAATCCCGCACACACACACCCCACCTCTGTGGAAGGCAACAATAATGATGACCTACCCCTTGCCTTCATCCAGCACTTCCCCGGTGCCTGGCACGCCGTCATGTGCCTCTTTGTGCTATATTATCATCCTCGATTTACTAACGGAAAACGGAGGCTCAGAGAGGGAAAGAGGCCTGTCTGAGGTAACAGAGCATTACAAGTGGCTGAGCCAGGATTCAAACTCACACTGGTCAGACTCCAGAGCCCACGCTCTTAACCACCACACGAGGCTCGAGGCTCTCGTGGCTGCTCTGCTAATGAGGGGTGAACGGGCAGGGGTTCTCCTCTAAGTCCGGTGACCTCATCACCTCCCCAGCCCTTGGGCAGACGCATTTCTGGAAGAGCTCTGAGGACCTTGGAAGAATGAGGAGGTTATCCTGGGGTGGGAGGGGCAGTTTCAGGGAAGACAGGCTCCCCAAATTAGATAAAGTTCCATTTGGATGAGTCCAGGGTAAACCGCAGATTTTCCAGTCATAGAGAATGGAGAGGGGCTGTCCTCAGATCAGACCCCTGAGAAGCGGATGTAGAGTCACCATGCTGGGAGTTCCTGGGGAGTTAGAGAACCAGGTCCTCGCTCAAGCTCCCTGCACTTGGGCCCGGGGTTAAGCCAGCACTCCTCCTGCAGAGGCCAAGGACTTCAAACTTCCTCAGAGCATCCGATTCTCAACATGAGCCTGCTTTGACCCTGGGCCCCCTGCCTCGGGCTGGGGGTAACAGAGTAAAACCTGCAGACAGGGGCATAGCTGCCTCAAACCGCCACTGGGCAGCCTTAGCGAGCGCTACCGTCTCTGAGCCTCAGTTTCCCCACCTCATAGGCCTGTTACAAGGATTAAATGGAAAAAAATGGGTCTACGGCATCAAACACCCTGCCTGCCACAGAGGAATGGCTCAGTGAAAGGGTGCTGTCTTCATCGTCATTGGCACCACAGAGCAATACAACAGAAGCTCTGAGTCTGCGTCCCCTAAAACTGTACACAAAAGCATGTGTGCGTGTCTCCAATTTTCGGGGACGTGGGAAGTTCACAGCTTCTTAAGGTTCCTCATGACCCCAAAGAAGTTAAGAATATAAAACAAAAACAAAAACAAAAACAAACACTGATGTTTCTATAGCACCCTCCTGGGGCCTCAGTTTCTCTAAGACTAGGGAGCCCCCACCCTGCTTGTCTCAAGAGGAGGTTCAGAATCTCAGTCGAGATTGGAGGTAAAAGGACCCTGCAAAGTGTTTGGGTTGCTCCTGAGCCCCACACAAAGGGGCCTGGGAGACCTACCAGTCCCCTGCCCCATCCCAGGCCGGCCTCTAGTGGGCGGAGGCGAGGGGGCGGCCAGGGCATAGCTCTGTCCTCCCTACTCAGGAGCTCCTGATAGAGGTGGCCTCTTGGGTGCAGTTTTATTTCTGGAAGCCAGAGGGCCAAGAGTCCAGAGTCCTGAGTTCAACTCCTGCCTCTGTCCCCACCAAGTCCCACCAGCCCAGTATAATAGTTTTGAGCATGGGCTGTGGACTCAGAAGATCATGGGTTCAAATCCCGGCTCTGCCACTTCCTGGCCATATGGTCTCGGGCCAGGTACCAAACCTCTCAGAGATTCACTTTTCTTATCTTGAAGGCAGCGATAACAATGGTCCTGCCTCACAGCTGATTCAACAAAGCACTGGAACTCACACAGGGTAAGGCCGCAGGATATGCTCAAGTCGCTTATATGAACCTGCTTTATAAAGTCAACACCATCTCAACGCTCTCTGTCCTTCCCATCATCACTCATCCCTGTGTGGCCGTGCACAAGTCCGTTGTCCTCACTGGGTCTGGCCCCCCCGCCATGAAAATAAAGGGGCTAACTAGAAAAGGCAGACATGAAGGGGCAGCCAAGGAGGGGACACAGAGCAGGTGGACAGTCTTGGGCTTGAATCAGAGCAAAACCCCACCTCTCTGAGCCTCAGTTTCCCCATCTGTACATGGGCTTCTTTCCTCATCTGTATTCAACAGACACCAACTGGGTTGGAGTGTGGAACATGCCAGGCCTAGGGCCAGATGCCGCTGGCAGAAAGATGATGACGGTGTGGTGACCCCTCCAGGTGGTGGATCACGGTGATGCTCACTCCCAGGACTGCAGGGAGAGGGGGCAACTCAGGACAGGACAGGACCTGTGAACGCGCCTTTTACACTGCAGAGAGCTACGGTGTCAGCCTTGTCAGGGGTCCCTCAAGGACCTCGGATTGTAAATCGGAAAATAGAGGGGAGGTCCGCTAAATATTTACCTGCTAGGCAAAAAAAAAAAAAAAAAAAAGAAAGAAAGAAAAAGAAAAAGAACCCTCCAGCAGAGGCACAAAAGGCAGTTTTAACATCTAGTTCTGTGTGTGTGTGTGTGTGTGTGTGTGTGTGTGCGCACGCGCTGGGGGTGTGGAATGAAATGAGGTCATATGGAAATGGACTATTTTTGTTTCAACACAGCATTTTAAAAATACTCTTAATTATATGAAGATGGGGGAAAGGTTTTCTCAAAAATTAAAGAGAACTGTTAGAGCCGCCCTCTAGCCGCCCCCAACCCCTTCCCAGGTCTTCCCTTCTCCCATCTCCAGGCATCTGTCAGCCACCTTCCCCAGTCCCCCCTCACCTTTCCCAGGGCCCTCAGCTCTCCGCTCCCACTCCTGGGAGGCAGCTAGCCCACACATCTGGGCAGAAGGGAGCCAGAATTCACAGAGCCCCACCCTCTGAGCCCTTTCCAAATTTCATCCTCTCAGGAACCCTGGGAGGCAACTCTTCTTATCCCCACCTCACAGATGGGGACACTCATCACCCCAGAGCTCAGAGAGGCTGTGTCCCCAGCCTAAGGTTACACAGCCTGCCCACGGTCTCTGGGGCCCTGAAGCGGAGTCCTTTTCTCTAGAGGGCTCTGGCTCCCTGACCCTGGCAGCTGGGCTCTGCAAGGTCGGAGACCCAAGGGACCCAGGATCAGGCAGATTCTCCTCGGATGTGGCCTGGGTCGGGGCACGGCCTAAAAAGAGGCCGTTGCACCTCTGGCTTCTGTGCCCTGTGCTCTACACAGTGATGATGACCATATACTGAGCACTTACTTCGTGTCAGAACTGAGTAAGTTAAGTGTGGACTATCATCGTTGCCCATCTATAGGCGAGGAAACTGGGATTCTGAGAGGCAAAGCCACTTGTCCCAGGTCATGTCTAGCAAGAGCTGATGTCGGGACTTGAACCCAGCTGGTCAGCGGCCCTCCACTGCAGCCCAGAGCCTGGCTTTCGTTAATCATCCAGGACCTCCTATACGTCTATTATTCAACCCAGTCGGCTCGCTGCGACTGGCCTCCTTGAGGGTGGCAGCAAGGCCCAGTCCTCTCTGTACTGCTCTACGGATCTCGGCACGTGGCAGGTGCTTCCTGAGCACGGGCCCTGGGATGCCAGCCAGCGGTCATGCCAGCCACGTGGTCATGCCAGCCATGGCAGAAGGTCCCAAGTCTCATCCTCTTATTCTAGATAGATGAGCCATAGCCCAAAGAGGGAAAGGCACTGTGGGTCCTGACCAGGTCTGGGCCGGGACCCAGGCCAGGCCTGTCCCCTGCCCTCTGCCCGCCAGTCCCCGAGAGCAGCCCAGCGTTTGCTGGGGCTGCCAACATGGCTGCCAGGAGATCGAGTCATCAATAAATTATTAATTTCTGTTAGAAACAAGAAGACAGATACTTCCACATCGCAAATGCCAATAGGGCCTCCTGGGGCAGGGGGAGGGGTAAAGGGTCAGGACCAGAAGAAATGTACCGTGCTTCTTCCCCTCCTCCCAAACTGAATGAAGCAGTTCAGGGAGTAAGACTAGAGCAGTCTATCAACAGCTTGCCACCCGCCCCTCCATCATCTCCTGCCTGGACCCCGCCTCACCGGTGTCTCCAGATCTGTTCCCTTGACAGCAGTCAGGGCAGTGCCTTATGAATACAGATCAGATCCCACCACCCCCTCAAAACCATCCATTGCTCCTATCTTGTTCAAGATGGAAGCCAAGTCCTGATGGTAGTCCCTGCCCCCTCTGATGTCATCTCCTCCCACTCGCCTCCTCCCACCCCTGGTCATCCCGCCCCTGTGCATATTCCTCTCTCAGGACCTTTGCACTGACTGCCCCTCTGCCTAGAACACCTTTCTCAAGGTCTCTACAGCACACCCTCACTTCATGCAGGCCTCTGCTCAAACATCACATCCTCTAAAGGGCCTCTCCTGACCCCTCTCCTCTGCCCTAGTCTTCTCAGCACCCTCACCACTCACCCGACTCACTGGATGTTATTTCCAGTCTTGCCCACTAGAAGGAAAACTCCCTAGGGCAGGACAGTCCATACCGCCTCCAGTCCCACCGGGAAGAGACTTGGATGTCAAGGCACCAGGCCACAGACCCCCAGAGGCCAGGGACCTGCTGGCAGCCCCCACCTGAGTGAGAAGCAGGGGAAGGGTCAGCAGGCTTGATGTCCGCCAAATCTGAGGGTACATCTGTTCCCACTTACCTACCGTGCGCCCCCACCAAACTATATCTCCTTTCTGAGTATCCAAAGCCTCCTCCCTCTGTCTAGAATATTCCCCGTGGGCTCTGCTTCCCAGGGGGCTGGGCACATCCAGTGTGCTGAGCTCCTGAAGGCAAAGCCCATGATGTCTGACGCACTGTGGGTACCCCCACCCCCACCCTGGGCCCTGGCCTTGTGCCAAGCCCCTGCAGACTTCAATACCAGTCTGTTCAATTAAAGAGAGATGACGGATGTCACAGCACTCTGCCAACTGTCACCCAAAAGAACAAACAGAAGCGTACCCTCCTTTCGTTTATCCTGAGAACTGTTCGCTCATTCATTCATTCTCCCAATCAATACATATTTACTGAGCACTTACTATGGGCCAGGCCCTGTGCTAGGTCTGGGGAATCTAGTGATAAAGCAATTCAATAAGGGTCCCTGCTCTTATGGAATTTACAGTCTGGCAGGACAGACAGATGACCAAAGAAACACACTAATTATATTTAAAATGATGACTTGGACATATGCTGCACAAGATCGGCCTGTGGAGCTCTCAGGAAACTCAAGGAATCTTCCCTGGAGAAATGGAGGATGGGTAAGAATTATCTAGGCGATGAGTGAAGGGAACAGCATTCCAAGAAGAGGGACCAGCCAGTGCAAAGCAAGTGCCAGAAGAGAGTGTGAGGGATAAAAGGTCAGAGTGGCCAGAACCCCTAACTGAGGTGGGTGATGGAGGCAAGCTAGAGAAAAGGGCAGCGGTGGGTCTTTATCCTAAAAGAAATAGGAAGTCACAGGTATGTTTGAGAGAGAGAAGATGGGATTCAAAATCCAATTCCAGGTGATGCTCCCTTAACATAGGTCCATATGTTTGTGTCTGTGTCGCAGCATGGTCAGGGTTGGTGGGGTCAAACTCAAGTACCCGGGTTTGGAGGCTTCAAGGCAAAAGATCCTCTCCTCGCAGCATCTCAGGGCAAGGTGAGAACACCTGCCAGGACTGAGCCTTCCAAAGCTGTCTCAGTGTCTGCTGCCTGAGGTCTACTTGCTGCCCAAGGTCTGCCCAAAAGAACAGTTGTCACAGAGAATTAAAATCCACCCAGAAACTCAGGAAACTCGGCGCGGCTCCCCCTGTGATCTGGGAGGCATTACCCCAGTGAGCAGATTATCAGGATGTGTAATTTCTGGAATAAACACAGCTGTGTTTGTTTCTCTGAGCAGCGCTCCAGACAGAGCGGCAGCCCGGCCGCCGCGTGCAGCTGGAGCCTCGCACCTTGGGACGGACGCCATCAGGGAGAAGACGCCCCTCCCGAGGGCCACCGGCTGCTGCCGTCCAGGTGGATCTGTCTAGAGGCCAAACTGGGGCCCCTCGGGAGTGCATGGAGAGACCTCGGAAGTGCTGGCGTCCCAGGAGAGGAAGTGAGCGTCGAGCGACCTCCGGACGCCTTTTTTCTTTGGAATGGGAGTTGGTCACCATCGGCAGGACAGCTGGCCATAGGGTTGTCAGCTGGGACGGCAGAGAGAAGGGGATGGGCCTCCTTCGTGGGAGAGCTCCATGTGGAAGGACCCCAGAAAGGCCAGCATCCAGCTCGGGAGCTTTCCGGATAGGAAAACTGAGGTCTGGGGAAGGGGAATGGGGACGAACAGAGCGACAGGCACCACACCTCCAGCTCTGCTTGGTGCCAGACCCTGAACTAGGTCCCAGAAATGCCACGGAACTCACTCAGCTCTGCAGCCCCTGGGCACCTGTGGGGTCCCCCAGGGCTGGGCTTCAAGGCCAGCAATATCGCTCCAGGGCCCTGGGACCAGGGGCAAGTCCTAGAGACTCGCTGAGCTTCAGCCTTCCCGTCTGAGGAGATCATCACAGCCACCCCTCAGGCTGGCTCTGAGACAAAGCGGCCGTCTGCACGTAAAAGCCTTTGTGCAGCGTCTGGCGCATAGTAAGGAGTCCACGAAGGATGATGGTCCCTTATTCATTCGTGCATTTGCCAATGACTGATACTTATGTCCCAGACACCAAGCTGGACACGTGCAAACAAGAGACCAAAAGCCCCGCCTTAACGAAGCTTACAGTCTTATGGGGAGAAAAACAATGACTACCGGATGCTCTGAAAATTTTTCCCCGTTATTATTATTCCCATTTTACAGAAGGGTAAACTGAAGACCAAAATGGTTTCAAGTCATTTTTAAACATCTCCGTTACTTATTTTTATCACACCTCACTCTTGAAAGGACTAGGGGCAGATGTGAAATGCGTAATCCAAGTCCCTAGAGCGGGGAAAGGGAGCCGCTGATATTACCGGTCCTATCTGCCTCGTAAAGAGTTTTAGCGGCTATGGACCGAGCCCCAAGGTCCAGGCCGGCGGCTGGCTCTATGTGACCTCAGGCAGTGTGCTGTCCCTTTCTGGGGCTCAGTTTCCCCACATGTCCGGCTCTAGTATTTTAAGTGCTGCGATGGTTCCCGGTGTGCTGTTTGTCCAGGCTCTGTAGAAGAGCTGAGCCCTAGGAGAGCGACCACAACCCTTCCCTGGCGCAGAGAGGTGAGGTGGGGGTGGGGTTGGGGAGGACAGGATCCCAAAGAACATTCTGGAAGGTGGGAGGCTCTGGGGAGGGAAGAAGGGGCTAGGCAGCTACCCTCCCCTCATATATTCACTCTGTCAGGGTCCCCACCATTCTGGCCCACCTTCCCAGTATACTGGCTACATTCTGACCCTGCCCCCAGCCAGAGTAGCTGGCCAACTGCCCTGCACCCAGGCTCTGGCTTATTTGAGGCCAGCCCTGGGCAGCCCCTCCCCTCATCCTCGAGCCTGCCTCTCCTCGCTCTGGATCTGCTCTGGATGCCAGCCTCTGCGGCCACCTTCCTGAACCCTTCCCTGCTTTTGCTTTCTTTCAGTGGCTCCCTATTGCCTCCAAGTCAAAGCCCCTCGCTTGTACTCAAGGGCTCTCTTCCGTGGCTCAAACCTTCCCTGCCAGCCTCACCTCGCATTTCTCTCACACACTTTTATTCCCTGTGGTTCCTGAGAACCTGCCCTCTCCCAGCCTCTAGGTCTTTGCTCAGGCTGTTCCCACTGCAAAGCATGTCCCTCATTCCATTCCTTGTGTGTCAAAAATCCTAGGTCGACAAACATGCCTCCCCCGACAGCCCAGGCTGGAAGACATTTCCCCTGTAGCACTCAGTATAGACCATCATCTCTGAACCTGCTTTTTCATCTGCAAAACATGTGCTGATAACTATTACCCATAGCTGCTGCGGGGAGTCAGCGGGAACGTGCCTTAAAAGCAGCCAGTACGGTGCCTAGCATGTAACAGGGACTCGGTGGTGGGAGGCGGTTATGATGATGAGGTTAATGGAGGAAGAGAAGAAAGAGAACAAGAAGGGGAAGAACAAGAGATGGAAAAGAAAGAAGAGGAAAGATGTCACATTGACATCAGAATGTGAATTCTGTTGAATTCCTATGTCCTCTAGCATCCTATAGGCTTTCATAAATGACTACTAAATGAATAGACAATGGATGGATGGATGGATAGATGGACGGACAGATGGATGGATAGAAGGAAGGTAGAATATGGAAAGGAAGGAAGGGTGTATGGACAGATGAACAGAAACAGAGAGGTCTGGAGGCAACTGAGTGTGCTATCCCAGAAGCCTAGCAGCACAGCATCCCACTGGCAGATGAGGATTCTGGGACCACATGCCAAATCTGTTACCCCTGGCTCCAAGCTCCTGTGCTCCTGGCCAGCATCAGTCTGCTCTCAAGGTTGAGCGAATGGAAGCTCATGGCAGCTGATGCCCAGGGGAGTTCCCGCTCTTCCTCCACCTGTCACCAGCCTCTGAGAGCACCGGCCCCTGACAGCAGGAACATATCTCCAAAAGTATGAGCCAAGTCAATGAGAAAATAGGATTTACTTTACAGAAATTCACTTTGGGGGCCAACTTCTCCGGAACTCCTCAGTGTAGAAAGTTTGGCAAATCCACAGTCAATGGCTCAGAAGAGTTCTCCAAACCTGGGGAGTATGCTGTTTGCCAGCACTTTCCAGGGCCAGAAACTGGAGAATAAGGAAATATCACAGTCTAGATTCCAGAGGGCATCTAGAGAGGTGGAGAACTGCACTGTGGTTTCGGTGTTTGCTAATTTTTCTACCCATTTATCCATCCAGCTATCTAAAATATGCAGCTATCCGCCATTAGTCAGCCAGCCAGCCAGCCAGCCATCCATCCATCCAATCATCCAACCAACTTTCAAATTGTCCATCATTCATCCCACCATCTAATCCACACAACTATCCATTCATTCATCCTCTATCCATCCAGCCTTTTACCCATCCAACCGTCAATTGCTCAAGCACCCATCCAACTGTTGAGCTGCTATCCACTTATCCAATTGTACACTACCCAACCAGTATGGTTGAGGACCTCCCAGTATGGCTGGGGGTGAGAGGAAAGACAGGCATGTTAACACAGTACACATTATAAAATGGGTACGTACAGAGGCCACCAAGGATAGCTGGTTCAACATTGTACACAGCAGCGGGAAGGACCAGAGAGAGAGGTCAGAGCAAGCTTCAAACAGGAGAAGATGCTCAAGTATGGTCTTGATAAGCAGCAGAAATTAGCCAGAGAGAGGGCCACCCAGGAAAGGGGGCAACAGGAAACAGCATGGTGGATTCTAGAAGTCCAAAGGCCTGAGTCCCTATAACCACCTGGTTAACTGTGAACTGTGGGCCAGTTCTCAGTTTTTCCAAGTCCGCTGGACTCTATAATTTCCTCTCAATACCCAGAAAGAAAGGGCCACATTATTCTGTAGCTGGGAACCAAACTGCCCTCTGCTGACCTGGGTTGCATTCTGGTGGTGACAACAGGGGTACATCTGGAAGGGAGAAAAGTGGGTTCCCCAACATTTTGTGGGACAGGCTTTGCTGTCACGCAGATGCAGGTATAAATCCCAACCTCATATTTTGCTCGAAATTACTTAACTCTGAGTTTTTCTTTCCCCTCCTGAAACTGAAAAAGCCACGACTGGCTCCCACCTTGGCCATGGTGGGGACTGAACGAGCAAACCAGGGGGAAGTAGCTGGTTGGCTGGAGGGAACCCTACTTACTCTCCCCAGTCACTGCCCAGGTTCAGCGTGCGATCTAACATAGTGGTTAAGAACGTGGGCTTTATCTGCCTTCGGCTCAGGTCGTGATCCCAGGGTCCTGGGATCGAGTCCCGCACCGGGCTCTCTGCTCAGCAGGGAGCCTGCTTCCCCCTCTCTCTCTCTGCCTGCCTCTCTGCCTACTTGTGATCTCTGTCTGTCAAATAAATAAATAAATAAAATCTTTAAAAAAAAAAAAAAGAATGTGGGCTTTAGACATGCATATGTCAGTTCTCAATAACACTAGTTCTTTGTCCACGCCTGTAACTTCTGGTCAAACACACACATACGTGCACAAATACCCGTACCCAGAGGGGAGCAGATGGGGCAAAATCTTCCATAACTGTTGAATCTGGGTGAAGGCAGTGTTTATTGTACTACACTTTCAACTTTCCTGTATATTTGAAACATTAAAGAGAAGAAGGAATCAACTCTTTGTTGATCTGTCGTGAAGTCAGGCTCCCTGAGATGGGATTCCAGCTCCATTACTGACTGTAGGCAAATTACTTAACATCTCGAAGCCTTAACTTTCTCGTCTCTAGGACGCAGGTCATAGTAACACCCAAATCCGGTGGCTGGTCTCTAGCAAGCCCTTGGTAAATGTTAGCTGCTGCTTTGATGATTATTCTTCTTCTTCTCACAGGAACCGCTGAGAAGCTGAGGCTGGGAGAGGTTCAGCAAACACCTGCCTTTCATACGTCATCTCTTTTAACTCCCCCAGACGACACCACAGGGCAGGCGAGATCATCCTCATTTTACAGACGAGAGAAACTGAGGCGGAGGAAGATGAAGTGTCCCACCCCCAGGTGACACGACAGACACGTGGAGAAGCCGGGATTTGAACGCTCTGCCCGTCTCCAAAGTCCAGGATCTTCCTCTGGGGTCTCCTGCCTCTTCCACGTCCCTGGACCCAGGCCAAGGGGACATCAGAACCCTTTCAACTCCAGAAGGGAGTCCCAAGCTTTGCTGGCATGGCCGGGCTTCCGGGCCGGCTCGGGGACACCCAGCGTTAGGGCCTCTCGGCTGTTCTCCCGAGAGCCACAGGAGCTGCCATCTGAGGCCATGGGGGAATGACAGCTGACGCTGATGGGGATAGGCAAGAGGACGGATGGGCCGGGGCCCTGACTCGAACAGACTCCCTGGGCCACGGCCTTTCGTGGGTTCCAGAAAGGCCCTGCGGGCTCTGGCCGAGGCTGTTCCCAGGCTCTGCCTCCCCGTGAGAGGCTGAGAAGCCCCATTCAGGCGGGACGCATCCCACTGTGCGCTAAGCCGCTTTCTCCCCACTTACATGTTTCCGATGCTTTTTGTCCTTCCGGCTTCCCATGGACTCAGGCCAAGTGACAAGTTGGTGCTGTGGACATATGTCGTCACCATAATGGGAATGTTGACCCCACGCTCTCTCCCTGCTGCGGCCAGGCAGCTTTGCACCCCGCCCTGGTGCTTGGCACGCCCTGTTCTCAGCCACACAGGGCTCTCTCCAGCTCCCCGGCGCCCTGCACACTCAGAGCCCCCCGCCCGGACCTTTGCAGATGCCATCCCATCGTCTACGATGCCTGCCTTGCCACGTCTTCCCTGGCTCTTCCTTAAGAATCATCTAAGAAGTTGCTTCTTAGGAAGACTTTCCTAGCCCAGTGTCACAGAGGAAGAAATGGAGGCTCAAGGAGGTAAGTTAAAGGGCCAAGGTCATGCTGTGGCGTCAAGATGAAGGTCCAACCTGGCACATTTCTATTGTAAGACCAAGGGCTTTCCACTCCAGCCACTCTGCCCCAAAGAAGAAACCCAACGGAAGACATGCCCTCTGCTTTCAAACACAGCAGATAGCTGCAAGAAGGAGCTTATGCTTCTGGGTTGTTCTGGAAGGCAGGAAAAGGAAGTGTGGAGCGAAATTACAGGGAAAGGAATCCCCCAATTCAAGATTAACACCCATTTCCAGCAACCTCCCTACCTACGAGCTGTGTGACCTGGGGTGAGTCACTTCAGCTCTTGGCACCCCCGTTTCTCCATCTGTAAAATGGGGATAACGATGCTCTTGCTATTTGGCTCCTCCCCCCCTACCCCCGACACACCTGAACCAGAGCTTGTCAACTGCCAGTCAGTGAACGAGATCCAGCCCCCAAACACGGTTTGGGTTGACCAGGACTATGTTTTAGAATGCACTGCACAAACGTGTAAAAGCTCATTTTTCCCATACACATCAAAACACTGAAAAATCAGAGGATGTGAGAAAACTGAACCCCAATTCCAGCATAGCAACACAGTCAGGAGCGGGTAGCACCTGCCTTCCTTGGAGGACAGGTCCTATCTCCGGGACACTGTCGTCTAACAATTGGCTCCCACTCAGAGCTCACTGTCCCCCCAACCCACTCCATCTCCCCACTGGCACAACATATCTGGGTACTCTGGGCCAACCTACGGTCCAAAGTTAGATCTGACAGCAGCAGGCCAATGCCTCTAGACTTCTTAGTTTCCACCAAGGCTTCCCTACCCCTGCAGTGGCCCTTGGCCAAGGTGGGAGTGACAAACCGGTCACACCGTTACAGGTTCTTTTACAGGGAGTGAAGAACACAGTTGCTCCTTGCCATGGCCTTCTGAGGTGGGTGAAATCATGATCCTCAATTTTACTGATAAGGAAACTGAGGCCCTGAGGGGTGATGTGTCCTGCCCCAGGCCACAGGGGTGCCTTGGCCCCATTCTCCAAATTCAGTCCCACCAGACCAGGGCCCCCTTCTCTGATCTTATGCCTCATGCCAGATCTTGAGTATCTGTGATTCTGGCTGCCGTGTTTAATTATTTGTCATTTGCTGCATAAACATCTATTTCATGCCTGTCACGGGCTTTGTGCTGAGCATGGGATAAGGTGAAGAGGAGAGTCCCTCGCCTTCTCGGGGGAAACAGATCACCCTGGAAGCCAATGCAGGGAAGTAGTGCAGGGGGTGGAGTGGGAGGGAAGAGAAGGTAGGGAGTAGGGTTTCTGGCTTCCTGTTCCCCACACCCCTGCACCAGACTATAAGCTCCCTGTAGCAGATCATCTCCAAATATGGCCATTGCCAATGCCTCCCATTGGCATTACTAGACACAAAGCCACTCCTCCCATTAAGGGGGGGTCTAAGCCCAAGTTTGGCCCACAGGTTGGCTCAGAGCACTTGGAGATGTGTGCCGGTGGCGAAGTGGGTGGGTGGGAGATACCAATCTCTAAGCATCTCCTCCAAAGATGTGCTGAAGACCGTGGGCAATGCAGAGCCAAATTTTATGTGTTAAACCACTGAGCTAGAAATGGGGCTTTCTTGGGAGCACCCGGCTGGCTCAGTCAGCAGGACGTGCAACTTTTGCTCTCAGGGTTGTGAGTTCGAGCCCCACACAAGGCACAGAGCTTACTTGGAAAGAAAGAAAGAAAGAAAGAAAGAAAGAAAGAGAGAGAGAGAGAGAGAGAAAGAAAGAAAGAAATGGGACTTTCCTTTAACAAATGAGCAGAAAATCCAGCCCAGTATATTTCCCCCCACCTTGAACCTGATAAGGAAGTCCAGGAGGAATTTGATATGGCTCTGTGACCCTTTTTTGGTGGCAGGGGTGTTATTTTGTGACATTACAGCCTGGGTCTTCAGAAGTCTGGGTGGTTTCTGCTTCCCCATCCTGAGAGCCAACCACCATGGAAAGCAAGTCAGTCTGGGCCACTACTGGTGAGAGATCCTGAGGAATGTGAGAGCAGGCCCAGCCCCCGCCATCCTGACCAGGGCCTTGGAGAGGTACATGAGGCCACAATGGACCTTCCGGCACAACCTAGCTGAGGGTGGGCTCACGAGTGATCCCAACTAATGCCACAAGGAGCAGAGTGAACGCCAGGCAGAACCCAGCCTGTCCACGGAATCAGAACAAATAATAACTCATTGTTTTAAGCCAGCAAGTTTTGGGATGACTTGTTATGTAGCAAAAGATAACTGATACACTTTCCAGGAACAGATCCCTGTGCTTTTTATAGCTCTCCCCTTCCCTTCCCTTCCTGGAGCCTGGCATTGGGCATTTGAATGCAGGAGCTGGGAGGGGGCTCCCAAACCATGGAGTCCCACCCCTTCATTTTACGAGAAGAGGCAGCTAAGGCCCAGAGAGGAGCAGTAATTTACTCCAGATCACACAGGGAGAAGGGGGCAGATTTATAAGGAAAACTTGTGCCTCCAGGGGCAAGAAGAGTTACAGGGGTGCCTGGGGGGCTCAGTCGTTAAGCATCTGCCTTCAGCTCAGGTCATGATCCCAGGGTCTTGGGATCGAGCCGAGCATCAGGCTCCCTGCTCAGCGGGAAGCCAGCTTCTTCCTTTCCCCCTCCCTCTGCTTGTGTTCCTTCTCTCACTTTCTCTCTCTCTCTGTCAAATAAACAAATAAAATCTTTTTTTTTTTTAAGATTTTATTTGTTTATTTGACAGACAGAGATCACAAGTAGGCAGAGAGGCAGGTGGGGGCCGGGGGTGGGGGGGAAGCAGGCCCCCTGCTGAGCAGAGAGCCCTATGCCAGGCTCCATCCAAGAACCCTGAGATCATGACCTGAGCCGAAGGCAGAGGCTTTAACCCACTGAGCCACCCAGGCGCCACAAATAAATAAAATCTTTAAAAAGAAGAAGAAGGAGGAGGAGGAGGAGGAGAAGAAGAGTTACACAAAGGTGTAATGCAAGTTGGTAGCAAGTTACCCCTAGCTCTCAAGCCATTGGAAAAGGCAGCCACTACTCGGCTCCACCAACTGTGGCCGTGTAGGATGTGCGCCCAGCGAAGCCAGATTGTCTGACTTTTCACAGAAGCCAGAAAGAGGATTTCTCTCTAAAATCTCTTGATTTTTTTTTAAAGATTTTATTTATTTATTTGACAGAGAGAGATCACAAGTAGACAGAGAGGCAGGCAGAGAGAGAGAGAGAGAGAGAGAGAGAGAGAGGGAAGCAGGCTCCCTGCTGAGCAGAGAGCCCGATGCGGGACTCGATCCCAGGACCCTGAGATCATGACCTGAGCCGAAGGCAGTGGCTCAACCCACTGAGCCACCCAGGCGCCCCTAAAATCTCTTGATTTTTAAATGTTGGCAAAGAATTCAAATTGGATTGATGATCTCTGGGCCATTGAGATTGGCCTTGGGCTTCCAGCTTGGTCTGGCGCTGATCTTGGGCAAGCAGTGTTATCCCCCCCAGGCCTCAGTTTTCTCATCTCTAAAATGGGCCCCCTGGCTCCTGCCCACTTATTGGGTTGCTGCGAGAACCCGATGAGCTAACAGATTTGGAAGTACAAGCTACAAACGGCGCGGCGTCTCCTATCTCTGTGGAGGCGCCCCTTACAATATAACGAACGAGTTAACACCCGATTTGTCTAAGTTAGAACAACATTATTCTGGCCATTATGACAGAGATTGCATTTTTATGGCAGGTTTGTGAGTTCCAGAACCCTCCCGCTTGCATTATCTCAGGATGTTGATGGAGTCAGAGGTTGGATGGCTGCCCTGGAGACCCTCGCCAGAGCCAAGCCCTTTCTCTGGGCTGGGAGGCACATTCCAGAAGCGGCTTGAGTGGCAGTAAGCAGTAAGAGCTTTGGAGTCATCTGGATGTGGGTTTGAATTCCCGACTCCCACTGCTTAGCTTTAGGTCCTTGGGCTAAAACTCCGAGCTTCAGTTTTCTCATCTGTACAATGGGCATGACACTAAAACTGGATGGTGGCTCCTGGGGCAATTGCACCAGATGACATACACGATACCCGGTGTCTGGCACAAGAATCGATGGCCGTTATCATTACCATGGCACATTGCCTGGCAGGCAAAGAGACAAGAAGGAACACATAGCTACAGAGGAGCCCACTGCTCTCCTGCGATTAGGGAGGCAGAACTGGGGAAGGGATGGGTCCCAGCGAGAGAGAGAGGCTGGAGGGGTCTCTCAACTACCCAGGAAGAGTCAGATCCTTGCCCTAGAAGGCTTAGAACTTGATACTGTATCTCTGGTCTTTTCCGACGGTCGAGTGAAGTGGTGTCGGGGGAGCCGGGGCGGGAGCCCCCCAGTGAGTCAGCACCCATGTTTCCCCACTCTGAAGCCCGCTTGCTGTTGGTATAGGGCAGTAGCGACCGGTTAATATTTACCGCACGGCCATCAGCCCTGACGCACACACTCGGCTTTATCTTGTGTGGATTAACACGTTCATTCCTCACAACCACCTCAAGAGCAGGAAACTATCCCCATCTCATTTTTTTTTTTAAGATCTTATTTATTTGAGAGAGAAACAGTGAGAGAGAGCGACAGCATGTAACTGCACAAACTGGGGGCTGGGTGGGGGGGAGAGGCAGAGGGAGAAGCAGACCCCCCGCTGAGCAGGGAACCTGATGTGGGACTCGAACCCAGGACCCTGGGATCATGACCTGAGCCAAAGGCAGACACTTAACTGACTGAGCCACCCAGGTGTCGTTGTTATCCCCATTTTAGAGAGCAGGGTGCCGGGACTCAGGCAGGTTAAGTAATCTGCCAAAGGACACACAGTAAAGGATGGTCTGACTCCAGAACCCCTTCCTGTAGCCCCCAGGCTAGGCTGTTTATGGAACAAGAGAGAAAGTAGTCAGGGCTAAGCTAAAGGGCTGTGGGGTTTCAGAGAAAGGAACAAGCACTCTGGTGAGGAGTGAAGGTGCTGACATTTCACAGTAATGACAACCAGTGAACGTCCGGGAACGGCCACGGGGCAGGTTGCACTGCTGGTCATTGTCTATAGCATCTCATTTAATCCTCTCCAAGAGCCGGTGAGAAGCAAATACATTTACATCTCCAGGTTATAGGTGAGGGAGCTAAGGCTCGGCGCACCACTTGTCATGGGCCACAGAGCAGGCAAGGTCTCCTCCCTGAGGACACCCCCGCCCCCAGGGGGCTACAGCGGGGTGATAGATGGTTCCAGGAAGCTCACCTAGCATGGGCCAGGTAAGGTGGCCTGCACAAGCTCCCCAGGTGACACAGGGGCGCCAAAGGGACAGGTGTCCCTTCTCCCACCCTCCAGAAGGCAGCTGCCTTAAGAGGCCCTAAAGGGCTTTCCAGCTGCCTTATCAGACTGAGCCGATCCCAATCAGGAAGCTTCCAGGTGCTGTCCCATCAACCGTCTGCCCCACCCCCGCCTGCCTCAGCCCCGGGGAGCTGTGCAAACATTCTTCCCTGCCCTCCCCCAGCCCAGCCTCTCTGTTCACCAGCAGGCAGGCAGCCCGGGCAGGTGGCGCTAACTCTGATTGATTTCGCTTCATTTCAATCTTTTCCAGTTTCCCGCTGCGGCTTCTCTTCCTTTTTCCCAGGAGTCCTGTGGTTTATCTTAGGCCTCTGGGGGACAAATCTGTCTGCCCAATGGAAAAGACCAGGGGAATGTGTTAAAGATACAGACTCCTAGGCCTTGTTCTTGATCTATCAAATCTCCAGCTAAGTCAGGCAAGCAGGCCAGGCCCACCTCTGCCAGGAGGCCGTCCTGACCTCACCCCTCCACCCAGGGAGGGGGCACAGCTCCCCTACCTTGCCCGGTCCAGGCCTCCTGTCCCCAGCCAGCTCCATCCACACCTTCCCGCAGGGGTCCGACCTGCAGCCTAAACTCATAGGTGAGCCCTGGGTGGCGGAGGTGCCCAGCTGCCACCCTGGGCTTTGCTGAGAGCCCGGCACAGCTGCCCAGAGAACCTGACCTGCTCTCAAGCCGATGCAAAACCTTGATGGAGTTGTGGGGGGAGAAAGGCAAAAGCACCAGGAAGAACCACCTCAGGGGAGGGCCTGGGGCCACAGCAGAGCAGAAGGGCTGGCAGGGGTGGGAGCAAACCTGGGATTCCAGAGTTAGGAGAAGCAAGCCCCCCACTGCATGCGTTAGTGTTCTCACCATTAGTGGGCAACTTCTGAAACTAAGGACCCTCTTCCTAGGAAAATCTGTATAAACATCCAGTACTCAATTACATTCTCAGGGTGATCGCAGATGCCCAGAACTAAGGAGGCCTGTGGACCCCTGCTGAGAGTCCCTCTGGTAGAAGAACCCAAGTACTTGCCCCCAACAAGGCCACGGAGGAGGAGGCGGAGATGGAGCTCAGGGCCCACCCACGCTTGGGGGCTTGCCATCCCAAGACTGGGGGGCGCTGGGAGCCTCCTCCATGGGTTGAGAGAGACACTGAGGGTTGATTTGTTGCCTGGAAAATCCAAATGCCAAAAAGGAGGCCATATTAGGACACGGCCGTAACGGACTGTGCCTACGCTCCCAGGGAGGGGTCCTCGAAAGGGCTCTGATGTTCACGGCCACGTGCCTGAGTGTCTGACACTTTCTGTGGGTGTCCACTGAAACCCCGGGGGGAACAGAAGTCCAAGGGATCTGAGTTCCTTGCCCAGGACACAGCACGCTGGGATTTTAAACCCAGATCCGACTGCCTTAGAACGTGGTGTTTCTTCTCTACCCCACGCTGGCTCTGTTTCCCCTCCGAAGCCAGAACGCCTTCCCCTGACCCTGCACCTGACATGGAGTGGGTGCCCATGGATGGATGGGGGAATGAATGAATAAGTCAACTTGCTTCTGAATTATACAGCATTTGGGTTTTAAATCTAAGCCCAGATTTCCTGGCTAAGACGGATACATGAAAGCAGCCTCCTTTAAAAATGAAAAGCAGAAGAAACAAACATAAAAGGAAAACCAATTCCAAATTAATCCCACTGAAGATCGCTGGGCCTTAGGCAATGCCCAAGAGGTAGGCCCCGGAGAAAGCCAGGAGGGGGTGGTGGGAGAGACCAGAAGGGTGTTGGGGGGAGGGCAGGCTCTGGCACATAGGGGCTGCTCACCTATTTGAACCCTCAGGCCTGGCTGAGCTGTGTGCTATGTACCTGTTCCAGCCAGACCCTCAGCTTCTCCCTCCGGGGAGACTTCCTTCGTCTCTCCGGCCAGGTGGACTCTCTCCTTCATCTCTGTGTCATTCCCCTGACCCTTACCACGTAACACAATGTGATATATTCGTTCACGCGCTCAACTCGGCACACATTCATTCAATGTGCCTTAGCTGATTGTGTCATTCAGTTCCTGGGGACCCATGGGACCGGGTGCAGTTCTAGGCACGGGGATGCCACAGCAAACGCGGTCGCTAACAGCCTCTTCCCTCCCAGAGTTCACAGTTTAGCAGGCCGGGTGAATACTAAACAAGGAAACGAACAATGCCGTGGTACCGGGTCGCGTGGCCGTGCGTGCTAGGAAGCAAAACAAAGCAGGTGGGTTAGAAAGTGGCCAGACTGAGTCTATTTTAGATGAGGTAATCACGGAAGGCCTCTGGGGAGGTGGCATTGGAACTGACCTCTTTTTACCACAACTGCAGACATAAAGTTAGCCAGGTAAGCATCCTCAGGGAGCTCACAGTCTAGCAGAGAACAGCCAAGCCAGCCTTTTCTCAAGTGCGTGGGGCCAGGTTTGGCTCCTCTGAACATCCCACACACTGGCCGGCGGAGATCTTTCCAAACACAAATCTGGCCAGGTCCCTCTATGGCTCCCCACTGCCCTCAGCATCAAGCCCAAATTCCTCAGCCTTCCATCCTAGCCTTTCGGGACTTGTCCTGCCCTCGACTTTCAGGCTCATCCCCCCTTGCTGCCTTCAACACCCGCCGTCCTCAGATGCACCCAAGTTGAGCCCCCAGCCCACGCCTCCACGTCCCTCCACACGCTGCTTCTCTTTCCAGGTAAAATCCTCCTCATCCTCTAGTCCCAAAGGCAGCCTCCTTCACTTTTAGAGAACACAGTTTTTTATTGTGACAGGTGGTTGGGGAAGTTTCATTGCAGGGAGAATGAAACAGGGCGAGAGAACGAGGCAAAGACTAAAGCCATAAAAGAGGAAACAGCCCTCTCCCATCCTTAAATGGTCCCTGAGCCCCAGGTGGTGCCCGACTTCCTCCTGGCAACACTCTGGGGCACACTTATCACATTATATACTGCCAACTGTTTTCCCTATCAGCTTGTCCCCTATCTCCCTGCTGGCCCCAGGGTCTAGCACCACAGCAGCCAGAGAGGAAACTCCATAAACATTTGGAGACCAAATGAGCAAATGCACAGAGACCGATTTTCTCTAGACTTCAACCTTTGGATTCCATCTAGTGGCTGGTCCGTCACTGGCCTCTTCTCCTGTTGGACGTGTCCCCAGAGCACTTCCATCCCTCTCTAAGCCCCCACTCCAGATGCTCCAGACTGTGTTTCCCTGGGTGAGGGGGTGGGGAGTGTCTCATGGTTTGGGGGAGTTACTGAGCTTGCCATACTCACCCTGGAGCCCCCCCATCTCCCAGTGCACATACACCTTCTCTCCCCTCTCTCATTCTAAAGCCTGGGGGTTTCCTAAGATCTTGATGCTTGGGACAGCCTTGCTACCACAGGGTATGAGGAGCAGGGAGGGGGAGTGCCGGCCATGTGACTCAGGGGACTCATCGACACAGGGGCAGTCCTCCCGACACCCCAAGCTGCAGACCTGTCTCCACAGACTGCACTGTTCCCAGCTGAACCCCGTCTCTTCTGGGATGAGCCACGAGCAGCCCTGCCCATCCTCATCTCCCACCCCCCAAAGGCCATACACAGCTCCTTAAGGTGGGCTTTTCTTGTCCGTTATGTGGTCTGAATTTCACAAACACCCCCGTGAGACAGAAAAAATGGGCCCTATAATTGTGCCTTCACCTGACGAGGAAGAAACAGGCTCAGAGAGAGGAAGTGGGTGCATATCATGGAACCCCAAGGGAACTCCTAGACCATTTTACACAGAGGCACACTGAGGCCCCTATAAGGGAGGGAGCTGGCCCAGGGTCCTGGAGTAAATTAGAAGCAGGGCCCTTGACCTCCACCTCACACCGCAGCCCCATCTGTTTGGCCAGCTCCTGGTTAACCCCTAACAAACAAGATTGCTTCGTATCTTGGGGGTGGAGGGGCAAAGGAAGGGCCTGAAGCAAGGTTTGGAGTGCCCTCCCCCACCCCAGCAGCCGTCCCCTCCCGTGATGTCAGCAGCTGATCAGCTTTGTGTTCCGGGGCCCACAGTCCAGCCAAGCCACGGTCCACCAGATCCCAACCATCCCCAGCCAGGGCCACGGCCGGACAGGCACGGGCCTTCCATCCACCCCATGGTAATTAAAAACACACCCAGGCCTCTTCCAACGCGAGAGGGGCCAATTTTCTTCCCCTCCAGCACCGCTGACGGCAACCTAAAGAGCAATATTTATACCAAGCTCCCCATAATACTGTAAACATCCCAATGTATAGCGGGCCAACACATGAGTCATTTCCCCAAAGCCATAGTTAATAAGTGGTACCTCAGCCATATTCCAGGGAACTCCCGCCAGCAGCCAGGCCCCAGGGCTGCCCTCCACACCCAGGGCCCGTGGCACCCTCGGTGCCCCAGTGGCCCCACTCTGGGAAACCACAGGCAACCACCAAATCCTCCAGGAGCTGAAGGACAGTTGCCTGCGTTCGAGAAACCTACTGCCATCTAGGGACACCCCTCTACCCGCAAACTGCGGTCACTAAAGCACACACACACACACACACACACACACACACACAAAAGCGCAAAACTAAAGTTACAGCATGGGGTCCCCCATCATGCCCTTTGCAGCAGCCACAGTCCTGCTCCTGGTCTGATCAGGTTTTTGTTCTGTTGTTTTTGTGTTTGTTTTGAGTTGCAAAAGGAGAAGGGGCTCCCCACCCACCCAAAGTGGCCTGAGATGAGGGGAACATATGCTTTCACCCCTCAGCCTGGGGTGGCAGAATCCTAGAAGGGCTCACCTGGTTCAGGGGCAAGAAAAGCCAGCAATATGAGCAGAGCCCAGGCTTCAGAGACCCCAGCCCTGGGTTCTGCCTTTTATCACGCAAAGGCCATGGGCGAGCCACTGACCTTCTGAGCCTCGGTTCCCCTTTCTATTAAAAGGGAGTAATAATCATGCCCACCTGGCTTCTGCGGAAGACTTATTTTGGGGAATCCAACAAAATTGTGGGTGGGAAAGCACTTTGTAAAGCTTAGAGTACCTTGTCAACTGTGCAGCACGTTGTAAACCACTGAGAGCTGCATGTAGTGCGAAGTACTTCATAAACTGTAAAGCGGGTTGGAAACTGTAAAGTGCAGTACGCATGAGAATCATTATTCGTATTCATTTCTCGCCCTACAAGCTTGGCCATCTCTGTGGACACACCCAGAGCCCACTAACTTTCCCTCCAGAGCAAGCTGGCTCAGGAGACCTGGCAGCCACCCTGACCCCTTGGGGGTCGGGTGGTACCAACACACGAAGCCATGGGGAGAGGGACCGGCGACCCCGGCCAAGGCCAACACATGGCAAGAGCATCTGGTCCGGCCCTGGCGGCAGCTGGAGAGTTCCCGGGGCTCCAGCGGCCACGCTGAGCTCTGCCGCCAGCGGGGCGGTGGCCGGCAGGGGTGCCCGGAGACCCCGCGCCGCGGAGAGATGCCCACGGACCCATCCCCCGCCCCCCGTAGTCCTCCCCGGGAGGGGACCCCATTGTACGCCGCGGGCGATGGGCAGGCACCGGCGCGGGAGGCTGGAGCGTTCACTTCCACTCTGCCAGTCCCCCCCTACCCCTGCTCTTCGGGGCGCCTGCCGCATCCCGGGGGCGCAGACCGCCGGCCCCCGCCCCGGCCAGCCGCGGTGCCGCCCTCCCTCTGCTCCCTGCCAAACTTTCCAGCCCCGACTGCGCGCCGGGCCCCCGGGCCGGCGCCCCTGCACCCCGTGCCGAGCCAGGCCAGGCCCGCACGGAGCGGGTGCCCGGGCCGGGGGCGGCGAGCGCGCGTGGGCAGCCCCCGGCCCTGGGCGGCGCTCGCCGGGCTGGCTACAAAGCCTCGGCAAGATGGTCCCTTCGCCTCCTCCTGGCACAGTCAATCAGCGCCCGCCGCTCCCCGGGCGCCGGCGGGGCCCGCGCCTCCCGGCGCGGCCGGACACACCTCCCCGCGGCCACCTGCGCCCGGCGCGAGCCCCCGGGCAAACTTTGCGGGCCGCGGCGCGGAGGTGGGCGCCGGCGGCCGCCCGTGCCCGGCCGCTCCCCGCCCCCATCGCCCGCCCGCCCGCCCGCCCGCTCACCTTCCACCGCGGCGAGCAGAGGCAGCAGCAGCAGCGCGGCCCCCAGCCTCCGCAGGGCCATGGCTGCGCTTCCCGGGGCCTCGGGCCGCGGCGCCGCGGGGCCCGGGCGGCAGCGCGCGCCCCGGGCTCGGGGGGCCGGGGGGGAGCGGCGAGGCGCGGCGCACACACAGCCGCCGCCACCGCGCAGCCAGCAGAATGAGCCATCCAGCCCGGGCAGAACGGGGACCCGGGCTCCGCCAGCGCTGGGCACGGCCCACCTGAGCCGCGGGCGCGGGGGGGAGCCCGGCCCGGCCGCCGCCCCCCGCGCGCGCCCGGAACCCCAGCTGGCCGCGCGCGCCCCCCGAGCCCGAGCCCCCCCAGCGCCTGCGGGCCCACCCCGGGGGCGGCGCGGGCGCTGGTGCGCTGAGACCTCGCGCGTAGGGGCGACGGAGACCCGGAGCTCCCCCCGCGCAGCAGTGGTCTCTCCCGGCGCTGTGGCTCCTCCAGATAAAGCAGCGATTTCAGCCCAAATGTTTCTGAATTTTTATTGAATGCTGCAAAGCCGGAGAGCGTCTGGCGCGGCTGACAGGGGCAGGGAGAGGGGACCCGGGGGGAGGGCGGGGAAGGGGCTGCCCAAAGCGAGGGCTGGCCCTACCTGTCAGGACCGGGAGTGCCACCCCCTCTTCTCAGCCCTGCCACCCGGGTCCCTGCGGCTACGAAAGGGACCGAACTGCAATGAATGAAAAAAAAAAAAAAAAAAGAGAGAGAGAGAGAGAGAAAGAGAGAGAGAAGGGGGGTTGGAGATGGGAACAAAACAGGCGGCTTTCCCAGGCGCTGGGGCTGGGTTGGGGCCTCCGCCCGGGAGAGTGGGCCTTGGCGCTAACACGAGGGCCTTGGGGGGGGGGGGGGCACTCCGGCGGGGGGGGGGCCGGGCCTGGCAGACATACCCCAGGCCTACCCTCCCCGCCTTGTTCTGAGCGAGCCCACGAGCCCCTCCCTGCAGACCCTTCTATCTGTACACTAGGATTCTCTTTCTCTGTTCGTCTTGTTCTTAATGCAGTTTGGGGGTGAAGGAGGCGGATTAGGGGGCATCTGCGGAAGCCTTCCCCGGGCGGAGTGGACCTCTCGGTGCGGCCATGGTTTTGTGCACAGCTGTCCCTTCAGGGAGGACACAACCCCTTTTCCATCCCTGTGGGCCCAGCCCTGCTCTGACAGCCTTCATCACCATCATCATTAACAGGCATTTCGAGGCCGGATGGTGGGCAAGCTTCAGGGGGCCTGCAGGAATCACCCAGGCAGGGCCCCTGGCCTTTTCGAGCTGCCTCCTGACAAACAAGACTTAACCAGGAGCTTCCTGCTCTGTGGAGTGGGTGTAAGAGCTCAGTTGAGGTACGGGCGGTTTAAATTCACTCCACACCACCCAGACCTGTCCTGCCCCTTTGTCCCACAAACTCTCAAAATGTCCCCACAATCCCCTCCCTTCAGAGCCCTCTCCACACCAAGAACAGGGGACCACAGACTCTGAGAGCCCATCTAAGGTTTGGAAAATTGGGTCTTCTTTGGAAGCTTCAGGAGTCCGATCCTAGAAGGACACCAGGAGGAAGTGGGCCCTGACGGCTGGGGTAGACTGCTAGGGAAGGAGCCAGCGGAAGAAATTGGGGGGGTAGGGGGGGGTCTATCCCCCTCCCAAGCCCGTGGGTTCCTCCTTGACCAGGATCAAGATCCGCTGGAGGTAGACCTGACCTTTATTTTCAGTTCTTGCTTTGTCAGACTTTGCAGAAGATCCAGGGTTTGGGAGACCCTGAGCTTGGCCCATCCTGGGACAAGACTCCCTCTCCTGGGCAGAGCAGCCCAAGCTACTGCACACACTGAGAGCCATCACCCAGGTGCCCCATCCCTTCCCAATTCAACAAATGTTTCTTGAGCACCTGTTACTATGTGTGCCGTGGACCGAGCTCTTCTGCATGGTTTCTGTCCTTGTGCCCTTGTCACCACCTACCCACCCCATCGGTACCTCCTCCTTTGACCCAAAATAGGGACAGTGGAAGCATTAATCATGGATCTGGTACCAGATCCTTGTTCCCTTATAGCTTGTTCCCTGAAACTTTCAGCCCTGTGAGGTAGGTGCTCACCTTTTCAGACAAGGAAACGGAGGACCAGAAAACTCGTCCAAGGTCATACAGTAAGTCAGAGCTAGGGTTCCATGCCAGGCTTGTCCGAGCCCAGCTCCGTCCCCTCTCAGGACTTTCATGGAGCCTTCAAACTCAGGAACCCATTTATCAACTTCCTATATCCCCTCTCCACTGATAAGGAAACTGAGGCCTGAAGAGGGAAATGACTTACTCAACATTATCTAATTAAATACAGATCAGTCCAGGGGCTTTAACTGGCTCTAAAGAAAAATAATGATGATAATAAAGTAAAGCCCCCTTAGCTCCCATCTTTTTCTCCCTAAACAATATCTTACTCCCCATTTGGGATCCTCTGGCTGCGCCTCTCCTCACCGATCTCTGGCAACTGCCCTTGGCCATGCCTTTGTCCCTGCTGTGCAGTCTGCCAGGGTGCTCCCCTCCACTCTTGCAGGCTTCAATTTGCCCCCCCCACCCCCCACCAAGAGCTTTAATTGACCTTGGCCTCACTCCCTCTCTGAGCTTTTGCACTTTGCAGTTTCCTGAAAGATGGTCAGCCCCCTGCAGAACCTTTGCTGGGGTCTCAGATTGTTTGTTTCTGATTTGCATCTTATCTCCGCCACCCCTGCAGACTGTGAGCTCCCTGCAGGCAGCGCAGGGGACTCAGAATAATAAACCCACAGGGCAGGAGGCCCTGGAAAACAGCTGACCCAATCCCCTCAGCTGCGAGGAAGACACGGCTTAACTTCATTTGTCTAATGACAACAGCTACTCACATTTGCAATCACGCTTTAACAGTTTACAAAGCAGTGTTCACACCCATCAGCTCGACTGATGCTAATTCAACCAGCCTATCCTGCCAGCCAGCCTGGCAGCAGTGGAAGCTCCATTTTTCAGAAGGGGAAACTGGGGCCCAGAGAGGGAAAAAAAAGTACTTACCCAAGGACACACAGCAGATTTGGGGGTAGGGGTATGGCTGCAACTAGCCTTCTGTCACCCGATTCGTCCAGATCTCTTTCAATCCAATTTGATTAATAAACATCAATGGGGCACTTCCTACATGCCAGGCATGGGGGAGGCAGGGCCAGGCGCAAGAAGGCCCTGCTCTTCTAGAACCTTCCTTCTGCCGAATAAGACCTTTATATGGAAAAGATAACTAAGGTACCGATACGTGCCAGGAAGACACTAAAACAGGGTGATGGGACCTTGGGTGACTGGGGTGGGAGGAGGCTACTCTAGCTGGGGAATCACAGAAGTCCTCTTTGAAGACTGAAACATAGACATGACAGCTAAAACCTGGATGATGAGGGGGCCACCATGTACAAGGGTGGAAAAAAGAGTTCCAAGGAGAAACTGCAAATGCAAAGGCCCTGAGGTGAGCCTATCCTGAGCACCTTCTAGGAATCATAGCTGAAGCATGGCAAGCAACCGGAGTGTGGAGCAGATTAGGTCAGGGAGAAGAAAAATGGATTGTATTTTAAGCACAATGGGGAGGAATTGAGGATTATAAGGAGAGAATTGCTGTGTGACCTTGGGCAGTGCACTCACCCTCTCTGGGCCCCACTTGCCAGGAACACAGAATGAAGGCCTTAGCTGAGGTGGTTTTCTGAGGCCACTTTCCGCTCTGACTCCATTGTTGTGGATTCAGTGGAGACAACAAGAGCTGTGTCCTCATCTCCCCCATACCAGCAGAATGAGTCCTGGGCCTTCTGGGCTCTGAGGCCTTCTTCCTGAGGGCTTTCTGAAAAGGAAACTTGTTATGCTGAGTGACAGACGTAGAGGTCACCTCACAGTTTAACTATGTCTCCAACTCCCATCCCAATGCCCCTTCTCTCCCCCACGCAGGACCCATGGGGGACACGGCCAGGGGTGGGTCAGACCCCAGTTGGAGCCAGTGCGAGACCAGGCAGAGTTCAAGTTCTAGTTCTGCTGCTCCTTTGCTGTGAGACCTTGGACAGGGCCCTTCCCCTCTCTGGACCTGCGCTGGCACGGGCAGATCTTTCCTCACAGATCCTTCCTCATGAAATTCACACACCAGCACTGTCCAGCAAGATATAATATAAGACCCATACACGATTTTTAAATTTTCTGGTAACCACATTAAAAAAAGAAAAAAAATAGGGTGAAGTTTGTTTTAATATATTTATCTAACCCAGTATGTTCAAAATACTAGTTTCAACATGCAATTAATGAAACATTTGACATTTTTTTTCATACTTAGTCTTTGAAATCTGGTGTGTATTTTTTTTAAAAGATTTTATTTATTTATTTGACAGACAGAGATCACAAGTAGGCAGAGAGGCAGGCAGAGAGAGGAGGAAGCAGGCTCCCCGCTGAGCAGAGAGCCCGATGTGGGGCTCAATCCCAGGACCCTGAGATCATGACCTGAGCCGAAGGCAGAGGCTTTAACCCACTGAGCCACCCAGGCGCCCTGGTGCATATTTTATATTTTAGCATCTCTCAATTTACACCAGCCACATCTCAAGGGCTCTGCCCTTGGCTACATGTGACTAGTGGCTAGTGGTTACTATATTGAATAGCATAGATTTAGACACTGACGTCAATAATTACCCTACGGAGCAAAAAGTGCTCTTTAATACAGGCTGTCCAAACACTCGAGGGGCACAGAGGACGAAGTCGCTCCCTCCCTCCAGAGAAGGAAGGCTTCCTGGAGGAGGTGACAATTGAAAGACGAAAGAATCTTACTGATGGTCCATATCTTTCCTTTCTCTTTTAAGAAAACATTTTATGCCTCATGATAAAAGTGGAACATACCCACTGATAAAAATAAAGAAGATATAAAAGAGTTCAGGGGGAAAACAAAAACCACCCATCATTTCCCCAGCCTGAGAGCCACTGTTCATGTTTTGATCCATTTCCTTTCAGGCATTTTTCTAGACGCAAGTAATTTGCACATAACTAGAAGCTTTCCTAATGCACAGTGTTCTGTCCTATTCCCCCCACCCCCACCTAGCCCTGTGGGGTGAGCATTTCCCTGGGTTGTTAAAAACTCTCCTGCAGGGATGCCTGGGTGGCTCGGTCGGTTAAGCCGCTGCCTTCGGCTCAGGTCATGATCCCAGGATCCTGGAATCGAGTCCTGCATGGGGCTCCTTGTTCGGCAGGGAGCCTGCTTCTCTCTCTGGCTCTGCCTGCCACTCTGCCTGCTTGTGTGCTCTCTATCTCTCTCTCTGACACATAAATAAATAACATCTTTAGGAAAAGAAAACCAAAAACTCTCCTGCAGCTGTATTGCTATCAGCTGTGTACTATTCCACAGCCCGGATGACCATAAAGCTGGCAACTTTGTGCACCTTCCGGCTTCACCTAAAGATACCTGCAAACCCAGCTCCGCTTTGGATGCCCCTCTGAGCACAGCGCCTGCAGGGATTTTGGTGAGGAGCAACCAGGAGGGGAGGGTCCCCTGAAAGTCTCACTGTGCCTCACTCCTCGCTGCCAGCCCTGGGTCTTTGTGACTTGGAGCGGGAGGCTGGGCTGGGCTGAGGCTCCGAGCAGACAGACTCCCCACTGCCACCTGGCGGCCTCGGAAGTTAATGCACCCTCCGGGAGCGCCAGCAGAAGGTAGGGACCCAGGCAGGAGGTGCTGGGGTGGAGGGTTTCCACATCTGGGTCTCCACCAGACTTTGTGATCAGCCTTCTGCAGTGGAGGTCATCTGAGCATCTATTCTGGAGAAGAGCTTCCCTCCTGCTCTCATTTTGAAGGGCCACAGGTGTGGGAGAGGGATAGCCTGGGTTCAAACCCAGCTCCACCTTTTCTGAGCCCTGTGACCTTGGGCTAGCCACTCCACTTTTCTGTGCCTCCCTTTCCTCATCTGTAACATAAGCTAATGATACTGTCCATCTCCTAGAGTGGTGAAACGAGACATTACATGAAATGCTCACCACGGAGCCCGTGTTTTATTTTTTTATTTTCTTTAACAACTTTTTAAAAAAGATTTTATTTATTTATTTGACAGAGACCACAAGTAGGCAGAGAGGCAGGCAGGCAGAGAGAGAGAGAGAGAGAGAGGAGGAAGTAGGCTCCCTGCTGAGCAGGGAGCCCGATGTGGGGCTCGATCCCAGGACCCTGGGATCATGACCTGAGCTGAAGGCAGAGGCTTTAACCCACTGAGCCACCCAGGTGCCCCTGAGCCCGTGTTTTAAGTTAACTGAAAGCTATATAGCCTCATCTTCTTTCTCTAGGTCTTTGCTCACGACCCTCCAGCTCCTGGAAGGTTTTCCTGAAACTCTAAATCTTCAATTGAGCCACTTTCTTGCTCAAAAGTCTTCAATGGCTCTCCATTGCTCCCTGAAAGAAATACAAACTCTGTACTTGATATTCGAGGTCCTTCAGAAACAGGACCCAGCCCAGCTTCCCAGTCTCACCTCCCACTGTTCTCCTCTGGGTCTCCTCTGGTCCAGCCAAAGTGTTGTCCTCAGTGCCCCAGGAGTACCCTCCATGTTCTCATATCCAGGTTCTTCTCACATCCTGTTTCACCCTGGACCACATTCTCTCCATCCTGTCTTCAGAAGATTATTCAGCTTCCAAAGGCCTGGTCACATCCCACCTCCTCCAGGAAGCCTTCCACAGGTCACTCCCCGTCAGGGTCCCCAGCACGCTGATGGCACACAGCCCGATGTCCTTCATCTTGCAGCCCCACAGGGCGGAAAGAGTCTGGGCTTTGCAGTTAAAGGAGGTATGTGTTCAAATACGTGTGATCTGAACCTCTTTAAGCCTCAGTTTCTTTCTTTGCAGAATGGGCCTAATCCTTCAAGGCTTGTCAGGAGTACGGAATGAGAGGGCGTGATGCAAAATGCTTGCCCCAAGCAGGTACCTGCAGGATGTTACTTTTCTTTTCCTGCTAATTCATGCTCTCTCCAGACAGGAATCCCCTTTGGGGCAGACGGCCTACTGTTCCCCTCTGAACCCCAAAGGGCCTGGCACCTGGGGACTGAGTAATTGCTCGCTCTAGTGAGTGGAAACTTCTTCCCCAGCAGCAGAAAGAATCTGCTTGGCTTTGAAACAGGTGGTAAAATACTCCTCGTATCCATGGCCATGGGAATTACTACTTAGGGCCAGAGTCACTCCCTGCAGGGAGCAGTGTGTAGCCCAGGGTCCTGGTAGGAGAGGGTGGGTGAGGGTCCCAGACGGCAGCCTGTCTCCACAGCCTGTTCCCACCTTTCATCTGCTGCGATCCTTACAACAATCTCATGAGCATGGCAGCCTTCCCCACTCTACGGTGGAGGAAACAGCAACCTGGAGAGGAAGTAACTTAGCTAAGGTCACTCAACAGACTCCTGAATACTGGGCCGGGAGCCAGGTTCCCTGATCCCCAGGTGAAGGCCCCTTTGAAGTCCCTTTGAAAAGTCATCAGATGAAATGTTGGGAGACCGGAGTTCAAATCCTGGTGCCGCCATTTACTTTCTGCGTGGCTTTGCGTGGCTGTGTCACTTCCTGAGCCCCATTGTCCCTGAGGCGGGGCCCCCGTCGGGAGATGAAAGGCGCCGAGAGATGGGAACCTCCTCTGTAAACTGTGGGTGCTGGATCCAGGTAAAAGGTTGTGAGGCGGCCCATCTAGCCCGATAGAGGATGCTTTGATCTTTGTGCCACTCCGGAGTACACAGGGTTTTTATGGCTGGTCACCTGGCCAGCCATTTCCCGATTCACCTTTCTCTTAGAGTTTGAAAGAGCGGTTTGGGTGCGTGCCTGGCAAGAGAGGTGCAGCAGGGTGGGGTTGTTGGGCGGGAAAGCTGGGTGCTGGGTGTGGAGCGCTGAAGATCGGAGAGCTGCCCTCCTCCAGTCACTCAGAAAAGACCCAGGCTGAGCTGGGCGCTGGGGTTGCGGGATTGCAGGGAAGACGAGAGGGCGCAGGCAGTGTTTAAGGGCCACTGCTCGTGAACAGAAAAACTCATAGAACCAGGGGTAGCTCAGCTCTCTGGAAAGGTTCTGGAGGAAGAGTAGAGGTCCAGCAGGGCAAAGATTCTAGCTCGTTCCCATTGAAACAAGAGCAGGCACAGGGAGGTGTTCTAGAAGTATTTACCAGCCAGGAGAGCGGGTGGGTGGATGGATGGATGGTTGAAAGGGAGGGAGGATGAAGACAGGAAGATATGCTTCCAGGAGGCGTTGGCATAGGATCGTGACAATTCTCTGGATCATGAGAAATGGACTCAGGACACATCTGGCAATCAAAAACCTGGAAGCTGCGGCACCTGGGTGGCTCAGTGGGTTAGGGCCTCTGCCTTTAGCTCAGGTCATGATCCCAGGGTCCTGGGATCAAGCCCCACATTGGGCTCTCTGCTCAGCAGGGAGCCTGCTTCCTCCTCTCTCTGCCTGCTTCTCTGCCTACTTGTAATCTCTGTCTGTCAAATGAATAAATAAAATATATTAAAAAAAAAAAGCAAACAGGAAGCTCTACTCCATGATTAGGACTTAATAGAACCCAGCAAAAGGAGGCCTGAACATGACTTGTGATCATTCCGAGTTGAAGGCATCTCTAACCACTGAGATCATGAGCATAATAATGGGAGTTGCCATGGGCTCTGTTGAGCATTTCACCAATGTGAGCTCATTTATCCCTCAAAAAATTCTCCCAGGGTGCTTGCCTGGGGCTCTGGGCCCTCCCTTCTCTCTGCAGGCTGTTCCCCCCAGTACTGCCTGACTCTGATTTTTGGGAGAATCTCGGGTTGGCCCAGATCTGTGTACAGCACAGATAGTGTCCATCCTCCTCCTGGGCCCCTGACCAGTCCAAAGTCCTGCTGCCCTTCGGTCTTGTGCTGTCTGGGATCTCAGGTGGGTTGGAGCAGTGTCAGGGCTAGAACTCAGATCTCCCAGGAGCAGGCATCAGGGGTCCAGAATAGGTTCTGAGAAGCAGAAAAGAGAAGAGGCTTTTAAGCCAGTGGGCCCAAACTTCTCAGCTTTCCCAGACTTCTCTTGGACAGACTGTTTCTGGAAAGAGGCCTCAAGATGTGTCTCCACACAAATGATGATAAGGATAGAACCGGAGAATTTCTAAATTTGCAGCCTGGCATCAGCTTCTCTACCCGTCTCATTTTACAGATGTAGGAACTGAATCTCAGAGAAGGAAAGTGATTAACTCAAGGTCACACAGCGAGTTAGTGATAAGATGTTCCCTGGGTTATGAAGTGGAATTAGCAAATGGTTTCAGACTTCCAGTGATGGGGCCGGGACAAGGAGCTCAAGGGGAGTCCAAGGAGACCAGGCAGGGGGCTCTCTTCTTTCTGGGACCATTGTGAAGGCTGAGTGAATGAAGTTCAGCGTTGTAACTGTCTGAGATGACTTTGGAAAGCAGCCAGCTTGTCAATTCTACCTATTAACTAATAGTCTATTATTTTCCTCTGGGATTAATTTTTAAATGCAAACGGTATGTTTTATCACACACTTGAACACTTAACATCCACCGATAGCTGATCTTTGAGTGGGGGCCAGACCTTCCTTCCTTCAGTAACGCCAGGGGCCCAAGCAGCCCCAGGGGAACGCAGAGTTGGAAGGACACGCGGCTGCCCATTCCAACCTCTGGTGCCTGAACCCCGATTCTGCTCCATACCATGACATATTTGGGAGGGGTGAGCAGTTGGGATAGCATGAGGGGACAACAGTTGGAAATCAGGATCCGGTCTTCCCTGCCCAGGATATTTTCCTCCACATAATTAATATCACAAAGAGACGCTGAGTCTGCATTGGATTGTGGGGATTATGCAAATGAGGCCATAGAAAAGGAGATTCCTGAGCTCCTGGTTGCTCTGGTTGCAGGAAAGGCCCGTCCAGAAAGCACCCAGCATGGCCGAAGCGGGGACAAGGACCACGGGGAGGCAGTTGGAGGGACCCTGACTTCACAGGGCCCAGCCAAGGGCCAGAAATTCTAGAGGGAATCTGGAGGCAGGTTTTCCTGGCAGAGAGGAGTTTGCATTGATCATCCTTACAGGAGCTCAGCCAGAGAAGCGGAACTGACTTCTCCAAGCAGGCGGAGGCAGAGGAGAAAGGGTAAAGCCCGTGGAGTCCGCATCCCTGCTCTGCTACCTGTTGGTTGTGTGGCCCTGGCCGAGCCGAATCACTCCTAGAAGCCTCGTGTCCTGTCATCAGCGTCACCCTCCTGGGGTTGAGGTGAGCACCAGATGAGATGCTGTCCGTTATATGGTGGGTCTCCTTGGCCACCTGCTTCATGTGGAATGAACGTAACCATGATTCACGTAATATTATAATGGTAGTAGCATAAACAGTATAATAATACAACATCAAACGACACAGAAACATGTGTCATACAGCAGCAAATGCTTGAAGAGAACCGACAGGAGCTGGAGAATGTTCTGAGCTCTGCACGTACGCTAGCTCGTTTGAAGGCCGTAGCAGCCCTATGAGGTAAGTACAATGCACCCATTTAATGGATAAGGAAACAGAGTTAAGTTAAGAGGCTTGCTGAAAGTCACATAGCTGGTAAGTTGCCGAGCCGGGATGGCTATTGATTCCCACCTATGAGCTGGGCAATCACGTTTCTCTCACCCTCCTCAGCTAAGGAAGGGGATGGCAGATACCTCAAGGTCAGGAGACCCAGGGTCTGGGTCTGGCTTTCCCTCAGATTGCGGGGCCTGGGTGTCCTAAGCTGGCATCCCCAGGAGTATGTGCGTAAGGAGGGACACATTTGTTGTGTTCTCTCCTCTGAGCAGAGCCTGGCTGGTCAGGGGCCCTCATTACCAGCTGCTTATTTTATTTTATATATATATTTTAAGATCTTATTTATTTATTTGACAGACAGAGATCACAAATAGGCAGAGAGGCAGGCAGAGAGAGAGGAAGGGAGGCAGGCTCCCCGCCAAGCAGAGAGTCCGATGTGGGGCTCGATCCCGGGAACCAGGGATCATGGCCTGAGCCGAAGGCAGAGGCTTTAACCCACTGAGCCACCCAGGTGCCCCTTATCTTATTTTTTATTTTTAAAAGATTTTATTTACTTATTTGACACATCCAGAGAGAGAGAGAGAGTAGCAGGCAGAGGGAGAGGGAGAAACAGGCTCCCCGTGAGCAGGGATCCTGATGTGGGGCTCGATCCCAGGACCCTGGGATCATGGCTTGAGGCAAAGGCAGATACTTAACTGACTGAGCCACCCAGACACCCCTGATTACCAGCTGTTTCGATGCCACAGAAGGGCCCTAACGTTCATCAGTTTGACCTGCCCATTTTACAGTGAGGAAACTGGAGGCTCCAGGAGGGAAAGTAACCCATCCAGGGTAGCAGCTGGCATTAGGAGCAGGTCTTCTGTTGGCCAGCCCAGAGTTTTCTTCCCTCCCTGCCCCCACTCACACAGGGGAACGGATTTCTGAGCCACTAACAGCCTCACGGGCTGAAAATGTTTGCAAACTTGAGTCATGAGTTCTGAGCGAGACCCTGGGGTGGGGACAGGCACGAAAGCTGAACGGCCTTCCCGCTTGTCTGACCACAGAGAGAGGCCCAGACAGAGGGGGAGCTCTCGGTCAGGTGCCCGGGCAGGGGCTAGGCTGTGCGTGTGGTGGGGGGAAGGCAGAAAAAAACAGAGCCTGGGTCCTGCCGTCCAGGAACGCACAGCCTGGTGGGATAGTCAGACCCATGACAGTCACACTTGCCACTGCCACCAGTGGCGTTTATTCAAAGCTTACCCCATAGTGTACACCGTGCTATAGGCTTTATACTCATCCTCCTCGTAAGTCTTCGCCACGATCACTGGCTGGTATAATCATAATATATAAACCAGTGATATATTAATAATAGTGGCACACGTGGAATATAATGGTACCACCTATAGAATCAGAGCCCATCTAGAAATCATAGCCATTTTGCAGATAGAGGCTTTGAGACTCAGAGAGACTGAATTACTTGCCCAAGGCCACACGACACGGCAGCAGATGAAGGAGGGGGGGGCCTCACCCCAGCTTCTGCGGGTCCCCAGGGCCCGTGTTCTCCTACCGCTCTAACACGGTGGCCACAGACCACACGTGCTATTGAGCACTGAAACGTGGCTAGTACCAACTGAGATTGCCATCATGTAAATAGACACTAAATCTTGCAGACTTAGTAAGAAAAAAAAAAAAGAATGTAAGCTATCTCATTAACAGTTTTTTTTTTTAAATATTGGTGACTTGTTGAAATAACATTCAAGATATATTGGGTTAAATAAAATGTTATTAGAATTAGTTTTACCTGGTGTTTGTTTGTTTGTTTGTTTGTTTTAGTGTGGCTACCAGAAGATTTCAAATTATCCGCTGGTGGGCACTTTAATCCTTCTGGACGGTGCTGACAGGGATTTCTGCAGTGATACAATGGGCCATTCTGCATGGTCCACTGTGGTATTACTAAGTCACAGATGGCCATCAAGAGCTTGGAATAGGACGATTGTGACTGAGAAAGGGAGTTTTTAATTTTATTTCATTTAATTAATTTATATTTCAATGTAAGTGGTTGCCTGTGGCTAGTAGCTACCTACGGATGGCGGATCTCCAGACCATTAGGATTTTCTGCCCCGTGAAGACACATAAGCACCCCAGTAGGCTAGAGGATTCCTGGTAGGTATGTTTATACAGGGTATGGGGCTTCGAAGACCTTGCTGTGTCTGAGCAAGTGGAAAGTGTCTCCGAGTTGTGGAAACGGAGACTCAGAGAGGTTTAGAGATTGCCCAGGGGCACACAGCGCAGGGGTGGTAGTCAGGACAGCCTCACTCCAAGCCCCAGGCTTGTCCTCAAGCTTTGTCCCCTCCTTTGCTGGGGGGACTGTCTCCAAGGACAGTGGCCTGGATCCCCAACCCCAAGCCTCAGAGCCCGCCCAACCTTCCCGTCACCCTGCTCTAAACCCTCAGATGTGATCACCTGCCTCCGTCTGCTCTCAGATACAGCTGACACCTGGCACAGGTCTCCCCATCACTCCCCCGCCCTCATCCCTCGACACTTCACGCTCCGATGGCCACTTCTCTGCGCCGGCCGCGCCCTGTCTCGTCCCATTCTGCTCGCACGCTCACCAGACCCTTTCCAACCTGTGACGTCCTCTTCTCCCGGAAGAGTCACGGCCTTGTTCATGACCTGCCGGATTTCCATGGCTTCTCAAACATCCCCCGATAGTTGAGGACGCAGACCCTGAGCTCCTGTCCCGTGGGGAAGCAGTAACAGAAACAGAAACACCAGGCTGATCGTGGGCCGAGTTTCAAGCCCAGCTCTGCCACCAAAGTCTGGGTGCCTCTAGGCAAATCACATCTCTGTCAGCCTTGGTTTCCTCATCTGTAAAATGGAAATAATGACCCCCTAGGGTTCTTCTGAACATGCAGGGTACTAAGGGATGCAAAGAACACTATTAATTGTCAAAAGAAACACAAATAGGGCAGAGGATCGTGGGTCTTCCTGGGGGACACTCACCCATCCTCCGCCGAGCATTTTCATGTTGTTGTGGTTTGAAAATATGGCCCCAAATTCTCAGGTCCTCCTCCCTTCGGGGGGTGGGGCTGATTCCCTCCCCCGGAGGATGGTTGGGACTTAGCGACCTGCTTCTGACTAATAGCACGAGGCAAACGCTATGTGACTCTGGAGACTAGGTCATAAGGAGGCATTTGACTTTCTCCTCTTGTTTGGATCATTCTGAGGAGAGTCAGCTCCCATGTCTGAGGACATTCAGGTACGTATCTGAGGGCCCAGGTAGAGAGGAATCCAGCCCTGCCGTCACTGGATGGGGGAGGCATCTGGTGAGGGGACCCGCCACCTGCAACCAGACCCTCACATGACCGCAGCCCCTACTGGTGTTCCAACTGTGACCTGGTGGGACCCTATGCCACCACCACCCAGCAGAGCCACTCCCGAGATCCTGACCTACAGAAACCACCATGTGATAACTGGTTGTTATTTGAGGCCAAGAAGTTTATATGTAATAATGAGAACACACATAGAATCACATTTAACTTTTGTAACATATAGATGTAGGTGTTATTATCCCCATTTTACAGATGAGAACATTGAAGCCCAGAGAGGAGAAGACTCTTGCTTAAAGCCACTCAGGAAGGATGTGGTGGGCTCAAGACCTCAGCTCTGGCTCATTTGAATTAAGAGCTGCTGCGAGTGGAAGTCTGTGCCCTACACCTCCAAGAGGTGCTCCCAGGATTGAGTACAGGTCTTCCTGAGCTGCATTATAAGCCGGCAGACTCCCAAGAACAGAGGCTGTAAACTACACATCTTGATCTCATCCCCATACCTGGCAACCTCATTGAATAAGTGTTTGAATGAGACACAAGGCATTTGGATCACGTGTGGCCCTGGGCAGTTCCCTTGGCTGAATTCATCCAGACATATGTGGGGTCTGAGGCAAGATACAAGTGGAGTTCCTCATATTATATATCTGGATATTTAAAAGGTAAAAAGCAGGGACGCCTGGATGGCTCAGTTGGTTAAGCAGCTGCCTTTGGCTCAGGTCATGATCCCAGGGTCCTGGGATCAAGTCCTGCATGAGGCTCCTTACTCAATGGGGAGCCTGCTTCTCCCTCTGCCTGCTGCTCCCCCTGTTTGTGCTCTCTCTTTCTATGGCAAATAAATAAATAAAATATTTTTAAAAATAAATAAATAAAATTTAAAAAACAAACCAATCAATAGTAAATGAGTTATGACAAATATACCTTTGGTATAACAAAATATAAAGTATGTGTAAAGTATGGTTTCTGTATGACTGAAAGTCAGCAAAATATCAAAGATTATTGGATCAAATTATTATCACATGTCTGGGTTGTCTCATGAGGGGCTGATGACATTTGAATGAGTGATAAAATTTCCAAAAAAAACCCCTGTGATTCATAAATTATATATTTACTCTATCAATTTTGTTTTTCTTGCCTAACTCAAGCAAAATCAGTAATTGTGTTGTTATAATCAAGATTTTCACATAATTTTTGTTCTGTTGATAGTAATGTGAAATTAGACAATCTTTCTCAAGTCATTGTATTCCTTAGATGGATTTTAATTAATTTCGGTTTGGGAAACACTTGCTCTGTTGAGAAGGTAGCAACAAATTGTCCATAATATCCTTAAAGCAATATTTAGATTAGAAAATGAGCCATGCATTTTACACAGCGAGCTCGAATGCCGTAATGGGGTTGCATACGTTATGATTATTGTGGAAAATATTATAAGCAGTTGAAGTTCTTCATTTAAATCCTATCATGTGTATCTTGATTTTTATCATCTGTCAAAGCAATATCTAGACCCAACAGTCAGTCATGGAAGCAACTGGTTATTGTGCTGTAAGCGTGTTACCTCTTGACTCCATACATACAAATATAAGGGATTATGAATTATTTGATATTGTGATATCGTGAAATGTTCTCCAGCCATACTGTGCAGCTCTTGCGGACACCAGGGCCTTTTCTGAGTACCTCCGGAACCACAAACTGGGACATGAGTACCTCCGGAACCACAAACTGGGACATGAAGACAAGCAAGGAGATGCACGCTTGGTCCCACTGCGCACCGATGGCATTTGTCCTGAGAGGAAGGACTTGAATTATTTGTTTTTTTCTCTTACCTAAGAGCAAAGGCTTCCCTCACCCTGATGAACGCCTCCCCCTTGTGCTCCAAGGCGGTCCCCATGTAGTGTCGGTCACCCCACAGTCTACAAGCTTTGGTGGCATCTGGACGCAGCTATCCTTTGTGTCGAGGACATGGAGCGAGAGATGAGCAAGAAAGTGTCTTCCTCGTCTCCCTGGGGCCTGAGCCTCATCAGTCGCGAGAGCGGGTGTTGACTGTGAGGGGCTATGCGGATGCCAAGTGACCGGGGCTGCACGTGTTCCTTAATCAATTGTTTGCGTCTGTGACATGGGGGTCTCTGTGTCCCTCCTGTGTGGTCTGGTAGGGCTGTGGCTGGTGCAGGAGCTGGCAGAAACCCAGAGGGTTTCAAAACTTTTATGGCCATAGCGCTCGCGTTCGCCATTCTAGTAATTCCTCTTTTTTTGTAATTATTTTATGAAATGTTCAAAGACAAATATGTTTCTCTCATTTCCTGTCTAATTTTAGTGCTGTTGCTTTAGGAAGCATTGACTGTCATTTCATTTTTTTTTCCTAAGATTTTATTTATTGATTTGTCAGGGAGACTACAAGTGGGGGAGCAGCAGGCAGAGGGAGAAGCAGGCTCCCCGCTGAGCAAGGAGGCTGATGTGGGACTCGATCCTAGGACCCCGGGATCATGACGCGAACTGAAGGCAGACGCTTAACTGACTGAACCACCCAGGTGTCCCTTAAGTGCCATTTCAGAAGATTTTCTATATCGGCATCTGTATCATTATGAGCTATAAAACTTTTCTTTTTAATTATGGCAGAAAACACATAATATAAAATTGACCATCTTAACCATTTTTAAGTTTAGTTGTTCAGTATATTCATGGGCTTGTGAAACAGAATCTGAGAATGGTTTCGTCTTTCTGAATGGAAAATCTATACCATTTCAACAACAACCCCCCCGCCCCGCCCCCAGCCTCTGGTAACCACCATTCTGCCATTTCTATGAATGGGACCCCTTTGGATCGCTAGTTTCTAGTAGTTCATTTTTATTGTCTTTTATAAAAGTATCAGTCTACAACAGATCAGAAATTTAAAAAACAAAACGGTCCTTCATGATGGTAGTTTGAGAAGCACAGGTCACCAAGGGCAGAGGGTAGGGCCCAGTCCTCCTTGCCCAGGTGGGTCTACAGGCATTTCAGATTTCCGTTGCTGGACCTCAGTTTCCCGAATGTAAGAAGGGGGTGACAGAACAGCAGTGCTGCGAAGGGCTCTGAAGCCAGATCACCCCAAGATGCTCTGGTGATTGGAATTCACCCCGTCAAGACCGGGCTGAGCGGCCCTGCAGCCACCCTCCATCCCCTCCCGGTGGGCCCTGCTCCAAGTCCCATTTCACGCGTCGAGGACTCTTTTGTCTCCACTGACACCTGGTTTCCTGCCTCTGCCGTCACAGAAGGGCCTTCTCATGGATGACACACATGGGCAGCTTCCACTGCTCACGTCCTGGCCAAAGGTTCACAGGACCACCCCCCACCGCCACCAAATCCACATTCCTGTCTGGTTGACTATCCCTCCTGTTTGCTGTGATTCACACAAGGGCTGGAAGGGACGAGCTGAGGTTAATGAGGATGCAGCCAAGGAGGTGGGAGGGACATGCTAGAATTTCAGAGCTGAAAGGACTTGATTCTATTTTTTCTCTTATTTCACAAGTAACATATGATCGCTGCAAAACAACGCCCAAAGATGGTATAGATGGTACACGTATATTCTTCTTTAAGATTTTATTTACTTACTAGAGAGAGAGAGATAGAGCAGAGTGAGAGAGCACAAGCAAAGGGAGCAACAGAGGGAGAAGGAGAAGCAGACTCCCCGCTGAGCAGGGAGCCCCACGTGGGGCTCCATCCCATGACCCTGAGATCGTGACCTGAGCCAAAGGCAGACACTTAACCTTAGACCGAGCTACTCAGGTGCCCCTGTATGTGGTTTTTTTTTTTTTAAGTTTATTTGACAGAGAGAGAGAGAGATCACAAGCAGGCAGAGAGAGAGAGAGAGAGGAAGGGAAGCAGTTTCCCTGCTTAGCAGAGAGCCTGATGCGGGGCTCGATTCCAGGACCCTGAGACCATGAACTGAGCCAAAGGCAGAGGCTTAATCCGCTAAGCCACCCAGGAGACCCTGTATATATTTTTAAAAGCCACCAGAATCCAGGACACCTGGGTGGCTCAGTCAGTTAAGCATCTGCCTTTGGCTCGGGTCAGGATCCCAGGGTCCTGGGATCGAGTCCCACATCGGGGTTTTTGCTCATTGGGGAGCCTGCTTCTCCCTCTGCCTGTCCCTCCCCCTGCTTGTGCTCTCTCTCTCTCTGTGACAAATAAATAAATAAAGTCTTTAAAAAAAAAAAAAGCAACCAGAATTCAGTGATAATCACCTTAAACGTTTTAGTGAATACTTTGCCTGTTTTTTCAAACATACTTTTAAAACAACATTAACAGGAATGTGTTACTTGTGTTGTTTATAATCCATTCAATATTTTTTTCCATTCAGGATTTTTTTCCACTCAGCATTTTTTCTGCATGAACCACTGGCTACCTCAACAGTGTGAGTGGCTGCAAAGTATCTCACTGTGTGTCCTTAGACGGGACATCTATTCTCTCTCTCTCTCTCATCTGTTTCCTCACTGTTACAAACAATCAACAACATTCCTGACGTCAATTTTTTCATTATTGCCTCAGAATGAAATTCCAGAAGTGGAGTTTCTAGGCCAAAGGCTTTGCATACTGTATTTGAAAGACTTTGGTGGGGCACCTGGGTGGCACAGTCAGTGAAGTATCTGACTCGGTATTGGCTCAGGTCATGATCTCAGGTTAGTGAGAGTGAGCCGATCGTCAGGCTCTGTACTGACTGCAGAGTCTGCTTGAGTTTCTCTCTCCATCTCCCTCTGTACCCCCATCCACATGCATTCTCTTTTTCTCTAAGACAAATAAAATAAATACATCTTTAAAAGGCTTTGGCTATAAGGTTTGACAGTATTGATGAATGTTGCCTTCAAAAGTATCAAGAGTGCCAATTTCAACTCATGCCTGCCAGCACTAGGTATTATCGCTTTTTGTTTCATTGTTGTTTTAATTTGTATTTCTTTGGACATGTTATTATGCTTATTGATCAATTATACTGACAAATATTCTGGAACTTATCTATCCAGCCCTTTATTTTGACAGTTATAAAAACAGGCACAGAGGTGAGGAATTCTTCCCCAAGCAAGTTAGGGACAGCCCACAATGGAAACCAAGTTTTCCAATGCTTGGGAAAGAAGGTTTCCCCATGATCCTGGGGTCCCTTGAGTCGATAAAGGGAGATGCAGGGTTATGAGTCAAGAATGCAAAAGGCTCCTCTTGTGTTCCGTGTCACTCTGTGGCATGAAATGAGTAACTCCTCCCATCTGAGCCTCAGTTTCTCACCTGTAAAATGAGGAGGCTGGCTAAGTGTGTTGGGAAGCTCTTTTCTCAGCTCTGAGATTAAGGCTATCCTACCATCTCCAAGTTGCTTCCCATTGCTAAGAGTTATAATGAAAATATGATACATGCATAGCCCCTACAGTTTACAAAACATTTCTGTGAAGTAAAGAGGAGCAGTCGTGTCACTGATGCCATCTCACAGATAAGCAAATGGAGGTCCTGGGATCGAGCCCCGCATCAGGCTCCCTGCTCAGCGGGGAGCCTGCTTCTCCCTCTCCCTCCGCTGCTCTCCCTGCCAAATATATAAAAAATAATAAAACTTTAAAAAAGAAATATTTATTAATTAATTTCAAAGTAGCAATAATAAACCCATTACACGTTAAAATAAAGAATAGATTTTTATTAAAGATAACTGTATTTTCCAACATAAGAGTCTTTAGTGGGCAGAGTGGCATTGTTTTAAATCCTTGCAGATCTCTTTTGTGTCTGGCTTATTATCATGAAAAACTTTTGATCTCACAAAAAACCCCAAAGGGTCTTGGGGATCCATACTCTGAGGCAGATGAACAGATGAGGGGATTCTGGAGAAACAGGGACCAAAGAGGAGGCGGCCTTTGTATCCCATCCCCTCCTGGGAGCAGGGCAGGGTGATGACTGAGGGCCGGGGGAGAAGGGGGACGGGGGGCAGATGGACAGGAGTGCTGGGAGGCAGAGTCTGGGTGCCTACTTAGGGGCTGGGCCAGGGCTCTGGTGCAGGAGCAAATTTGGGAAGGGGATGATAAATCATGTTTGGAACTTCCGGGGCTCAAAGTGTGTTTGGTCCCCCCACAGATTGGCACAGGGGCCTTGGAGGGGGGATAAGTTTGTGTGGGAGAGAAAGTGCCACTGAGGACCAGGGGAATGGTCCCCAATCTGGGGTACACCTGCAGCTGTTGTGGGACCAATGGGAGAGGTTGGTAAGGGGGGTGTGGCCTGGATCCTGCTCACCAGACAACCGGGAGCCATGGCGGGTTGGGGGGAGCTGTGGGGTTCTGTCTCTTCCCAGCTTGCTGAGCAAACACTGCCTGATCCAAGCCAGCTCCATGGAGGGGCAGCCAAGGAGAGGCTTCGTGAGAGCTCAGCCCAGAGGGGAAGTGAGGACACAGTGAGGGGTGAGCTGGGGGCCCAGAAGAGAGTGGAGAGGGTGTACAATATGTCCAGAGGTGGGAGACATTCACATGTAGGCCTTTACTGATGAAGAGACTATGGCCTCTTATGGTTGAGTTGGGCCGTGGGAATGCCAACCCCAGGCCGCCTGGGTCCTTCCTCAGGCAACGGGGGTGAGCCCCGTCCACATGCTAGCCCCACCCTGGCACAGCTGGCTCCAGGCCCTCACACGAGGTTGGCAGTCCCCTTGCCTCGATTTCCCTCCTCAAGGGCTTCATCCTCAAGTGTTCTCTCCCCAAGCGTTGGCAAGGCGGCTTCCTCCATAGTAAGCCAGGGGGGAAAAAGGACACCTTCTTCTCAAAATTTGTCCACAAAATTCCCAGACAGATTGTTGTCGCCTGGACATGAGTCACGTGCCCGCTTTGGAACAGGTTCCCATAGGCTGAGAGTAATAGGCTGTGTGGATTGGCCAGGCCTGGGATGTGTGCCTGCTCTTGGACTGGGGGGTGGGACGGGTGGGGGCCCCAGTGTCAGCCTCTCCCAAATGACAGAGTGCCAGGAAGGACAGGAGTTCCCCAGTGGAAATCTGGGAGGTCGCTGCCTGAAGAAGGGGCGCCGCCTCGGGACGCTGACAGCCGTTCCCTCAGACTGAAGCCCACAGAGCCAAGGGCCTTCCCCGCCCAGAAGTAACGAGCGTCCAGCCCCGCCCCCTTACATGCAGTGTAGAGCCGGGGTCCCCACATAGCACTTGGGGGTCGGTCAGATTCCGCTTCCATCTCAGCTGCCCAATCCCCGGCTGTGGGACCTGGAGGGAGTCATTTCTCTCTGGGCCCCAGTTTCCTCCTCTGTGGAAGGGAGGAACCTTTGTAAGAAGAGGCGAAGACACAGAGGGAGGCCGTGTGAAGACAGAGGTGGAGACTGGAGGGACGCTGTCATAAGCCAGGAAAAGCCAGGAGCCACCACAAACTGGAAGGGGCAAGGAGGGATTCTCCCTTCAGAGAGAGCGCGGCCCCGCCACAGTGTAGTTCCAGACCCCTGGGGCTTGGGGCCTGTGAGATGCTATATTTTGGTTGTTCCGAGTCGCCCAATCTGTGGCGTTTTGTTGTAGCAGTCTCAGGACAATAGTACAGCATCCAAAATTTTATTTATTTTTTATTTTATTTATTTATGTGTTCATTCCCCATGCTTCTCCCCAAGGGATCAGCCCCATGAGGCACCATGAGACTCCATGGGCGCCATCTGTTTTTGCCACTGCTGTGTCCCTAGTAGCTAGAACACAACCTGTTGCATAGGAGATGCTCACGAAACATTTGGCCAAATCAAAGAATGGCTGAATGCATGACTCCAACTTCTGGCATTCTTGGAGGACATTTTCTCGGCCTGGCCCCAACCTGCCGTTCCATTCAGGCCCTTCCCAGACCCTTCCCCCCAACCTCCCGGGGATTTTGCTTTGACAAATTGCAGTGGTGACAGGCCATGTTCCCATCCCCTTCTTCCCCCTAGACACACCCATTGTCCCTACAAGGGCAGCGCAGTCTAGTGGAGAGAGGAGGTGTGGGGACCCCAGAGCTGGTTTAAATTCTGGCCCCGGCTTGCCCAAGGACATCACTCAGACTGGTCCCTTAGCTCTCTGTTTATTTCTCTGGAAATGGGGATAGGATCACCATCCTTTCGGTGCCTAGAACACAGTAGGTGCTCAATAAATGGTAGCTAGAGTCAACTCTCCTTGGACATCCTCTCTTCCCCACGAGGCTGGCCTGAGTCTTTTCCTCCTACAGGAAGCCCTCCTAGACCTCTCTCGCTCTGACCCCAGCTCTCCACAGCTGACCCTCTGAATGGCTCCCTTGCTGCTCAGCACAGTCTGCCTGGGATCATTAATTCTCTTTTTGTGCATACGTGGCCCGTCTCCCTGGTTGCCTCAGCCGTTGGCCATGTTTTAATGAGGATTTCTCTTGGTGAATAAAGAAGTAGGCCTTTGATCTCCCTTCTGGAATTGGCTGTCTTTGATAGTCTGCACTGAGTAACTGCTGAGAGCCAGGCCGGAATTCAAGTCTGGGCACTGCGGCTGCTCGCTCTTGGACCCTTGGCAGGTGGCCTTCCTTCTCCTAGCCTCAGTTTCTCCTCAAGTGAAAAGGGCTCATGCTGAGCAGACATTCTGTTGTATGTAAATTAGCTCATCCATGAATTCAACGAAATGTCACCTTAGCCCTACTTCTTTCACAATATCCGCTTCTCAAATTTCAACTACAAATCGGTAATTATCCCCAGCTTACTGAGGAGGAAAAGTGAGGCCACGAGAGGGGAAGTAACTTGTCCGACCCCCTCAACCAGGTATGGGGTAGAGACAGGATTTGAACCATGGTTATCAAATTCCTAGTTTCACTTATTTCTGTAACCTCAAGCCAAGGTTAACTGGGAATGTTGTGGTCCGCTGGTAGCATCTTGGGGTGAATCAGAATCAGGACCTCACTGGGGCTCACTGTGCTCTGGGAAGGGGAAATCCAAGAGCTTCGGGCAGGAGGTCAGGTTGGGTGATTGAGATGGCGGTCCCTAGGGGCACAGGGTGTGGAAGGTTTGTCCAGGGAGGCCAGAAGAGACACCAGGATTTGGAGGAAGAAATGTTTCCAAAGGTGAATACAGTTCTTATGTAACTTCTCAAATCGCTGAAGTGCCCTGGTTCTTGGGGATGGTGTATGCGCTGCTGAAGTGAGCACCCTGGTTCTTGGGGTTGGAGTGTTTGTGAGGCCATGTACCCCAAGCTGGGTGAGCAGAGGAAGAAGGTCTACGAGAAGAGCAAAGAGTTGTCTGGGATTGACCCTACACTATGACCCAGACGGACAAGACCTGTCTGGGAAGCTCCCAGGAGAGACCCTGGTTCAGGGCAAGGGACATGCGGCTAGGTTCTCTGGGGGAAAGTGTGCCATGGGTGGGGGTAGGGCAGAGCAAGCCAGAGAGAGGACAGTGTGAGAGAGAGAGGAGAGACAGTGTGAGAGACAGGAGAGGTAGTGTGTGAGAGGAGAGACAGAGAAATGGAAAGCAAGTAGCAACATGATAGCAAGGAAGGCAGTGGGGAGGCAGAGGAGAGAGGAGAGAACCACAGACTCACTTCCATTCTCTGGGCAGAGCCCAGAGCTGGGGAATGGAGAGGCTGGGACAGTTTATAGGCCTGTTTCTACCCGAGCATGAAGACCCTGACCACCTCGCCCCTGTGTGACTCCTCAGTGGAGGGAGGCTTGTGGGAGTCAGGGCCAGATTCCCTCTGGGAGGAGAGAGGCTGGCTGGAGGCCTGGGTTGTGCTCTAGAGCTAGGTGATCTTCTGACAGGTGTGACCCCTTTCCTGAGCCTCAGTTTCAGCGTCTGTAAAATGGTCGGTATAGGGCTGGGGCGGGGGTGTGTGTGTGTAGAGGACAGCATCTGCCTCTGATATCCTGGATTCCAGCACTCCTGGGCTCAGGGCCTCACAGGGCTGGGAAGTGGAGGGTGGGGGCAGCTGGTCCACAGTCCCCTCTCTGGAAAGGATTCAGTCTGGACCTCAGCTGCTACCTCCCCTTCCCCATCCCAGCGCCTCCCTCCCCTTTGCCTGACTCTTTCTTCACTCTGCCAGATAAACCCCAACCATGGGGGTGGGTAAAAATGAGTCTTTGGGGCCAGCCATCAATGGGCAGAAACTCAGTGCTTCCTTCTCTTCCCATTTTGGGATCCGACCTGCTCTGGGCCATTCAGTACTGACTGTGGCTGCCATTATTGAGCACCTGCTGTGTGCCAGGCCCAGAACTAACATCTTGAATATGTCCTCTCATCGAACCCTCATAAACCCTTTCTGGGTTGCTGGGGCGGGGTGTAGGGAGAGGGTGGTTGGGTTATGGACACTGGGGAGGGTATGTGCTATGGTGAGTGCTGTGAAATGTGTAAGCCTGACGATTCACAGACCTGTACACCTGGGGCAAATAATACATTATATGTTAATAAAAATAATTTTTTAAAAACCCTCTCTGCCGGTGCCCACTTCACATTTGAGGGCTGGGGCAGTGCCAGGACCAGTCTGAGGATGTGAGTCTGAGATGGCAGAGCGGGCCCTGGGGCCCACCTCAGGCAGAGGCTGAAGCCGGGGCTCCCCAGACCACCACCCCAACTCTGGCACTACAGAGGGGCTGGACAAGCAGCCAGAGAGATGACTTTGGTCCCGGTTCTGCTCCTGCCCTCAAGGACATCACCCTCCTGCTCTGAACCCCAGCTTCTTCATCAACAAGATGGGACAAATAACGTTACCTGTCCCCCCTCAAAGCCGCTGTGAACCGTTCCACAACCAATAACAGCAAACACTGTGGGACACTTAAAGGTGAATTAGACACCATTCTAAGCGACTCTAAGTAATGATTTAATTAAATTAGGGCTTGGAACAACCCTATGAGGTGGTTACTATTACCCCATTTTACAGGTGAAGTCCTTGAGGCCCATAGAGGCTAACTTACCCAAGGTTGCCCATGGAGTTATGGAGGCTGGGACCCGGGGCTGGGGTACAGTCAGGACTTTATGAGGTCTGTGACCGCGGGCAGATCACCTTCTGCCCTGGGCCTCAGTTTCCCCATCTGTCCAAGGGTGGTTGTAAGAAAGAGGTGTGGGAGAGCTCTGGCTGAGTGAACCACAGTTACGCGGATGAGTGAATTGAGATTTGGCCCAAAGCTGAGACCCAGCTCTGCCATATAGCAGCTGGGTGACTCTGGGCAAGTGCCACCTTGCCGAGCCCATTTTGTCAAACAGGGTGCTGCAAGGAACACAGAAAGTCTGAGTACAAAGGGCCCCACTGAGGGCCTGGTGCTTAGGGAGGACCTTGGATCGCAGCCCCTCCCCTCCTCCCCTGTCCCCTTGCCCCAGCCTGGCGCATGGGTGTGGGAAGGGAAGGCACAGGGCAGGCAGGGATTAGCCCGGGGTCCCCCTCCTGGGGTGGTGCTTTTAACCGCCTTCTCTTGCCGGCTCAGCCCTGCCCCCTCCCAGGCCCTGGGCCAGGCCTGTGTTTGCCGTGGGGATCTGGGCCGGCCAGGCCCGTCTTTCATTCCCGGGCAGCTTTTGCTTGCTTTCTGCCGTGGGGCTGGCCGGCCGGCTATGCCCGGCTCCCCGGGAGCAGATGGGCCGCAGTGGGAAAGCGCGGCGCTGGCCCTAAGAGGATTGGCGTCTTTCTTCCCACCCTTTGTGCCGCTCCCTGGGGCCGCCTGAGCCCAGACCACAAAGGCCGCTTGTTTGACTGCCTCCGGGGGCGCAGGGGTCACAGCTGACAGCGGCGCCCTGGGAGACCACGGCACCCTGTGTGTGCTGGAGCGCCTGGGCTCTGGGGAGGACCAGAAGTCCTGGGCTCCCCCCCAAACCCGGGGTTAGCGGAAAGCATGCTCCCAGGCAGGGAGCAGGGGGTGATGCCTAGGACACGTTCAGAGAGGATCTGCGTCCGCACTCATCACCTCGTTGAGAGCCCGAGACCCGGAGGGGTTGGGACGTAGCCAAGTCACAGGGCAAGTTAGTGCCTTGCCCGTTCTTGCTCTCGGGGCCCCCACCACCCAGCGTTTCCCTTCCATCTTCAAAATGTGCTCTCCCTTCTCCGAGGGCTCATTCCTCATGAGTGTGGGGATCAGGAAAAGCTGCGGAAGGAAGGTTGGGGCCAGCAGAAACGGGAGGGACTTGGCAGGCTGGAGCCAACCAGGGAATGGTCCCAGTGGGGACATCAGACAGTATTTGGACAGGAATTATCTTACCGATGGGAGAATTATTGAAAATTGTTATTAAGGGACACCTGGGTGGCTCAGTCAGTTAAGGGTTGGCCTTTGACTCAGGTCATGATCCTGGGGTCCTGGGATTGAGCCCCAGGTTGGGCTCCCTGCTCAGCGGGGAGTCTGCATCTCCTTCGGTCCATCCCCCAGTTTGTGTGCTCTCTCTCCCTCTCGATCACTCTCTATCTCAAATAAATAGTTTTAAAAAAATAATAAAAATAAATAAATAAATAAATAAAATTTTTATTTAAAAAACTGCTGAGTGCATACTTTCTGGGGCATGCAGAGGAAACAGAGAACTAAGATCAGATCCTACCCTTGAGGGCCCTCGAGTGTGCAAGGGGAAGAGATTTGAGTGTAACCGGCTATAGACCAGGGGTGCTCCGACACTTTGGGGCAGACACTTCTGTATCGTGGGAGGCTGCCCTGTCCCACTAGTTCTCAGTAGCAATTCTGCACACACACACCCCAACTGTGTGACAAACCACCAGACTTTGCCAAATATCCCCTGGGGAGCAAAATCACCTTGGTTGAAAACCGTTGGTCTGGACATAATTCTGTCCTTTGTCTGTTCATGTGTTTGACGTGTTTGCCGGGCTCCGAAGGTGTGCGGGGCGCTCTGGTAGGACCTGCGGCTTCAGCTGTGGCGTTCCAAGTGTTCAGTTCGTGCCCATTACATTTGTCTGCTGGAGGAGGGAGTGAAATAATGTCATGCATGGATAAAACTGGGAGTCAAGGTGACCAAAAGTCTCCGAGAAGACATTTAGCCAAGCCAGGAAGGATCAATAGAAGGTACTGGGACAGAGAAGATGGAAAAGAGGGACATTTTAGGCTGAACAGCACGAGATGGCCATTCTGGATTTGTTCCCAGAGGTTCACGGAGTACCTGCTCTGTGCAGGGCATCTCCGAGGGCGCAGGTGGACGAAGACAGGATCTTCCTGCGTGCAGACGGGTCAGGGCACACAAAAAAGGGCCTTCACCCAATCTGGAGCCTGCAGAGGGATCAGGAAAGACTTCCCAGAGGAGGGGAGACAGGAGCCAAGCCTTGAGGCTGAGCAGGCAGGAGAGAGAGAGAACAGATAAGGAAAGAGGGCATAGTCCCCCCACCTCCTGCCTGCATCATCCATAGAGCTGCAGGGCGCCTGAGGCTTTGGGGGAAAGGCAAGGTGTCTGCTGGTGCAGGAGCATGGCATTCTGACAGCAAAGGGAGGCCGATGAGGCTGGAATGGGAAGTGGGGTGGAGTGGGACTCGGCTACAGAGCCTGGTTTTTTAAACTGGAGGTGCTGAGGAGCCATGCAGGGTCTTTGAGCAGAGGAGTACTTTTAGTTTAGAAAAATCATTATGGCTACAGGGAGGAGATGGGGTCTGCGGGGAGCAGGTGGAGAGTCAGGGCTAGAACTCCTGCAGAGGTTCAGGAGTGAGATTAGGACGTCAGTGAGTCTGGAGTGGAGGGGGCAGATCCCCACAGACACTAAGGAGGCAAAACATTAGGATATGGTCTTGAATGTGAGGCTGAGCGAGCTGGAGGCAGCATCTGGGCAGACTGTGGGTGCCTAGCAGTGCAGCCCTAAAACAAATCACCAGATTAGAAAAGTCAGATAAAAGACCGAATAGATAAAGTTATGTCTGTGAAATCTCAGAATATAAACTATTTTTGAAACTTTGCTGTCATGCATCATCTTTAAATATTAATAACCAATCTCTTTTAAGAGCTTAATGCTGTGCCAGGCACTGTTCTAAGCACTACGAGTGCATTAACTCATTAAGTCCTCACAACAGCCCCGGAGGCGAGAGACCATCTAGCATCTCTGTTTTGCAGAGAAAGACACTGAGGCACAGCGAGAACAAGGAACTTGCCCAAGTACACAGCTAGCAAGTGGCTGTACCAGGATTCGAAGTCAGGCGGTCTGGTTCCTGAGTCTTTGCTATCTGCTATTACACACCAACATGTAATTTGTTTAAAGTCTGCTTAACTCCAGCGATTTATAAAGTCCTGTAGCCTTAATATAAAAGTAAAAGAAGCAAAGACATTATGTTTTGTAGGTTGTGGAGGAATAGGAACTGGAAAATCAACTTCTGGAATCTCAGGGAAACCCTACACCTTGGCAGTGACTACCGCCACCTGGTGGCAGTGTACCCCAAATGGAGGTGCCATGATAAAGGCCAAAGCCCAGTTTATTTGGGTGTTGCATTTAAGAACCCCCAAGCCAGGGTGATGAGAAGTTGTTAATAGAGATACTACTGTTGTAAAAATGTGCCTTCTCTTGGACAGAAAGAAAGAAGTGAGGCTCCCAATGCCCAGCCTGTAGGGTGTGGGCTCTAAGGGACTGTGATTATGGTACTTGGGATTGGGGTTGCCAGGCCTCATCCACACCCCTTCACCAGTTCCCTAGACAACCAGCATCAGGCATTTCTGAAACAGCTGGTGGGAGCTAGGGGTGGGGTGGGGTGTTACTCTGCAAACATGGGCTGTACCCATGACCCCGACCTTCTAATCCTAGGGCTTAACTGACTTCATTAACTCCAGGGGGCTCGAAAGAGACCCCCCAAATCATTCTCTGTCAAACCACATTCATAAAAGTCCCATTCCTGAGGGTTGTGCAGGAAAACCTCCTGCTTAAAGGCAGGGGACTGGAGGTGGTGACCCTTGGATATGAACCGTCTGTAGGCTGGTGACAGGGCAGGATCGACCCCCCTGCCACTCCCTCTCCTCGCCTGCCAAAGGGCAGTGAGGGAGAAAACTGGGTGAAAGCAGAGCATTCTGGGTAGCCTGGCCAGGAGCTGAGCGGTCCAGCCTCCCACCCCCCACTGTGGTTACCATGACAACTGAGTGGGGGAGGGAGGAGGAGAGGAGAGACCACTTGCCCCTCAGACAATGGGAACCTATCCAAATCACCTTGGCCTTGTCTTCAGGGACTTGGGGTGGTCAGGAGTCCGGGGGTCCCCACACCTGGCAGTGACAGGATCTGGGGGAGTAGCCTCAGCTCAGGCCAGGACTGGCAAACCCAGAACAAGGGTCACAGATAGGATCCCTGCTCCTGAAAAATCCCAACCCTACCAGAGCCTCTTTCCTCCCCAGCAACCCGAAGAACTAACATAGGCTAATTCCAGGCAAAGTTCGGTTCATATTCTGAGCCTCCCCCCAATACTGAAGAAATTGACCTGGTAGTGGGGGTGGGGGGTGAGTGGCAGGCGTAGGGAGGAGGCAGCAGCCACTTTGGGGACAGGCCAAATATTTTATGAGTAATTTAATATCTGGGGCGCAAACCACTGAGCAGAGAACGCATCAGTGGCTGGGAGCAAGGAGCTGGTCTGGTCCTCATAATGCAGGGGAGAGGCCGGGTCTGACGGGGATGACGCCGGGCTGCAGGGAAGTTAACCCTCTGAGGGCCCTGGGAGGAAGCCAGAAGGCGGCAGGGCAGGCTTCCACTCACAGTGTACCCACCCGGCCCTGGATACCATACACTTCTGAGGGGCTGAGCACTTGAACTCGGGAGGGAAGGTTTACCCTGTGGAAAGGCAATGGCTTTGAGACGTACAGACCTGAGTTTGCATCCTGCTACGTGTGTGATTCCGGACTGATGACTCCACCTGTCTGAGCCTCAATTTCCTCATCCAGAAAATGAGGGTGGATGATAATGGCACCTACATCACAGGTAAGAACTCAGCGACGGCAGATACAAAGAATTTAGTCTCATGCCCCGGACACAGCAGGCGCTCAATAAAGATGCCTGCCCTCGTGACTCTGGTGCTGTGTGAACTTCACGGCAGCTCTTCAAGTTCCCAAACTTCCTTTGTGGGGCCCCCCCACCACCTCGCTGTGTTCCGGGGTCCCCCTCCCTGGCTCTGAGGTAGGGCGTGAAGGCCTTTCTTCACAGTCCACACAGCCGTGGCTGTGTCTCTCTTGACACATGATTTAGCACCTTCTCGGGGTTTCTGGGGAGGGGTTCTGTCCAGGCCCTAGACACAGGCAGGTCTGGGTGGGAATCCCAGCATTCTGGCTGTGTGACTAGGGATAGGCCCCGCAGCTCTCTGGGACTTCATGTCCTGATCCACGAAGTATGATCCGTGAAACACCTTCTCCCTAAGGATGCTGTTACAATTACAGTGAAAAGAGATCGCCCAATAAAGATGGATATTTAGGTGACCTGTCACACATTCATCGATTCATCACCAATACTTCAAGAGAGCCACTTAGGGGCCACACTATTTTAGTCCGTGTTCCGGCTCTGCCATGTACTAGCTGTGAGGTCTTGGTCAAGTTACGTAGCCTCCTTGTACCTCAGTTTCTATACCTGCGAAATGGGCCTAATACCAGTGATTGCCTCAGGGGAATTAAACAAGGTTAAGACATAGAAGGTGTTGAAAACGGAGCCGGGAACAAAGGAGGAGCCTAGCCAATGCCAGGGCTCTTATTCTCTGCTTCTGAGTTTAAGAAGCAGTTAAGAAAGCAGTCTTCACTCCCCTCCCCTGCCCTCATCCTGCTGTTCCTGGGTCTGCAGATGCAGGCGTCCTCACGTCCCATTCATCTGGAGCTCCAGAGGGGCAGGGTGCTTCACAAGGCCCCATGGCAAGTAGATGCTCAGGCCAGAACTTGAACCTGACCTCTGGCTGCCAATCTAGTGCTTTCTCTATGCCAGGCTCCCTCGGGGGGCCTGGCCATACGAATGCTCAATCTTTCTGAGTGTATGGAGATCCAGAGATGTGAGGGGACAGGTTCATAGGCCCACAGCCCATCATGGGGAGGGGCGGGATTCAAACCCTGGGGAGCTCCGAAATCCGAGCATGTTCTACGCTCTGTCTGTCAGGGCCTGCAAGGACCCGGCAGGCCAGTCTCTGGCTTAATCACGGTGCTCCAGAAGGTAAGCTCCCTATTTTACAAATGAAGAAACTGAGTCCCAGAGGGTAGAGTCACTTACCCAAGGTCACACAGTGGGGTCAGTGACTCTGGGACCAGTGCTGCTGAACCTTACTCTCTTCCAGTATCATTTCAGGAGAATCTCAAAGTCCTTACTAACCTGGATGCAATTAAAGGATAGTCATTGAGCACCTTTGTATACAAAGCGTGCAGCTTGATCTCCCAGTGTCCGTATTTTTGTTTTCCTGATTTGCAGTGGGTGCTTCCTCTGTGCCAGGTGCTGCCCTGGGTACTGAACGTTCTTTTTATCTTCTCAGTAGCCCATGGCACATAGATTATTGTCCCTATTTTGTTTTGTTTTATTTTATTTTAATTGTCCTCATTTTACAGATGAGGAAGCAGTCTCTAAGGGGACGGGGCACTCCGGGTCACACTCTTGTTCTGCTGGTTGAAGGCAGACTCCCCAGCTTGCCGCTCGCCGCAGGCTCCGTACAATCCTCCAACCCCGTGAACACCCCCGTACAAGCCGTCGATGGCCTGAGCCATGACACAGAAGGAACGAAGACATATTTTTCAGGTCTCTTTCCCTGGAAACCAGCTGGGGTGGGTCCCGGCAAAGATGACATTTATGTATTGTCTTTAATCACATTAGCCAACGCGTTCCAAACAAGGTGTGCAGATGCCCTCCTAACAAGGGCCCAGCTGTCTCATGGATACCCGGGACTATAGGGAGAATTGCCCCAGACATGCTGCCTCTGGACCCGGAGCTGCAGATAGGCCGGCCCCAGGGCAGAACACGCGCTCCCCAGCTACCAGCCCACACGGGACGGAGGAAGGGAAATTTGTCCCAAGGCGAGCCCAGGACCTTTGTGGCTGCAAAGATTTTTGGTCCCTTGCAGCCCATGCCAAGAAACTTCACAACAACAAATAGTTTCATTTTACAGACGACGATGCTAATATGTGTTGAGGACCTACTATGTGTTGGGTGTGGCGTGTGGTTCTTCATGACAACCATTCTTGGTTGTGTGCCTACTGTGTGCCGGACAGGCATTTTGTATCCCCTGACTCATTTCTCACACCAGTATTACCCAGTACAGCTCCATTTTCCAGAGCTCGGGTGACGTCCTCGCCCAGCAAAGCTGGATTTGAGCCCGGTGGGGCCCTTGTGAGAAGCCAGGAGGGAACATGCATGGAGCTTGGGGCGGGAACCTAGTGCCCCGTGCGCCTCATCTGCCTCTCCGGCCCTCAGTCCGCCGTGGTCCGTGTGCATCCTCCCTGCTCTCCAGATGCTGTAAGTGCTCGTAGGGACAAGCACGACCACATGGCATGGATGAGAAGACTGTGACGGGATGCCTGGGTGGCTCAGTTGTTAAGCCTCTGCCTTCGGCTCAGGTCATGATTCTAGGTCCCAGGATCGAGCCCTGCATTGGGTTCCCTCCTCGGCAGGAAGCCTGCTTCTCCCTCTCCCACGCCCCCTGCTTGGGTGCACTCTCTCGCTCTCTCTCTGCCAAATAAATAAATAAAATCGTAAAAGTTAAAAAAAAAAAAAAAGAAGAAGGCGGCTTTGTGATAGACTTCAGGAAAACAAGGTGGGGGAGGCAGGAAGGTCTAGGATGGAAGGGAAGAAGGGGGCTCCCAAGAAACACTGTTCCTTGTGGACCTGCACACCTGAGGGCGGTGCGTCCCTCTGGAGAGTCCTCAAGGCTCCCTTCCTCGCTGCACCATCAGGGTGTAACCTAGTCTCCGTTCGCCTGATGGGGGGCAATGGCACCCATGTATGGGTGGGGGGGTGTTGTGAGAATTAAATGGGCCCATTCATGACCTCGGTTATGTTTCTCCCTGCCTGCCTTTGTTTCCCCTGGAGTGCCAAGTCTTCCCATCGAAATTGCCCCAAGGGCCTAGGAAATATTATTATACAGCCTCTCCTAGGCAAGATATATTAATATAGATATAGATATAGATATATAATTTTTTTTTCTCTTTTTGAGAGGGAAGGAGAGATGGGGAGGGGCAGTAGGAGAGAGAGAGAGAATCTTAAGCAGGTTCCACACTCAGCGTGGAGCCTGATGTGGGGCTTGATCTCACGACCCTGAGATCACGACCTGAGCCAAAACCATGACCTGAGCTGAGACCAGGAGTCAGATGCGTCACCGACTGAGCCACCCAGGGGCCCCAGATAAGACATAATTTTGGCATTCCTTCCATTTTTTCTTTCTTCCTTGCATCGAATCATTTTCTGAGCATGTATGATGTCTATCTCCAGGCCCTGCACGCTCTGGAGTAAGAAAGATTCATCAGTCAATAAATGATTCTGTACATCCATGCTTTTATTCATTCCTCTGATAAACATGGATCTTCTGGGCTCTCTGCGCCGTGAGTGTGCCTGTCTGGCCTCCTTTGTTCCCGCGTGGGTCCTCGCTGTGTTCTGTGTAGGTGCGGCGGGGGGATAGGTGAGGTAGAATGGGGGACACAGCTTCTTCCCCCATCACCACCCTTCAGAACCCTTCTCCCTTCTCCTAAGGGTGTCCCAAGCTCCCCTCCATTTCCAATCAACCGGCTTGGGGTGGGCCTGAGAATCTGTGTCTGTCCCAGGCGAGTCCAATGCCACTGATCTAGTCCAAGCCCCTCTTTCTGCGGGGAAATGGGAGCCTCAGAGAGGGGTAGCGAGCTGTCTGAGGTCACACAGTAAGTCAGGTTCCAAGGCCAGACTAGAATTTGGAGCTCTTGATTTGCCATCCAGGGGGTTTCCTGCTCTGCCAGGTCCCCTCACTGTGGGTGTCCCTGCCTGGGTGGGCCCTGCCGGATTTCTTGAACAAACACCCCCTTTTCTCCTGCATCTGGCTAACAGGGTCGTCTATGAACATGCCTCCTGGCTACATGCAGAAATAAACGCAGCTCGCAGCTTGCTCTCCAAGGAGGGCATGTGTTTGTGTGCGCGTTGGGTGGGGGCGGTCGGAGGCAGGGCACCTGGTGCCCGTTGTCAGCAGTAGACCAGAGAGGCAGGGACGTGGAGGAGAAACGGACTGAGGCCCGCAATGCTCAGAGCAAGGGGTGCGCAGCAGCAGGAAACCACCTGCCCACGCTTTGTCCTTTCCTTTGTCTGCCTGCCAACTCCCTTGCCGTCCCCGTCAGGACATCATCACAGGGACCACAGTGGTAGCAGTAACAGTAAGAGGTTCACCACCAAGTGCTTGCCCGGGTATAAGAGAATTCCTGCTCATGGCCATCAGCAAGCGGAACCAGAGCTCCTAACCGCGGCCACTTCTAGAATGGTCCCTGGCCTAGTCCTGGCTGCTTCCAGAGTGGTTCCTGGCTCTGTGGCATCACCTTTTCCCCAACCCCAGCTTGTTAGAAAAAACAAACTCTCGGACTCCACCCCCGGTCCCTTCCTGAATGGGGATACGCATTTTCCCAAGACTCCAGGTGCAAATCATCAAAGCTTGAGGCGCCCCGTCCCTGGCAACACCTCAATTCTAATAGCAACCCGCCGGGAGCTGTGGCTCAGACTTGTGGAGGACATCTTGGGTGCCATGGGCTTTGCACATAGAATCTCATTTAAGCCTCATCAGCTTTTTGGGGTGGATAGGATTATCGCCTTCATGTTACAGATGAGCAAACTGTAACCCAGAGAGGTTAAGTACTCAGCTGGAGAACGCACAGCGTGTAAGTGACAGAGGTGGGATTTAAATACAGCGTCTCTGTCCTTCCACTTCCTGAGGCCCCAGGCTTGCCTCCTTTGCTGCATTTCTCATCTTGGATCCATTGGCTCGGCCTTCACACTGGGGGCAGTGAGCCTGCTCCATCAGAGTGACCTGGGGTGTCTGAGCAAAGTGCAGGCCCTTCCCCAGATCCCTCCGGATTCTGCGGAATCAGGATGTCTCTGATGGGGCCTAAACAGTAGCCAGTCTCCAGGGGATTTCGTTGTCCTACAGTCGGAGACCCTGTGCCTCTGATCACTCGGGGATTGCGATGCCCGTTCCACAGTCAAGAGTATTTCTGTCCGTGTCCCAAGGTTGGAACTCTGGGGACCGGCCTTGACTTGGGAATCCGGCGGTGGTGGGTTCAAGTCTTCCCTCCTCTTCTTCCAAGCCTAGAGCCATACCTGGGTCTAGAGAAGGTTGAAAATCAAGCCCACAGATGTGTGTATCATTTGCTAGTGAAGAATGGCTTTTACGTTTCTATGTGGATGAAGAGAAGTCAAAAGAAAAAAATATCTTGTGACACGTGAAAGGAGCGTAAAACTCTCCTGCCGGTGTCCATAAAGACCGCCTGGAACATAGCCGTACTCATTTATTTATAGATCGTCCACGGCCATTTCCGGGCGTCAGGAGCAGGGCTGAGTGGTTGCAACAGAAACCGTATTTATGGCCCAAAAAGCCTGAAATTGTTCCTGTGTGGCCCTTTATGGAAAAAGTTTGGCAACTCCTGGTCTACAGCAGTAATTCTCACACTTTAGCTCCCTCAAAATCACCTGCAGGGCTGCAGAAACACGGACTGCAGCCCCCCACCCCGTCCACACCCCCCAACTCCCGAGTCTGAGTCACCCAGCCAGGGGCTCGAGAATCTGCCTTTCTAATCATCTCCCAGCTGATGCTGGAGCCACGATTTGAGGACATTCGGGCTTCAAAGCTGACCTTTGGCCCCACCTGAGCAGCTCAGAGTGCAGGCTGGGAGTGGGGCGGTCTTGGGGAGGAGAGAGAGCGGGAGGTGGAGCTCCGAGGCCCATCTGAGCCCCTCTTCCAGGCTGTCCTTCTCGTGGTGTCTGCTCCCCCCTGGTGGCAGCAAACCTGGAGCTGGCCTGGCACACTAAGCCTTCACCACTGGTTCCTGCATTTGGAACGGCATTTCAAAGCTTTCAAAGTTTGCACGCACTTGCCCTTAGGGAGTCCACTTGCTGGAATTTAATGGGAGAGAAGAATCAAGGATGCCAGTTGGCTGCTCATGGCTATGCTGTTTGTAAGAGGGTAAAATAGGAAACCAAGGCCACACAGCTGCTAAGAAGCCCAGGTGGGACTTGAACTTGGGTCTGTCCCATTCGAGAGCGAGTGCTCTTAAGGGCAACACTGCACAACCCCTCGGGAGGCTTCGCACCTGCTGTAGCGGAGAGCGTGGCCTCTGGAGCTGGACTGCCTTGCGTTGAATCCCGGTTCTATTACTAACTGTGCAGTATGGGCAAGTCTCTTAACTGCTCTGTGCCTCAGTGTTCCCATCTGTGTAAAGGGAACATAATTGTAACGGTTACAAGACTCAATGTGAGTGCTCAGAGCCGTCCACTGTGGGAGCAGTGTCATTCAGCCCCCACCTGTCTTCTTCTTTGCCCTTTATCCTCCTTTCCTCTTCTTAGCGGGCCCCCGGGGTCTGGGGAGTAGGGGATAGAGCTGAATACGCGGACTGCTGGGTTAGATAGGCCTGGATCTAAATCCTAGATCTTCCGTGTGACATGGGCAGGTAACGTCCCCTCCCTGTGCCTCAACATTCTTATCTATAGAACAGGAGCAGGAAGATTAGAGCAGCTTTTTTTTTTTTTTTAAAGATTTTTATTTTATTTATTTGACAGACAGAGATCACAAATAGGCAGAAAGGCAGGCAGAGAGAGAGGAAGGGAAGCAGGCTCCCTGCTGAGCAGAGAGCCCGATGTGGGGCTCGATCCCAGCACCCTGGGATCATGAACTGAGCCGAAGGCAGAGGCTTTAACCCACTGAGCCACTCAGGCGCCCCTAGAGCAGCAGTTCTTGAAGTGTGGTCCAGAGAGGCTGCTGCAGCCCCAGGACAAGGGAGCTCAGAAGCAATTCTGATACCAGCCCCCCTGGGGACTGTGACACTCCCGCAGTTTGAGAACCAGCGGTTAGAACATCTACCTGTTAGGCTTATTACAATAGCACAGGAGAAAATGCTTTCCAGTAGCTGCTGTCATTGCTCCAGGCTTATGCCTTCTGGGCCTCTGCTGATGGGGCAGGCATATCCCTGCTCCAAAGAGGGCCAGTCGGATCCCCTCTGCTGGGATCTGGGAATTGGAGACATTAGTCTCTGTGTCATGCCTGTGAGGGGAAGGGCCCAAGTTGGTGGGCAAGGCCATTGTTTGGAGACATGCATTTTCCTCCACTTGCCTTAACAGTTGGGAGGGCCAACCTGCAGAGAGAAGCTCAGAGCTGAGACGTTTCAAAGGGAGACCAGATAGCCCTGGGCTGGGGTCACCCATGTCTGGATCCTATGTCCACAGATACCAGGCTGTCCTACCTGCTCCTGGGTTCAGTAGGACACCTCTGGCCTCTCCTGAGAAGTTCCTCCTTTGCTCCTAAGTCGGAATGAGGGGGTTTCTGTCATTTGCATCTTAAAGGGCTCTGGCATGTAGAGGGCTGGGAGTCAGGGTCAAGGGGTCAAGGGGGGTGTGCCAAGGTCAGGGGTCATAGGCCTGAGGGGAACCTCTTCCCTCCTTTCCCTTGCCCAACTGCTGGCCCAGCCAGGAGATCTGAGGTTCAGCCCCAGTCCTGTTCCCTCATAGGGGGCAAAGAGAAAAGGAGGCATCGAGGCAGTGATGGGCTAGGCCGGTCCTGAGAGCTGTCAGAGGTCGCCTCGGGGCCCCTCCGTTATCTTGGTCCTAGTTCCTGTGCTGAAACCCCAAGCATCTCCCCAGGGAGCCGTCGAGGTGAACCCTCCCCACTGGCTGGGAAACAGCAATAATAAAGGTGAAGGGTTTCCTTGTAGTTACGTTTGTGTACACTCACGTGTATTTAATGGGGTGGTTGTGGCGGGACACTCAGTGAGCCTTGGATTTCTGGCTGATCTGGGAGCTGACTGGGGAGGGCATGAAAGGGGCCCTGTGAAGAGAGTCCTGCCTGGGGTGGGGTTGCTGGTTCCAGTGGAGGAAAGGCTGCAGCGTCAGGCGTGAGAGGAGCGTGGGTCCTTCGAGAGAACCAGCGGGCTGGAGGCACCACTGGAGACAAGCGCTGGTTTCTGGGCCACAGCTGGCTGTGCCCGGGTCCTTGCAGCGAGAGGGGGTGCCCTGCGTGTGCTTGACACCTGCAGCTGGGTCCGCCCCTGGGCGGGGAGTACAGCCCTGTATGGAGGGATCCAACTGCAAAGGCTCAAGAACCAACCCCCAACCCCGCGCAAGGTCCGATGGGTTTGGGAGGAAGGTGGGGGGGGCTACGGAGAAGGCTTCACAGGCTCCAGCCCTCACTGTGTCCCTGCTGCTGTGTGACCTTGGGCAAATCACCTGCTCTCTCTGAGCCTCAGATTCTCATCTGTGAAAGGGGGAGAGCACTTTGCATCTCCTAGGCTTTGTGGAGGAACTTGAATGAACAAGGTACACAGAGCGATAGGGGCTCAGTAACTCCATTGTGGTGTGATAACTATCACTCCTTGAGTCAAAGACCAGGCAGATGCTTTGTACTGAAAGGGTTGAACAGCAAAAAAGAAGGCCCAGCCCCTATGAGAAAAGGCTGCCGGTCCCTGTTGGAGAGTCTGAGGTTGGGGCAGGTTGTCAAGGCCAGGCCTGAGGCCCAGAAGACCAGAAGCTATGCCCCGTGAACGGAGTCCTGAGAAACAGGCCAGTCTCCAAAGAGTCTGGTTGCTCTGACCCTCTGTAGTAGGCGGGAGTGGAGAGCCTTAAATCCCTCCTACCCCAGGTCAGGATCGGTCCTTGGTCTTGGTGGACTAGCACTAGAAGGAGGGGCTACAGTGAGCAGGTAGAGGGGTACGACAGTGAACGGTCCTATGCCTGTGTCCTTGGTCTTTATGGAGGGGCTGTGGTGCCCACTGGGCTCTGTGGGGGTTCGGTAAGTCCTGCTTTGCCAGGCTGGGCGGATGGGCTGGGTATGAGTGAAAAGCCCGAGGCAGGCTGTGTGTGCTCAGCCCTGCACATGTGAGAAGTGGGGCGGGGGGAGGTCAGAGGAGCCAGAAGAGCGAGCTCAGGGATGGCCCAGCTACAGGGAGATGATGTGACTTGAGTGGGGCTTGTAGGAGCCGAGGGGAGCTGTGAGCATAAGGGCTTCGAGGTGGGACAGCACAGAGCTTGCCTGAAGATAGAGGACCCAGTGGTCCCGAGTGGAGTCCTTGTCAGGGAAAGGAAGGGGTGAGACCGGAAGGCCAGTCCACGGAGAGCCTGGAGGGCTAGGCTCATGGGCTGGGAGTCTATCCAGTTGGCCGTGGGGAACCACAACAGGTTAGTGAGCAGGGTAGTGATGTTTGTTCTAACTGGATGGCCAAGTTTGTGCCAGGCTGGGAAGGGTTTCGGTGGGGAGCGTGTGGGGAGAATCAAGAGGGGAAGGGTCTTGATTTCACAGTCAGTTTAGATGTTACAGGAGGACCCTTTGATCCTTTGGGCAGGGGGATGTGATGTTATAAGCAGAAAACCTCTGTAAGTGGGGCGCCTGGATGGCCCAGTCGATGAAGACTCTGACTCTTAATTTTGGTTTAGGTCACAATCTCAGGGTTGTGGGATGGAACCCTGCATCAGGCTCCGTGCTCAGTGTGGGGTCTGCTGGAGATTCTCTCTCCCTCTGTCTCTGCCCCTCCCCATACTTGCATGCTCTCTTTCTCTCACTCTCAAATAAAGATTCAAAAGAAATCTTAAAAAAGAAAGGAAAGGAAAGAAAAGAAAAGACAAAACCTTTGTAGTGTGGGGCGCTTGGGTGGCTCAGTGGATTAAGCCTCTGCTTTCGGCTCAGGTCATGATCTCAGGGTCCTGGGATCGAGTCCCGCATCGGGCTCTCTGCTCAGCGGAGAGCCTGCTCCACTCCCCCGCCTGCCTCTCTGCCTACTTGTGATCTTTGTCTGTCAAATAAATAAATAAAATCTTAAAACAAACAAACAAACAAACAAAAACCTTTGTAGTGTCCAGCCTCAGTACATTGCCTTGAAAGGGGTCTCAAGTCATCAGTGGGCCGACCCAGTTCTGCCTGTGGGATCAAGGACAATCCCTTTGTCCCTCTGATCCTCAGTCTTCTCCTCTATAAACTGGGCATGATGTACCCTATCTTCTCCCATGAGTGTGAGGCTTAATGAGACAATGAAAGGGTCTAATCCAGCGCTTGGAACACGGTAGGTGCTCAGTAGACGGTGTTCCCTCCCCATCTCCCACTGTGTGGCTGTCACAGAGCTGGGCAGTCTGGCTCTCCATTCACCTCTGATCAGATGGAGTTTTTGCTTTCAGAGGTCATCCACACATTCATTCATTCAACCAGCATCCAAGCAGCACTTCAGAGCACCTACTGTGTGCTAGGTATTGGGAGACAGATTTGAATTAGACAGCTGTCCTTTGGCCTTGAAAAGTTTATTTGCTCATTCCTTCAGCAACATCCACGGAGCCCTACTGTGCGTTTTGGTCTGGTGGGGTTGGGGTTGGGGGTCCAAGTGAGCCTTTTGGCAGGGGGAGGGGATGGGGAAGGAGCCAGCCAGCCCCACAGCTCACACCTCTGCGTCTGGGAAGAGCAAGAACCCGGAGAAGATGCTATTGGCACCTTCCAAACCCAGCAGGGCATTCTTGTCTGTGGCCTGCAGAAACACGTTCTCCCCATTACTCAGCTTGAGGACCACACCGCCCGTGGTGACCTGGAAGGTGTTCTGGGCGTAGTCGCAGAAGGTGACCACCTTCTCCATGCGCTCCCGGCCCCGCATGAGGTTCACGCACAGGTTCCCTCGCGAGCTGGCGTGGTAGGCGAAGTAGTAGATGCCGGGCACGTTGCAGGTGAACTTGCCGCTGCGAGGTTCGTAGTTGCGGTTCTCGTTGGTGATCACGTGGTCAAAGCGGATGGGCTGCTCCCGCCGCAGGATGCTGTTGATGGTCCTTGTGGCAGAGAAGGCGATTTTCTGTGTGGCCTTATAGTCCCCTGACTCGCCCTTGGGGCCACGGGCTCCGGGGGGGCCTGGGGAACCTTTGGGGCCAATGGGGCCCTTGGGGCCTACTTTGCCTGGTTTCCCAGGAATCCCTGGGTCTCCCTTCTCCCCGAACTCGCCGTGGTCTCCAGCCAGCCCTGGCAGCCCTGGAAAAGCAGATACAAGAGACATGATGGGCCAGGGATCGCTGAGAACCCAAAGAAGGAGCCCCCGGGCTAGGGGTCCGGGAGCCTGGCTGTGTAACTTCTGCCATGTCCCTGCTCCTCTCCGGGCCCCAGCTTGCTGTGTGTGGAAGAGAGGAGGGTGGGGGGGGTCTCCTCCCAGCCCCGCTTTCCCCTGACACCCGAGGAGCGGACAGTGGTGTCTCCTTAGGGAGGGTGCTGGGCCTGCCCTCCTCACCAGCTCATACAGGCTCCCCTGTTCCAGCCTGGAGCCGGAGAATGAATTCTCGGCCCACATACTCTCCCTTCTCACACCCTCCCCAGGGTAGACATCTTTAATCAATCCCGACATTCCTTTCACTGGAGCCTAGAACTGGGTCTTGGAAACCTTCTCATGGGCCCTCCATGCGGCCGCTACTCCTCTGTTTGGCACAGTGTGAGACAAAACCTCCTTTCCAGGGAAGGGGCAGAGTATTGTGGCTGAGAGCATGGGCCCAGGGGACAGACAGATGTCCCGCCACACCTGCCATTATTAGTCATGTCCCCTTGATGGAGTCACACTCTCTGGGGCTCAGCTTCCTCCTCTGTAAAATGGGCTCATGAGGATACTTTGTGGGATTGCGAGGGTCACTTGCGATTATGTGAAGACAAAAGTTGGTTTTGGTTAAATGAATGAACGAGAGACATTTTACAGGGGGTTGTCTTGGTGGGAAGTCTCATGTGAACCCTGTGACAACCCTGCAAAGAATCTGCCCACATTTTATAGGTAAAGAAACTGCATTTCAGGGAGGGGAAGCCACCCACCCGGGAGATAGCCCAGGGCTGTGCGTCTGCCGCGGTGCTCTCTGTCTGCCTGGTCTTAGGGGTGAGAGAGCCAGGGGCTGGTCTCAGCCTCAATATGGACGTGGATCCCTCAGGCAAAAGTAGTCCTTCTGGACGTCAGTTTTCTGGGCTGTAAAATGGGAATCGGAATTCCCTTTTCTCAAAGTTAATGCAGGGCGGAGGAGAAGGGGGGGCTTGGCAAGCTGATGGATTTGCAAGTGCTTTCGCGATCTCTCGGGTCAGCCGCTGTGACCGGGGAGGCAGGAGATGGGGCCTTGCTCAATGACACAAACGTATCCCCCAAAGAGGGCAGTACCTTTCTCTCCCTTTATCCCTGGGGTCCCAGGTTTGCCGTTAGAGCCTGGTGCACCGGGGATGCCCGGGATGCCAGGGATGGCCGGGTGCCCAGTACAGCTGCTCTGGGCCCGGGAGGCACCCGACAGACTCAGGAGCAGCAGCAGCACCAGAACGTAGCCCCTCGGGGCCGTCATCACCGCCCCGTCTCAGCTACCACCTGTGGGGGGACAAGAAGATGGAGTGGGTTATTGCCACCGAGACTCGTAGCACGTGTGCCATCATTCATTCACTCCTTCACATACTCACTGAGTGTGTCCTTTCCACCAAGACAGACCCTGTGCTGGGTGCTGGGGTGACACAACAATGGCTCCTGCTTTCATGGAGCTGGTAGCCTTAGGAGAAGGCGGATGATAACCACGTAAACAGAGAAGTCAATGGAAGCAGGGAGAGTCTGCAGAGTTCTCTGCAGGAAACGCAGGGGTGCTTGGAGGGAGAGGGAGAGCCACTGGGGTGGAGGGGCAGGTGGATGGTTTTCTGGGTTGTAGTGGGCAGGCGGCATCTCTGAGAGGGGTGTTCGGGCTGAGAGCTGGAGGTTCAGCAAGGACTGCGGCAGGAATGTTCCAAAAGGAAAGGAAGCAGGGGCAAAGACCCGGAGGTAGGACAGCTCCTGGAGCATCGGGGACCCTGCAGGGAAGCCAGTGTGGCTGGAGGTGAGTGAGGGGTCGGAGGGATGGGACGTCAAGGCTGTGGCTCTCTGGCTTTGGATTTTCTTGCAAGCGTTCTCATTCAATAGAGCTTCTGAGTTCAGGGAGCCAGTTCTGTTTCCAGAGCAGGCCACTTTACACCCTCAGAGCACAGCCTGGAGGAAGCTGTTATTTTTATACCAAAGAGGACCTGGTGGCTCAGGGAGGCTGCAACACTTGCTCAGGGTCATACAGGAAGGACTGTAGCCAGTACTCAAACCCAGGCCCATCTGCCTCTCAAGCCAGTATGCCTGCCCGCACAGCAGGCCATCTCTGCAGATGAAGTATCCTCAGGTCCCTCCAAAGGCTGGCGGAGGAGGGAAACACTGGCCCCTTCTGAATCCCAGAGAACTAGGAAGAACTGTGCTGTCTTGATCTGGTCAGCACAGCCAACTCCCCACAGCATCAATTCTCAAGACAGAAGGGAACTTAAAACTCATCGGATCCACTGTTGCTTTACAAAATTGAGGGGACAGGGGCACCTGGATGGCGCTGTCGGTTAGGCACCTGACTCTTGGTTTCGGCTCAGATTATGATCTTGGAGTTGTGAGATCGAGCCCCACGTCGGGCTCGGGGCTCAGTGCGGAGTCTGCTTGGGATTCTCTCTCCCTCTCCCTCTGCCCCTCCTGCTCATGCTTACTCTCTCTCTCTAAAATAAATAAATCTTTAAAAAAATTGAGGGTCATTCATATAATAAAAATTAAACCTAAATTGTTTATCTTTGCATGAGACCGGTTCCCAATCTTCCTGGAGGTTTTACAGAGTGACGGATTGGACCACTTCAGTAACCCACACATTGGGCACTTAGCCAGGCTCCGGGCCAAACACAGTACGTGCCACTGTCTCATTGCATGTGGTCCTCAACACAGCCCCCATCCACCTCCAGGGAGGCACCCAGCTTTCTCCTCCAGATGGGGAGACTGGGTATTAGAGAGGGTGGGACCCCCGTCAAGGTCACAAGACCACTTTGGGGCTGGGATTCCTACCCATGTCCTTTGCATCTTCAACCTCACAGGGTGTTTTGTTAAGAGGCTGCTGAGCCTGGTGGTTCGAACGTGGGCTTCGGAGCCAGACAAGCTGATGGGGCCAAGGTGTGGTGGCATTTGGAGCAGCGCGGGGTATGGCGCTCAGTGGAGGCGTCTATCCTTACTGCTCCTGCTGCTGTAGCGGGCTCTATGTCAGGGACCCCTGATGACTGCCAGGGCCCCAGTCAGTCCTCTGCCTCTCCCAAGTAAGGGCCTCAGGCAAATGGCTTCTCTCTGGCGTGTTTCCCCTTCCACGAAATGGGGATAATACTAACCTCTGGCATGTAGGATTGGTGGGAGGACGGATGAGGTAGGACCTGGCATGGTGGAAATGCTGAACGAATAGTAGCTGTTTCTGTATTATCCCCATCATCTACAAACCCCCGGATATGATAGAGGATGGTTGGAAAAGTATAAAACAGGATCCAGCCCCTTTGGGAGATGGGGCTCGGGGAAAAGAGGTCTCAGGGGGATGCCGCCCAGGGGTGGAGAGCTACAATCTGATGGTGGGGGGGGGGCATGAGGGCAGTGGGCCCAGACCCACCATGAGACTCAGGCTTCCTGGGAAAGCAGGAGGGGGGGTGGGGGGAGGGGAAGATCCGGGTTCTGGCTCATCTCAGGGCCCACTGAATCTCAGATCTGGGCTAGGACCTAGGACTCACCTGGTCTGATCCCTCTCCCCGCCATGCATCACCACCGCCAGACTTGCCCCTCACATCTTTTCCGTGTCAGCAGTCCTCCCAAATCCTTCCAGCCCCCAACAGTCCCTTCCTGCCCCACCCCCAGCTTGGAATCAGGCCAACTGGACTTACACTGCCCCTCTGCTGCCAGCTCATTGTATGACCTCAGGCAAGGACCTTAACCTCCCTGGGCCTCTTAAGCAAATTTTACCTGTCAGGGCGGAGGATTCAGTGAGATGGAGTCTGAGAGGAACGTGGTCTCTCATGGGGTGTGTGGTCCCACCCCCTCCTTGACAAACAGGGTTCGCTTCACTCAGGGCTAACTATTAACTGCTCGCCACTCCACCTACAAGTCAAATTCGTTCCTTGAAAGAGTCAGGCTGAGTTTTCTCAGCAGATGGAGAGGAAATGAGAGAAGGCGGGTGTTGGAGAAATGCTGGGCTGGGCGGAGGGGGACCTGGGTTCTAATTTCACCTGTGCCTCTGACATGTCCTGAACCAGGTCAAGCTTGACCTCCTTTGGGGCTCTCAGTGCCCCTAGAATGTTCTATTATTCCCAGAGAGGGTCGAAGCTGAGAGAGGTTACCTGCCTCGCCCCAGGTCACTGGCATCTAAGAGAGAGAAGCAGGACTCGGCTCGAGTCTTGCTGACTCCAAAGCTCTTATGTGGGTGCCTCCCATCACTCAGGGCTAGCCGTAGACCCCCAAGTGCACCCCCAGGGAGTTTGACTCCCCGGATCTGGGATTGGGCCCAGGGACCCAGACGGTTAATTGCCCCTGGTGGCTCTGAGGCAGGGGACGCAAGGGGTCCCCTTTGGAAATCATCACCCCCTGCCACATGGGTCCTGCTGCCGCTCCCCCCAGGCGCCAAACCCCAACCTCACCTGGGAACCTGGTGTCCGGTGATGCCGCTGGGCTGGGCAGCAGTGGGACGAGGACCTAGGCGCCTGCTGCTCTCAGGCCGAAGCGGAAGTTCCAGTCCCCAGAGACAGGAAGGGCCTTCCCCTGATGGCCCCCTCCCCTGGCCCCAGCAGGACGTCCCCCTCCACTCTTGGCCCACCCAGGCAGTTTCAGGTCCCATTTCTGCAATCTGGAGGGCTTTACTGTAAATGGGGAGGGTGGTTGGCCGGTTTGGTTTCGCCAGCTCAGCAGTTGTTGGGAGAACAGGCTGTGCTGGGAGAATGGCCGCAACTGGTGGCTTGCGTGCCAAGGTCCCCCGGCCTTGCGATCCCCTCCGGTAGACATGGGTGTTCCTCCCTGACATGAGAACATGGCTGGCCTGGGGCCTGAGCACTGGATTTGGAGTCAGAAACCGTGACTCATTTTCTGGCTCTGCCCCTCATCAGTGAGCTTGATTCCTGAGGTCTCGAAAGGGGGCCAAAACATTCTCTGCCAAGAGGACCCAAGGGAGCCCCAATTTCCTCTGCTAGATGATGGGACTATAAGGACACCTGTGCTGTAGACGGCACAGGGCACTGGGGGGGGCTCATTTGCAATCATGGAGGAGAAAGCGGAGGGTAAACTAGAAAGAATAGGGTATGTGTTAATTGCTAAGATCACGCATGTCTCAGGCTTCCCTTTTTTTGGGTGCATCTTCTTTGCCTTCTTCCCGTTCTATACTTCCGCTCTTGCCCTGTTCTCAGAAAATTATCTAATCGTGAATTTCGAATGTGGTCATTATTTATTGATAGCCCTTCCTTCTGCTGACAGCAGGGCTCGAAGCCGGTGACCATGATGGGCATAGGCAGGAGTTTACTGCTTGTTGATCCTGGAATCACACCAGGTCCGGGCTGGACACAGGCTTGGAGGTCACCCAGCTCATTCCCCTCACCTTCTATAGGGGAAAACTGAGGCTCAGAGGGGAGAAAGTTGTCACTGAACAAATGTCTATCATGAGCCTCCCTGTGCTAGGTGCTGGAGATGGTCACAAGCAAATCAGCCGTGTCTCCTGTCCCCAAGGAGAGTTCCTTCTACTGGGGGAGACTGGTTTAAACATTGAATGACGCAGTGGTCTCACGGCCTCTGTGATAAGTGTCAGAGAAAAGAGGGGACTAGGAGCGCCTGGGTGGCTCAGTCCATTGAGCGTCGGACTCTTGGTTTCGTCTCAGTGTGTGATCTCATGGGTCGTGGGGTCGAGTCCGGTGTCTGGCTCCTGCTCAGCAGGGCGCTGGTTTCTCTCCTTATTTCTCTGCCTCTGCCTCTCTGCGCACACTCTTCTCTCTAAAATAAATATATAAATAAATCTTGGGGAAAAAAAAGGAAAGGGAAAGGAAAAAGAAGGGATTGCTGCAGCGCACACCTCATACACGTGGCAGCTGCGGGGCTCAGAGCCCTCCCTGACGCCAGGGTCTCAGCCTGCTCGCTGACGCTGCATCTGAGGCAACGTGATCCCCTCTCAGCGGTGGGTGCCCTTTGTGGGGACAGGTGCCCCTCTCTGGGACGGGTGCCCCTTGCAAAGACAGGTGTCCTTCTCTGGGACGGGTCCTCCTCACTGGGATTGGTGCCCCTCACTGGGATGGGTGCCCCTCGCAGGGATGGGTACCCCTCATGTGGACAGGTGTCCCTCCTAGGGATGGGTGCCCCTCCTAGGGATGGGTGCTCAGCTAGATCAGGAGCTGCCACAGGTCAGGAGGGCCCCACTTGACATCTGTGTTTGGAGACAGAACATCTTTGAGCTTGTGGATGCTAACTGATGGAAATTAATGGTTACCTGCAGTGGGTATTAGGGAAAGAAGAGACTAGTTTGGTAAAACCAAAGGGTCTCTGGGCTTGGCCAGCTATAGACTTGAAGGGACTGAGCCTGGATGAGGAGGGAAGGCATTGGATTCTGAGCTGGGAGAAGGGTAGAGCTCTGTACCACTTAGTCTCTGTGCCTGTGAAATTGTAAATTCATAGGTTGCAAGTCTAGGGTTCTTCTGAGGGCCCCCAAGGGCCACCTGGGCCTGGGCTTCTAATTCTTTGGTGGCTGTTGGCAATGAGAAAATGTGAGCTTGAACTTGGAGTTCAAGGAGACAGCCAAAGACTAAGAGCAGGAGGCAGCAGGGAGGGGAGGACAGCCATGGGCTTAGGAGTCATCCTCTCCCAAGTTTGAATCCCAGCTTTGCTTTGGTCTAGCCATGTGGCCTCAGGCACATTTACTGGCCTCAGTTTCCCCACATATGAATGGAAGGCATAGGTTGTGGGGGACCGTTGAGGTAACCCGGCATGTCCAGGGCCCAGCCTTCTGTAGGTCCCACATGCAAACCCAGGGGCAGTGTTATATATACGAAGAGAAGAATGAATTCCTGGAGGCTGGGTGCATGGGAGCCATGCCTGGATCAGGGATCAGGAGCAGAGAGGTCTCTGGGCCTCGGCCCCTGAGTAGGAGTCAGCTGGTGTCTGTACCTATAAAACTCCGCCTCACATCCCTGACACCGAGAGAACGATCCCTACCAAGCGTGGCAGCAGAGACGTACAATTCCTCAAGTTTCCGCGGTCTAAGAGGGATTCCTTGAGGCTTGGGGTGTCTTTGTCTTCTTTTTAAAGTTTTTGTTTATTTATTTTGTTCAAGGGGAAAAGCTGCGGGAGAGGGAGAGAGAGAACCTCAAGCAGACTCAAGCCGTGCCTTGGGGCATCCTCTTCTTGTTCCGGTCCCACCCCCCTCCCCCTTGCCTGCCCCCCTTCGAAGCCTCGCCGGGTTCCTCTCAGCCCAGCAGACAAGCTGGCATTTTCAAAGGCCCTTCTCTCATGACAAAGCGAGAACAACAAGGAAACAATTATGGAAAATAAAAACGGCACAAAAGTTGTCGTTTCCAAAGCACAGGTTTCTGATCTGACACTGTGGCCTACATAAATGGTGTATTGATTTTTTAAACAAAAGAGAAATGAGAAGAAAGTTGTATCACTTGTGGCGTTGCTGGGCGGACTGCTAAGTGGCTGATGGAGGAGAGCCGCGAGGGGAGTGGCCCCGTGACCTGGCCCTGTCCCTGCCAGAGGCACCCCGTGACCCAGGCGGGGTTCCTGGGCTCTTGCTTCTGTTCCCACTGTGTGTGCTTGCGTGTGTGTATGTGTGTGTGTGCGCATGCATGACTTTCTTGTGCCACCGGATTTGGGAACATAGGCTCTAAAAAGTCACCTAGTTTGTGATCCAAGGCTCTGGAGGGCACTGCGGAGACACAGAAGGGAGAATCAGGGAAGGCTTCGTGGAGGAGGTGATTTTTATGTTGAACCCTGACAGCTGAGTGTCTATCCGCCAGGTGGATGGAGGGCTAGTGTGTGAGCGGGGTGGGGGGCATGGCACCCAACAACATGGCAAAGGCAGGAGGGTGTGGAATGGCTCCTTTCACGAACAAAAGAGCCAAAGTTTGTGGTGCTGGCTGTGGGCCGCAGCCATTGTTCTGACAACCCCGCTTGGGTGGGTCAGTGTTCCTGTGAGCCCCGTGGGACCTTGTGGAAGCAAGCTGAGATCCCAGCCGGGCTGGGCAGGTTCTCCTTGGGTCTCGGTGGGCTCTGAGGCTGGATGGGCAGTCTGCCCAGGAAAGTTACACTTTTTTACCTTTTTTGAACTTAAACTATCAACCCTTCTCATGGTCACCACAGGGAAAGCACTGTGGCTAGAATCTGGCCTCCTGGTCCTCCAGCAAGGATCATGGCATCTGAGTCCAACCATCAGGAGCCTTGTGGGGACAGCCTACCAGCCTGGGGACAGCAGTGGTGTTCACTAAGCTCCTGGGAGCTGCCAGACTTTGTCGGTTACTTGGGGTGAATCAGACAAATGGGGGGACAGATTCTCTCTCTCTTACTGGCTCATGCCCATCTCACTCATACACTTACTCTGCTTTTAGTCACTCATTTACCCACTATTTAATCATTCATTCGCCCCAACTAATTCATTAATTCGGCACAAATTCACTGCCCATCTGCTCTTGGTCTACATTGGGCTTACCTGAGCCCAAACCCCTCCTGTGACAGGCGCAGCCACAATTCAGCACGGGTCTGGGAATTCGAACACGCCTGTTTACCCGTGAGCATGGACAGCTTTAATGACAGGAGCACCTCTCACCCAAACAAGTGACAGCAGATGGCCCATTGGGGACCTCTGGCGGCCTTCAATCACACTCTCCCAAATGGCCACGGGATGCTGAGTGCCAACCTTTACTGAGCACCAGCTAGATGCTCTGTCTAAATCTAGAGCCCGCAGATGGCGGCGGCAGGTGCAAAGCTGAGGATGAAGAGGCCGCTTCTTGGAGAACTTGGCAGTGAGAAGCCTGAGACTTGCATATTTATCAACTTATTTATTTATTTATATATCTCCTTGCCTTTCCCAAGACTTGGGGGTGGGGGGGGCAAAAAACGTTGACAGTATTAGAAGGTGTTGGTTAAGTCTCAAAGCAGTGACTCCTGAAGGAGCTCAGAGGAGGGAGAAAACGTGGGGCAGGGGGTCAGGGTGGGCTTCCTGGAAGAGGAGTCCATCAGGTGGGGAGAATGGCCTGAGCACAGTGGTTCTCGCGGGGAAGCTCAGGGAGACGGGGCGGCCCTGGGGCTGGAGCCGGTCTGACCGCCCTAGTCGGGAAAGAGCAGGAAGCCGGAGAAGACACTGTCAGAGCCTTCGGTGCCCACCATGCCGTTGTAGTCATTGACCGCCAGCCACACCTGCTCTCCCACCTGCAGCCGCAGCAGCACGCTGCCCGAGCTGACCTGTTTGCTGTTGGACATGTGGTCACAGAAGGTGGTCACCTTGGTACCGTTGCGGTACAGGTGCACGCACAGGTTGGCCGTCTGCGACGTGTGGTACACAAAGTAGTAAAGCCCCGGGACTTTGCAGGTGAACTTGCCGGTGCTCGTGTCGTAATCCCCCTGTGGATTGGTGATGACTCTGTTGAACTTGACCAGGTTGTTGGGCCTGGGGTACTCGGCCGTCTGCCGTGTGACTGTGAACACGGACTGGTGCTTCTGCTTGTATCTGCCCTCCTCCCCTGGCTCCCCTGGGGGTCCCATGACGCCGGGAACCCCTGGAATCCCAGAGGTTCCCATGGGGCCATTTTTCCCAGGAAAGCCAGGTGTGCCGGGTTCTCCCTTCTGACCCTTGGGTCCTCGTGTTCCAGGGATAGCTGGGATTCCTGGGGAGAGAGCAGGTGGGAAGGAAGTGATGGGACAGGGAACAGGGACCCTGGGGGTGTCCTCTAGGGGACAAAACCCTGGAGGTTAGCCTCTGGAACCTCCTTCCCTGGATGGACTGTCAGCTGGAGGCTGTGTGCAGGGAGTTAGAAGAGACGGAGGCCTTGGCTGGAGTCCCGCCTCTTCATGGACTTGCCCTCTGACCACGGCTAAGGTGCTCCCCAGTATGTCGGCCTCAGTTTCCACATTTATGATGCAGAGAGTAGACCTGGCCAGCATCTGGAGGTGTTGGGACTCATTCTAACACGATTTGTAGCCTGTGTAGATATGTGTACCCACCCCTTCCCTGCAATCAGATGTACCGAAAATTTTGTGTTACTTTTCAAAAGAGAGCCCTCATCATTTTATAAGCTTCAGAACCCCACAAAAGTTGTATCCGTGCCTGAGACGGAACCACCCCGGACCAGCTTAGCACATGGGAACCACTGGATGGGTTCCCGTCTAAGACAGCAACTAAGGGGTTGCTGTCTCCCGCTCCCCTGGCCCCATTCAGCTCCCCCCCACAAGCCTCTTATGACACCTGGGCTGGTTCAACTTCTCTCACGGTACGGATGAGGAAACTGAGGCCAGAGACTCGCTCAAGGCCCAGCAGCCAGGAGGAGGTCGAGTCAGGATTGAAAGTCAAATCTGGTTGAGTCCCAGTCAGAGCGAGCGATTCTTGCAACAGCCCTGACTATCTGAGCCCCTGTGAGACTTTTCTCTCCTTGTCCTAAGTGTCCTCATCTTTTCGGGGCTGGCTCTAGTCTCCTCTTCCCGGAAGCCCTCTCTGGCCAAGCCCGCCAGTCCTCATGGCCGCTTCCTCCTCTGACTTCCCGAGGGCTGGCTGTCTGGGCTGACCTATTTGTGGCAGGTCCTCCCTCTATGGCTCTGTGAGCCTTTTAGGTCCTGGAGTTAGAAAAGGGAATCAGGATCCAAAAGACCCAAGTGAAAGCTATGTGACCCTGGGCAGGTGACCTCCCCTCCCCAAGCCTCCATGTGCCTAACTGAGGAAGGGGCTTAATGGAACAGATCCCAGAAAGCCACTGGGAGCTTGGAGCGGGAGTGTGCGAGAGCCGGGTACCATACAGGAAGTGCTCGGGAAGGTCAGCTCCTGGTGAGGCCTGGAGGCACGCAGGGCCCTGTCTTATTCTTCAGGACAGCTTCCAGCAACTGTTTGGGAGGGGGCGCACATGCTGGGGGAGGGGCCTGACAGGAAGTGGGGGGGGTGGTGGCCAAAGGCATGGCCTTTGGCATAGGACAGGATTCCGCTGTGTGACTTTGGGTAAGTTGCTTAATCTCTCTGAACCTCAGCTTTAACATTTATAAAATGGCCGTAAGGCACTTTAAAAAAGGATTTTGGCTGCAGTTTTCTCACTTGTAAAACGGAGTTAACAATTTTACCTACTCCATAAGATAAGCATATGCTGAGCATTTGGAACCATGCCTGGCATAGAGTAGGAGCTCAATAATTGGGGACCGTCAGCCACCCAGGCCACAGGGTGGCCAGAGACAGCCTTGTAGTATAAGTTCTTGAAAAATGGCAGACCTGGGGGCCTCATTTGGCTCACCCTGAATCAGAGATTTCCTTCTGTATTGTTGGTAAAATTCCATTCTAGTGCCAGGAGGGAAGATGGCAGTGGGGAAAATCCTAAGGACATTCCTTGTCCCTGGCCTGCCCACCCCCGCTTCTGCCGCCCCCCATCACCTCCGTCCAACCTCACCCCAGTCTCACCCATGCTGGCTGTAGACACACCTGCATCCCAGATATGGACCTGACCCAGAAGGCGCCCCCAGACTCCAGCACCTGCCCAGCACCCACACCCCTTCATGTCTTCAGCCCTCTTTGCTCACGCTCGGACTTGCCCATCATTCTGCAACCCCGACTTCTCACTCCCCATGCCCTCAGCTCCTCAGGATCCCAGGGAGGGAGGTGAGCACAGACCTCCCATAAAAGCAATGATGACAGCTGCAACATGCATAGCTTACGCGTCCCCGAGACCTTGCACGTGCACGGTGCTTGGTTACATTCCAGCTTGTTTAATCATCCCAGCGCCCCTGTGCAGCCTGTACTACTGTCTCCCCATTCGACAGATGAGGACACTGAGGCTCTTTGCACAAGGAAGTGGTAGGGCCATCTGTGCGTTGTGGACACTCACCATGTCCACTCCACAGGGTCCCCCCAGCACCCCCCCGCCCCCGCCCTGAGGTTCATGCCGCAGAGCAGGTGCACAACACTTTAGAATTTGCCAAAGGTCTCCAGGATCATCTCCTGTGATCCTCCCCCCACTTCCTGGGACAGGTGCTCTCATTCTCTCCTTGGTGTCAGACGAGACACTGAGGCACAAAATTAGGGAACGGGGGGACTGAGTCCTGGGGTCTGAGGAGAGATGGGTGACATCTGCCAGGAAAGCTGGACTCTGTTCTGAGAGCTGGTGCAGCAGGAAGGATTGCATGTCTTGCTAGCAAGTTGCTGTCCTCCTCCCCCCAGCTTTAGCCCCTGATGGACACTTGCCCGCTGCCCCCAGGCCTCCAGTGATGCCTCCCCAGCAGGCCGGCAGACTCACCTGGCTCGCCCTTGGGCCCCGGCAGTCCATCGTACCCGTCCTTCCCAGGGGCCCCTGGTAGGCCCGGCATCCCGGGGATCCCATAGCAGCCTGTGCTGGCCTGGCCCCCAAGTGGCAGCACCAGCAGGAGCAGCAATAGGTTTAGTCCAAGGTGGGGCCGGGAACTGGACCCCATGTCCATCCTGGGGAAGGATCTGGTTAGGAAGAGAGCTGAGTTGGCCCACCCAGCCCCTCACCCACCCTCCTCACTCTCTTGTTCCCCAGGCCAGTTCTTCTCAGCCCTCCGGAGCCTACCTCCCTTCCCCAACCCCCTTCCCTTGGCCCTTGAGGGCTGGGACCACAGGATGGATGGAGGATGGGACATCTCTGTGCCCAGGCCCTCAGCTCAGCAGTGATGGAGACCCTCCTTCCTTTCACCTATCAAGTTGTCCCCACGTTTCAGGGAGGTGGGAGGGGGAACTGCCATTTGCCCTCGTCTGGGCGGGGGTCCTGGCCTCACCTGGGTTGGCAGGATTCTGGTCTGGTCCCAGAGATGTCCTCAGATCTGCTTCCGTTCTCCCAGGCAGGAGGATACTGTGTCAGAGTAGTCACATCGAGGAGGGCCCAGAGCAGGCTGGGCGGCCGCCTCCCCTCTGCTCACCCTTCTTCCAATCCCACATCCCCTTTCCCATAATTTTTCCTGACTCAGGATTTTCTTTTGGGCACTGAGTCTGGCTGACCGCAGCAATGCTCCTGTGTTCCCCACCCCAGGGTCATGCATGTCTGAAATGAGGAAATGTCTACTCCCCGGGGTCTGCTGGAGTGTGTGTGTGTGTGTGTGTGTGTGAAAGTCCTTACCAAAAATCACGTGTAAATGGTTTCTTGGGGTCCAAAGCCTTGCTCTGACCTCTCTGCTTCGCTGCCCCAAGAAACAAACCTTGCATGCACTTGTGAAGTGGCAGGCCTTATTCTAGAATCTTCCATTTGCCCCTCTCATTTGTTACACTTGGGGGTGGACACCAGGATGGGCAAGCCTCGATGGCAGGCAGCCTGCCATGGTGGACAGAGTCAGTGGCCCCGGATGTCATCCAGCCCTGCCACTACCTTGCTCTGAGGCCCTCCACAAACCACTCTAGGCTTCAGTCTTCCCGTCTGTATACTGGGGGGGCAGGAGGGCAGGTCTAGGTTTTGCATGTGTGCACGTCTTCCTTTGCTGGGGTCCTTGATGATCCCTGCCTCCTTCTCCTCCATCTCCGGCACCCCTGCTTCTGGTCTTGGAGCCTGTGGTGGCTGCTGCAGGGTTGCTGGTTGGGGCCAGGCTCGCAGAGCTGGGAGAGGGCCCTCTCCTCTCTTCCTGTTCTCCTCCTATGACATTCTGAGGAGGAGGGGCTGCTGAGCAGTTGAGGGGTCCCACCCTGACACCCCACCTGCCCCCGGTGTCACTCGGGGTGAGGCCTTTGACCTCCCTGAGCATCCATTCCTCCTCTGTAAATGGGGGGTTCCAATAGCTCCCATGCAGGGCAGTGGTGAGGACTCAGTGCGTGAGGCAAGTGCAGTGCTTAGCCTGGTGCCAGGCGTGAGTGGGAGTTCACAGCTCTACCCCTGCCCCACCAAGTGACCTTAAGGGCATCAGTCTCCTTTTCTGTCCCTACACCCTTTCGCCCAGGGCTGCAGAATGTGAGCTGAGGGCAAGGATGTGAATGAACTTGGCCCCGGAAGTCCCCAGCAGGTAGAGGGCTGGGAAGAGCAGAAAGGGTAGACATGACTGCTGGGGAGACCCCATCTTCCATTCTCATCTTGTTTGCGCGGGTCCGTGATGTCCAGCAGGTGGCAGCCTTGGCCCATGCTCAGCCTGCCCTGCCCCAGCGTCCAGGCCATGCAGGGCTCTGCCTGAGCCTGTTCCCCTCCTCCAGGTGATCTGCCCCAGGCAGGGTGGGTGCGGGGGTGCGTCTAGGTGGGATTTAGGATAAGGAGCCGCCTGACCCTCCCTGCACTAGCCTGGTCTTTCCCACCACTTGCAGGGTCTGCACTCCAGACATCTTCGAGTCCCATTGCAATGAAAGGAGCGCTCCACTCTGGGGTCAGCAGAGCTGGTTCACATCTCGGTCTTGCCACTCTCTGGCAGTGTGACGGCGGGTAGGCATCTCCTGTCCCTGAGCCTCCGTGAGGAGGGATTGCTGAGATCCGGTGTGTCCGTGGCTAGGAAATACCCAGCCCATCGTAGGTGCTCGAAGATCTGCTTCATTTCCTAGAAGTGTATGTTCTGGGCCGGGAGGCAGGGAGCTGGGGCGGAGCAGAGGCCCGAAGCAGGCAGAGGGGCAGGAGGAGACCAGCGCGGCCCTGGGGCTCCAGCGGGGTCACCCTCTCCTTCCTGACCCCCAGAAGTTGCAGGTGGGGCAGCCCCGGCCCAGGAGAGGGTCTCTGGAGTCTGTCAGAAGCCTGGGGGGAGGTATGGGTTTGTGGGGACTCCAGCTGCCCCTTGTGTCCGACATTAGGTGGGAGACACTGATCCTGGGGCTCGGGGGCCGGCCGGTGGGAGTGTGAGCGTGTGTGAGGGTCAGCGAGTGAGAGAATTGGGGCGGTGCTAAGGCACATATGTGTTGGAGGATGAGGAGGGCGCGGCAGGAGTGTGTCTGGGACACATGTGTCGAGGTTGTGTATGTGTGTGTATGTGTGTGTGAGAGAGAAAGAGTGTGTGTGTGTGTGTATGTGTGTGTGTGTGTAAGAGTGTACTTCTGACAGTTTAGGAGGGGTACTTAGGTGTCTGAGACACGGGGTGCCTGGGTAGGACAGCACGGATACCCCAAGTATGTCTGCGGGTGTGAAGGTTTCAACGAGTGTGCACGTGTGGTGTGCAGGTGTGTGGTGTGTGCGCAGCACAGGGCACAAATGGCTTTCTCTGGGGAAACACCCAGGGCATTAGACATCCTCAGGACCAAACTTCCAGCTACTTACTGTCTTCGAATTCAGAGGACGAGGTGGGGGCTTCTTGCCTCCGAGCAGCTCTGCACAGGCTAAGTGGGACCCCGGGAATATGCACCATGGGCACCCCAGACCTTCTCAGTCCCAGTCAGCAGGGATGCCCAGCCCGGGAGGGAGGAGGCCACAGCCTCCATGCTTGCCTGGGAAGCCCAAGGCAGGACTCAGGAATCTAGCTTTGGGGAGGACTGCTGCCTGCCCTTGGGCTTGTCGCTCTCCTTCTCTGAGTCTTGCCCATGTTTTGCTGGTTCAGGGTTGGAAATCAAGTGTCACCTGTCAGGCGTGTGGCTGTGGAGGCTGGCAAGGGCCGCCGTCACACACACACAGGCTTGGATACCGATAAGTTCTGGGCTCAAATCCCAGCTCCTTCTCTTCAACACTGACCGTGGGCTTTATGTCCACCCATGCCCCTAGCCTGCCTCATTATCTGGAAAGTAGGGTCATGATACCCGCCTCACTCCCCAACCCTACAGATGAAACAAAATACAATAATGGCTCAAACTTCCCAAGTCCTTACTACGAAGCAGTCCCTGTTCTGCAATTTCCGTGTATTAAGTCATTCAGTCCTCCCGACAAGCCTTTGAAGTAAGTGCCTTTGTTATTCCCATTTTACAGATAAAGAAACTGAGGTCACTCAAGTTATATCATATACCCACGGTTGGCCAACTGGTAAGTGGTGGCCTAGGATTTGAACCCAGGCCGATGAGGCTCCCATGTATTTACAACAATACATGTTGTAAAATACGAAACACAGGCCTGCCTTGTAAGCACTCAATGATTGTCATTCCTGTGCTCCCTCCCAGTGCCCAGAACAGCATTGGAACCTCAGGCTCAGCACACAGGAACTCAGGTGTTTATTCTAGGAAGAATTCGAGGAAATCCATCTTACAGTGGGCAGTGGGCAGTGAGTTCTCGGGGGCTCCGGGAGCCAGCCCTCACCCTTTAGGCGGCTAAAGCAACAGCACCCCGATAGAGAGCAGACCATAGAAACCAGAGAGGTAGAAGGCGTGGGCTGGAGTCACACAGCAGGAAGCATGTGCGGCCAGGGGCGGGAGGGTCCTTCCGGGGCTCAGATGGACGGGAAGATGAGGAAGCCGCTAAAGACACTATCCACCTCCGGGCCCTGGTAAATGCGGCCCTTGACGGGGTCTTTCTCAATCCAGACCTGGTCCCCTTGCTGCAGCTGGAGAACCATGCCCCCGGACACCACCTGGAAGATCCCCTTGCTGTTGGTGTCACAGAAGCCCAAGGAGCGCCGGAACTGGTCCCTCCCAGACGACACGATGGACAGGCAGATGTCCCACTTGGACACCACCTGGAAAGTGAAATAGTAGTAACCCGGCACAGCACAGAGGAACCGGCCCGTGTGGTTCTGGTATGGGCCTTCCTGGTTGGTGATGATCGTGTCGAAGATGACCACGTTGCCACCCATGGGGGGGTTCCGTCTTATGGCTGAGAAGGCCGGCCGTGGCTGGTCCTTGATGTTTCCTGGGTTGCCCTTGATGCCTTTCGGTCCTGGGGAGCCAGGGAGCCCCAGGGGGCCACTGGGTCCAGGAAAGCCCATGTTGCCAGGCTTTCCAGAGGGCCCAGGGTCCCCTGGGTCTCCTTTAAGGCCTTGGATGCCTGTCCGCATGCCGGGAGCCCCTGTGGGGAGAAAGGCCAGATCTGGAGGGGGAGTCCAGTGTCCACCAGTCCTCAGGGAGATGGCTGGGACCCTTGGCTGCGGTGGGATGGAGGATGCGGGAGTGCCTGGGCCTTCAAAACCTTGATTCTGGCTGATTGTGTGACCTTGGGCAAGTGTTTCAACCACTGACCCTCAGCTTCCTTATCTCTAAAGTGGAGAAAAGTGAGAACAGGTACTTGGAAGCTGTCATGTTCTTGCAAAAGCAGGACAGGCTCCTCTATACCCCGCTGGGCCACTGCCCCTGAGTTCTTTGGGTTCGGGACTACATTTAGGAGGCCTGGAAGCCAAGTATTGCAAATGTTTATGCAAATCCTTCTGGTCTGCTATGGACTGGGAGGCTCAAGGGGACTGAGATTATCTTTTTCTACTCTGAGCATGTCCTCCTCCTTTTTCCTTCACAGCCACCCCCCTCCCCCACCTTTTTTTTTTTTTTTTTTTTTTTTTTTTTTTTAGAATGTGAGTTTCTGAAGCTGGAAGGGGCTGGGAATGGGGAAGCAGGGACAGAGTTGGGTGTGGGGGCTGGAAGGATGCAGAAAGGATAGTTGCCATGAACTGATCATCTCTACGTGCCAGGTAGGGTTATTTTTTCCATTTTACAGATGAGGAAACCGAGGTTCAGAGAGAGTCAGTAACTTGCTCGAGGTCACACAGCAAGATGAGTCTCCTGAGTCCAAAGATGAGCGCCTTATTCGTTCCGGTAACTGAATGACAACCCAGGACTGGGCGCTGCTCCAAGACCTTTCACATTTGTTGCTTGTGGTGGTCCGTGAGAGAGAGGACTCAGGCAGGAAGGGGGATTCAGAGAGAGGCCTGGCAGCCTGGGAACATGTCCAAGGAGGAGGATAGGTTCCCCTCAGCCCCTGGGACCAAGTGCAGAATGAAGGGGCTTCATGCGGGGGCCCAGGCTGTCCCCAAGCATCCACCCCGGAGGCCAGGCCCAGCCAAGGGATGAAGTGCTGGGGTCTAGAGGAAAGGGCTTACCTGGCTCCCCTCGCTCCCCCTTGAGGCCTGGCCGTCCATCTCGGCCGGGTGGTCCTGCAGCCCCGGCCCTCCCGTCCGGTGCTCGGCACACATCCTGGGTCACTGTAGAGGCCAAGGATATGGCCAGCACACAGCCCACCAGCCAGCCCCACGGGGCCTCCATGATGCCACTGCGAAGACATAGGGCAGGGCTAGACCTCACACACTCACACACACCCAACTCGTACATACACTTGAATCCCACACCTACAATGATATCTATACATACCCCTGCCACCAGGGCACATACACACCTCCAGGGCCTTCAATGTCCACCTTGCACCCAGCCCCAGTGACCCCGCACGTACATGAAGAACCAGAAGTTCACACAGATGCCACACACAACTGAAGTTACACATTCAGACACACAAACTTGGCTTCCAATCCCACACGGACAAACACAGGGAGCAGACTCACAATCCACTCCACACTCCCGGATGCACGAATGACACCCAAATGGACTCCATCTCGTACTCAGCCACACACTCATATAGTCCTACAGATGATCAATTCCATTGAACAAATATTTATCGAGCGCCTACTTGTTATTAAATTAACACTCTCTCACCCAGATGGCAGAGCTGTGCGTACACATAGGAATTCACAGCCCCTGACACAATGCGTGTGCTCACCACCGCCCAAATACTTGACCCCTTTCAGCACCTACTGGACTGTCTACGGGACCCCTGCGCTGGCTCTGACACTCCCAGTCTTTCCCCAGCTTCTTGTGTCTTGGGGAGGCCAAAACCCAGGAACTGGTTAAAGGGATGGGTTTATATCACCACTTCCCACTAACTCCCAAACCCGAGGAATGAAGATGGTCCCCCCACTCACTTATTCTGGGTCCTGAATCCCGACCCCCCCCCCACCACCGGCCAACTCTGTCCTGGCAGAGAACCAAGGACAGTGTTCCCCCTCCCCTGCCTTTGTGGTCCAGCCCCCTAGGCCAGCTCCCCTGGCTCCCTGAATTTCACAGCCCCCTCCCCCTCGGGCGCTGGCCTCACCTGCCTTAGCTGGTCGTCAGTTCAACTGGATGTTCCTGTCCTCCACCCAGGGACCGCTGTGGGACACCCAGCAGGGGTACTGCCTGCCTGGCTGTGGCCAAGTTTCACATCCCTTCCTACTTCCCCTTCTCCTTCCCTGGGCCTGCCCCCAGCCTTGCCCCAGGGGCCAGAGGCCTCCCGGAGACAGTTTGAGCAGACCTCAGCAAGACTGGGACACTGGACATTCCCCCCCACCCCCCACACACACACGCAAGCTGGTGTGGGGGCAGGGACGGGAAGGCAGGAGTCTGCAAAGACAGAGGCCGTGGAGGGGGTCCTGGGTGGGGTGTGAGAACCAGGGATGCACAGAACATCAGGGCAGACGGAGTTTTTCTAAAAGTCAGTAACTTGAAAGACTTTTTCGAGTTTATGAAAGCAACATGTATTCATTGTATAACGCTTGGGAAATAACAGAAAAACACAAAGGAGAGTGCAATAGTGATGAGAAGCTTAGTAATCAGCTTTCTAGACCTGCCACTTCCTAGCTGCCCTTGGGAAGTTACTTAATGTCCCCGGGCCTCGGTTTTCTTATTCATAAATTGGGAACAACAGATTTTACCTCATCGGAGTATTATAAAGTTTCAATGACATAATATATATACAAAACACTTGGCATGGGATGAACACTTAATAAGTAGCATTTATTGGATTTAAAAAACAGCAACAAAAGCCCATGAATGCTATCACCTAAAGAATTACCCTTTGGCAGGATCATCTAGTCTTGCTTACTCTTGCTGACAGGGTGCTCACTACCAGTCAGCCCACATCACTTCACCAGCTTGGACCCCGAGCATCCTTTAGATAGAGCTACCCTTTCTCTCCAGTCTGGAGAGCAATGTGTTCAGGCTCAGGCTGACCAGGTCTTTCTGCTTCTTCCCATGACCATGTTCACCACCCCCCACTCTGACTATTTCACCAAAAGGAAGATGAGGAGGGGAAAACAAGTCTATTGACCTGGGCAGATGAAGATCGTCCAGGGCCAGGGTTTTCAAGCTTCTGGGACCCCTTTTTCATTTGCAATCTTGTATGGTACCCAATATGTATCTGACAGATATAAGTGGGGGTTCTCAGGATAAGAGTGGGGGCCCTGAGTAACTCCCACCAGCCCCTCTCTTGCTCCTGGGGATTCAGGAGGTTAGGAGAGCTGGAATCTCACGGGCTGTGCCCACTTGTAACTCGCTGTGTAACCTGAGGCAAGCTATATCATTTCTCTGGACCTCAGTTTCTTTATCTGTAAAATGGGGATGATATCGGCTTCTCACTGGGCTGCTACGGATTCTATGAGGAAGTTGATGCTGTCATATACCACATTCAAATCAATCATCATTATGAATAATATCTCTGTGACCATGGGCAGGTTACGTAACCAGTCTGAGCCTCACCTCCATCTCTCAAGGTGAGGGAGTGGCGGGAGGCAGGAAGGTCGCAAGAAGGTTGCACCCTGGAACACGGCTCCGGGCACCCATTTTCTTTGATGGCAGCATGTCAATCTTGCTTCCCTGCAAGAGGAGTTAGAAATATCATGTGTCGGAGTCAGAAACGCCAGGCTGATGGCTCCCATTTCACAGATGAAGAAACTAACCACCAGAGACAGCAACGCTTGCCCAAGGTCACGAAGAAAGTGGCAGAGTTGGCATGGGGAAAAACCAAATACTGTGAAAGTCTTCTCAAAGTATAGCTTCCAAAATTTTGAATAGACCATTCTTATAGAAATATATAGTGAGCACATGTGAGTTTTTAAATTTTTTTTGTAGCTTGTTAATGAAGGAACCAGCAGGATGAGAAAGCTAGTTCAATGAAGGGTATGAGAAGGAAACATTTACATGTACCTATATATGGAGAGAGAAGAGAGAGATTTAGCAGAAAGAAAAACAACAATAACCCAAAAATTAGAATTCTGGAATATTCATAAGGTTGCTAAGTTAGAGGCAACACTGGTGAATGTTTATAGGGCAACAAAATCATAATGTCGGGGGTTATCTTCTGTATTAGAAAGAAATCATTTGCATGATTTCTCTACCAGACAAAAATAATTTGTAACTTGCCAGTTTTCTACCAGCTAACAGGAGTCTTTACAGATCCTGGGCCCTGATCAATAGCAAATAATAAGTCAAGCAGAGTGACATTCCCCTAGAGTGTCAGATGACCCTTAGGAGGGCTTGTTAGACAATGTTTTGATTTGACTTTGAAAGGACATCGGTTATCTATTTGCCTTATTTCCAACTGTTGGATGATTTTACTTATCAGGCTGTTGCAAGTGTATAACCCTTCCCAAGAAATAAAAGCCATCGATAGGAATGAACATAGCATTAGTGTGAAAGTAAATGGGTCAGCAACAGCCCTGTGAATGTCACAACAGAGACACCTTCAATCAGAAGGGATGGACATAGTCTTCCTTTTTTTCCAGAGCTCAGACTCCTGAAGGGGAGAGGTAGGGGGGTGGCAGGGGGAGGTTGGGGAGGTTGGGGGATGAGAGGAACCACTCTGTAATGCCTGTAGAGTCATGATCCGTGAGACCCAGGTGTAGTTAGGAGTTTAAGCAATAACCAAAAAACAATTTTTAAATCACGCACATTCTTTTTTTTTTTTTTTTAAGATTTTAAAAATTTATTTGACAGACAGAGATCACAAGTAGGCAGAGAGAGGAGGAAGCAGGTTCCCTGCTGAGCAGAGAGCCCTATGCAGGGCTCGATTCCAGGACCCTGGGATCATGGCCTGAGCTGAAGGCAGATGCTTAACAACTGAGCCACCCAGGTGCCCCTCTCTGAGTGTATTATTATCTCCATATTATTTTAAAGTTTTGACCCCATTCTAACTTTGGAGTTCTAGTCTTTCTTCTTTTATTTTCTTTCTTTCTTTCTTTCTTTTTTTTTTTTTTAGACTTATTTATTTATTTGGTGGGGTGGGGGAAGGAGAAAGAAGAGGGAGAGAATCCTCTGAGCCTAACATGGGGCTTGATCTCAGAACCCTGAGATCATAACTTGAGCCAAAATCAAGAGTCATCTGCTTAACCAACTGTGCCACCCAGGTGCCCCTGGAGTCTAGTCTTTAATTATTTTTTTTTAAAGATTTTATTTATTTATTTGACAGAGATCACAAGTAGGCAGAGAGGCAGGCAGTGGGGGGGTGGGAAGCAGGCTTCCTGCTGAGCAGAGAGCCCAATTAGGAAGCTCCATCCCAGGACCCTGGGATCATGACCTGAGACAAAGGCAGAGGCTTTAACTCACTGAGCCCCAAATCACTCACATTCTTGATGGTGGAGTCACATCTCACCCAAGGGTTGGGGTTCCAAAAATCAGCATATTAAGCAAAAATTGTAAATGGTCACTATTACCATGTGGGGGGGTGGGAAATCTTAGGAAAGCGCCAGGTTGGAAACCCTATTATCACTTCACTATAGACCTGCGCAGTCAGCTTCAGCTTTGACATTAGAACAGAGTTCTCTTTCTTTAGTTGGGTAGCAACTGGCTCACGGATATCCCCCTCACCCCCCAAAAGAGGCATGGAATCTTGGAAGACTGAGATCATGCAGCGTTAATGTGTTTAGCCCACCAGGGGCTCATGGGATCGGAGGCAGACTTGGGGAAGTCAGGTCTGTTCAGCTCTCCCTGTCCACGCTAACTCCAGAAATAGGCTCCTTGAGGGTCTGTAGTGATGGCAGCATCCCCCACCTTACTGAAACTGGTATTTGTAACTCTTTGTCTCTCTGAATCTTATTAGGCAAAATGCAGATTGTCAACTGTTATAGAACAGGGCTCCAAAGTTCCTGTGTTTTTTTTTTAATCAAAAAAATTGAAGTATAATTTACATACAGTAAAATGCAGAAATCTTTTTCTTTTATTAGAAAGACAGAGAGAGAAAGAGAGGCAGAGGGAGGGGGAGAGATAGAATCTTAAGCAGCCTCTGGGCCCAGGGGAACTCGATCTTACCCCTGTCGTGAGTGTGTCTGTCCGTTTCTTATAGCTGAGTAGTATACGTGCATATATCACACCTTATCAGGTCCTTCCCCATTGGTGGGTATTTTTGTTCATGATGAATAGAGCTGCTGAGAGAGCCTTCTCCTACAATCCCCTATGCACTCAGGTCTCTGCTGTGCTGTTCGTACACTGTGAAGGAGGCACCGAGCTTACCCCCATACCCCGTCCTCCCCATCCACTGCCACGCACCTCTCTCTTCAATACCCCTTCCCTCAAAAAAACCCACAAATCTCCCAGGCCCTTCCTCAACCTCTTTTTCTCCTTCTCCCGGCCCCCATTTCACTCCCCTTGCTCTTTGTTATGGAGATCTTCTTAATGACTGGTCTCAACTCTTTGGGGCTGAGAATCCTCTCCTTGTATCCTCCTTCTCCACCACCCAATGAGATCAGGGTTCTCCTAGGCAAGGTTGGAGGGGCAGACTGGGAATTGGGGAGGGAGCTGTCCGAGCCTGCCACACGTCTTCAGCGCACATGCTTTATTCTTTGCCTGTCTTGGCAGATAAAAGCGTTTTGGAGGCTTGTTTTATGAAAAACGGAGGGGATTGTAAACACCAAATAATTTGTTGGGGACATGAGAGGCAGCACGGGTTCAAATTCAGCATCTGCCTTCCGTTTGCTGCGCGCTCTTGCACGAGAGAACTCCTGGGTTTGGGGGTGACAATTGACCCCTCCAACTCTGACAAGGCTTCAGGTCAGTGTGCCTTGTCCCCGGTGCGGGACTTAGCAAAAGTCCAGTCTCCTCCTCCTTCCCCTACCTGCCAGCCAGGGGGCCTGGGCACAGTTCCAGTTGAGAAGTTTGGGAAAGGGAATGTAAAAAGAAAACAAAAGGCGGCAAAAGCAATTTCACTGGGGGAGGGTGAAGAAAAATAGGGAGAAAGCAAGCCCCCTGTAATGGCTGGTGCCTGCATTCCGGACACCCAGAGTGAAGCCAGCCCACCCTCCTTCCTTCCAGGGGCCAGGTGGAGGCCCACCCGGGGAGAAGTTCCCAACAGGCAGATCTAACCAGATCTAGTGGGGAAAGGCGCTGATGGAAGCTGCCAAGCATGCAGGTAGGTGAGATGTAAAAAGATGAAGAGGGTTAAGAGAGTTAGGGACCCAAACTGAGCAGGTGGTGGGAGAGTGTGAGGACAGTTTGCCTCTGGTTGGGGTGGCCGAGCCCTGGGTTCTGAAGGCTGTGGGGACACCACAGCTGGGAAACGTGACACCTAGAAGGCCAGATGATGCCCACTTCCAAAGAGCTCACACAGAAGCAAGAGAAAGCCCTCCCGCCACTTTGCAGGAACCATCTCCCCGATCTGTCCTTCACCTGGCCTGAAATTCCACGGTTACCCATTCTTTCCATGGGGGAAGCATTGCCGTCTTGAGGTGTTTTAAAATCAGAGCTGTGTCTTGGTGCATTTGCAAGATGTTAACCGCCATGCCTTAGGAAGCCCAAGCGCTGGGCTTGCTACCAGGGCTTAACATGAGGCAACTGAGCTCAGAGAGTGTAAGCGATTCCCATAAGGTCACACAGCCAGTCAGTGGTAGAGGTATTTCTATCACCTCAGAAGCCTTTCTGAAGGTTTTCCACTGGCGGAGGTGGGTGGTGTCTAAAACAGGGACTCTGAAAGGGAGAGCGAGGAGTGTAGAGGGGGAAATGTATTGGCTGTGGGTGCTCGGAAGGCACCCTCCCCTGGGTTGGGCATTTCACATATATCATCCCATTTAATTGACACGGGATGCTCATAGGGTAGCATTTTGATTCCTTTTTAATGGTAAAGAAACTGGGGTTCAGAGAGCTGAAGTGACTTGCTCATGAGTCCCGGGTTGCCACATTTAACAAAGAAAAATACAGGATATTCAGTTAAATTTGAATTCAGATAAACATTGGTATACATGTGGTATAGTTGTATTAAAAAAAATTGTCATGTATTTTCTCCAGCAACCTACAGAGGTCACACAACCCGATGGCTGTTGTCCCACAGGGCCCTGACTCACTAGGAAGCCTGTCTGGGTGGGAAGGATGGACCAAGGGCTGGCTCCGTTCTGTCTCCCAGGTGAATATGAGCCTTTGTCCCCACCTAGGGTCCCAGTTACTGCTCTTGTGGGTGAGCCAAGGACCCCAGCCAGGTTTCCCCACCGTGAGCCCTGGCCCCTACATCATTGCTGGTGCAGGCTGTCCTCTGGGGGATCTTTCCCAGAAGACTTGGGTTCTATTTCCAGCTCTGCTGAGTGTGGTCTGACAAATCATCTTTCTGGGCCTCAGTCTCTCCCTCTGTGAAAAAGAGGGAGGAGTTGAATCAAAGCAGTGGTTCCCTTGGGTCCGAGTCTCTGGGACACCACTGCCCCAGCTACTCCGTTCCCTACTGCTTTAGAAGCCGTGCCTTCTGGGTTTGGCATAGGTACCCTGGGCGGGGTCTCACGTAGGAGGCAGCTCAGCACCTTTCTGAAGCTCGGACAGCAACTCAGGACCTTTCCAACCTTGACACATTGGTTGGGCCCACCCTGGCCCTTTGGACATGACCGTTCTGCATCTCACAAGTAGAGACCAGGGGCAGAAGGGTCCAGAAAGGCTTTGCTGGAGTAGGAGAGAGGGGGCAAGTCCTGGTATTTTGGGTAGGAGGAGGAGGGAGGGAAGGTCACTAAATCGCCCCTGGGGCTGAGACCATTTCCAACCTGGGAATCCAGAAATATATCTTACCTGTGTCTTGCATATGTCTCTCCATTTGAGTGGAGATTTGTGTTTTTCACAACCCCTGCGTGGCCCACATGATTCCCAGCCAGGCTGTTGGCTCACCTGATGGGAAGACCAAGGCTCAGAGCAGGCAGTGGGTTCCTGGTGTCACAGAGCAGAGCTGGTCCACTCTCTAGTCTCTGGGGCTAGGACTCTACCCAGCAGCTCCACCCCCAGGTGGTCCTGGAAGGTCCTGCTCCAGTCTCTTCCCTTCCCAGGCTCCTGGGTTCTGCGCATTTCTTCCTTGTGCAGTTCTGAGCCCCCTCTCTTGTCCTGCCACCAGCAACCTGGGGGGGGGGGCGATTGTCCCACACCCCACAGAGCTCAGCAATCATCCCTCCTCCCTTCCCTGAGCCAGGCACGCCCAGAGTCACAGGGTAATTCCTGACACAGAGCCAGGGCTGGGTGTGGGTCTGGGGTGCCCCAGCGCACACTCGTCCCTCCACCTGCAGAGCTGCTCCAGGCTCGAGGCTAACGACAGCTGCTTCTGCCCTATCTCCTCCCCCTCTGCCAGCCCTCTGCTGATTACAGATAAACACCCGGTCTACACGGGAGAGTAATTAACTCTCCAATGTGGGGAGAACTAATCAGCCTGGAGTTTGCTGCAGGTGGGAAAAGCGAAGGCTTTTCCTAAGTGGTATGCAAATGACACCCGTAGTATGCAAAGCAACCTCTTTGGGTTCCTGGGAAAGGCTGCCAGAGCCTTGAGCCCTGGCTTCCGAGGAGGGAAAGGCTCTGGGAACAGTGGTCCTGACTGGCAGGGACCCCATCCTTCGGGTTGAGGGAGGCTGGTGGGGTCAGAGTAGGAGTGGGGGTGCACCTTCTGGGCTCCCCAGTGCACCTGCAGTCCCTGTGTCTGGAAGGCTGAGGGGGAGTGGGCTCGGAGCTCAGAGAGGATGAGCTTTGAGTCGGAGCCCCGCTGGTCCTCACCTACATGACTTGGGCTAGTCTCTCTCACACTCCTGAGCCTCAGTTTCCTCATTGAAAGATGGGGATAAAAATACATACTTTTTATGCTGTATGAGAACTGGACAATACATAAAGCGCCTAACATTGTCTGGTGCTTAGTAGGTGTTCCGTAAATCGGAGCTCTTTGCAAAAAAATATCCAGATTGGCCCACAACATCCCTGTGGCCATGTGCTGCCTGGTCAAGGCCCAGTCCCCTTGGGGGCTCATCTCCACCTGGTCTGTCTCTCCAGGGTACCGTCAGCTTTGTGATACAAGATTTGAAAGGCTGCAGGAATGGCCCTCCTGCTCCCAGGCATGTATGTCTCCTGTCTTACCTGAAATTCTGCACCGGGCCCAGGGTAAGAGAGAGAAGCTCCTGGGGAGCGCAATTTCCGGAGGCATTCACTTTCGGGTGGTGCGAGTGCAGAATCAATGCCGGGAGTGATCACCTGCTTCCACTGCTACACCCCAGGCAGGCATCTCGCTCTCCTCCCCTTGTCCAGGTCCTGCTGCCACTCTACCTCTGTTGAGTTGACCTCCCTCAGCCCTCAGCATGCGCTCTTTAACACTGCAGGGATGGGGGCGTGAGACCACGTTCCGGGTCACCGAAATATACTACATCCTAACCGAAGTGTCAGTTACACAGATGTATCCTCTGGTGAAAATTCATCCAATGGTACATTTACATTACATGCATTTCACTGTATAGACATTTGACTTCAACAAAACATAATTTATACGTAAATCGAATGTAGGTATCTTTTGAGAGATACCACACATTAATGTACAATGATGATGCGGATGATGATGATGATTACCAAAATGGTCACCCAGCTTCGGCTTGGACACCTCCAGTGATGGGGAGCTCACCACCTGTAGAGCCAGGATATCACTTGTTTGGCAGTGGGACTGGGATTCGAACCCAGATCTGACTCCGGGCTCCAAGGCCTTGGTCTCTTCTCTACTGACTCTCCCAGGCTCATGTGTGTGCAGGAATTGTCACGGGTGTGATATGTGGAATGTTTGTCACTTGCAGAGAGATAGTAAGTGCTCCCGCACACCTGGGACACAGGTGAGTTGCACGTCCCCTGCCCACCCTCGCAGCTAGGTGGGGTGTGGGCTAGTTGGTGCAGTGATGCTGAGCGGAGTGACGTCGATGGTACAGATCTGCTAACACGCTCTTGCCTGCTGCTCTCCTGGAGACCTCATGTTGTGAGGGTAGAGCCCCAGGCTCTGAGTGGCTTGCTGAGTGTCTTCATGGAGGACAACTGTCCCGGAGGCTCATCTGGGCCACAACAGGCTTTGCAGGAGGGATGAGTAAACCCTGGTGGTGGTAAGCCACTGAGGAGTGGGCTGACAGTACAGCATAACTTCCCTATCCTGACCGATGGGCCCAACCCTGATAAGATTGCCAACCTCGTAGTCTTAGTCACCGCCGTCGTCGTCCTCTCTGTTTCCAAGGCTGTCACTGGTATGACAATGCCCTCACCAGATGCTTCCGGTGGCTTGGCTCTGCTGGGCTGTCCAGGGTCCTGTCCTCAGCCGGACCTCCCACCACTGCCCAGACTTTCATCAGTTCTGTGCTATCCAGGCTGGGCACCTGGGATTCTACAATGAAAAATACCCAGACCCACCTTTGGAGAGCTTACGTTCTGCTGGGGAAGGCAGACACGAATAACTCCCAAAGTAAGCAGCTCATGGGGTGCCAGAAACACCTAGAAACCAGAGGTGGGAGCTCCCAATGGGTACGATAAGAGTCTCCCCAGGGCGGGAATCTTGGGGGACGCCTTGGAGGAGGAGGACCGGTTGGAGGAAGGAGGTGGCAGCAGTGACTCCCTCCCCGGTATTCATAGGCTCTCCTCATGACATAGGTCTGAGTTCTAGTTCTTCCACTTACCACTGGATAATATCGAGTGGGCATTTTCCCTCCTAAAGCCTTGGTTTTCTCCTCTGTAAAGTGGGGACAATAAAAGTCCCTCTTCCTAAGGTTGTCATGAGAATCGAACAAGTTAGTACACATAGAGGGCTTTCCTCCGTGCCTGGCTATAGCAATTGCTCAATAAACAGCTGTTATTACAACCTCGTTTGACCCTTGCAACAACCCTGCCAGAGAAGAGAAATGACCAGGATTATCTTTGCTTTACAGATGAGATGAAGGAAGCTCAGAGAGGGCCAGAAACTTGCTTAAAGCACACAGCTAGGAAGTGCCTGGGCGTGCAACGTATGCTGGGCGTGCCTTTAACCAGAGCCTGTCTGGGGTTAGGATTTGTATCGTCAGACCTGGAGGCTCGCTGCTCTCTCTGGCTTGACCACATCTTGCACTCTCTCGATGCCTGGCCTTTGAGATCCCACCTGTTTTCTTATTGTGGCAAAATATACAGAAAAGTGTTTACTATTTAAACCATTTTTTTTAAAAGATTTATTTATTTGAAAGACAGAGGTCACAAGTAGGCAGAGGCAGACAGAGAGAGAGCAGGAAACAGGCTCCCCGCCGAGCAGAGAGCCCGATGCGGGGCTCGATCCCAGGACCCTGAAATCATGACCCGAGCTGAAGGCAGGGGCTTTAACCCACTGAGCCACCCAGGTGCCCCTATTTAAACCATTTTTAATGGTATGGCGTAGTAGCACTAATTACAGTCATCTGTTCTGTGATCTTCTCCACCGGTCGTCTCCAGAACGGTTACCGTCCTCCCACACTGGAACTCTGTGCTCATTAAACACTCGGTCCATCCCTCCCCTCCCCCAGCCCCTGGCAACCACTAGTCCACCTTCTGTCTCTATGAATCTGATGACTCCAGGGACCTTGTGTACGTGGAATCATATGCTATTTGTCCTTTTCTTGTCTGGTTTATTTCACTCAGTGTAAAGCCCTTGGGTTTCCTCCATGTTGTAGCAGGTGTCAGAATTTTCTTCTTTCTTCAAGGTGAATAATATTCCTTTGTGTGTATATTTCACATTTTATTTATTGGTTCATTCACGGATGGACACTTTGGTTGCTGGCAGCTTTGGGCTCCTGAATACTGCCATGAAGGTGGGTGTCCAGTGTCTGCTGGGGTCTCTGCTTGCATGAGACCCCGCGGCTGCCATGACTCAGGGACCACCCAAGGGCTTTGCCGGGATCCAGAGTTCCCAATGATCCAGGGCCAGACCCCCACCTAGCCCACAGTGCACTGGCCATCTTGCTGTCCCATCAGCTCCACGCTCTTGCTGTCAGTTTCTCTCCTTCCGGCCTGCCCTTCACCATCTCCATGGTCCAAGCCCACCCATTCCCCAAGGCCCATCTCGAATTACCCAGCCCTTCGGGAAGCACTCTCTACCCTCCCTCCGTGGCCTTCTCCTACCCCTGTAGCACCCGACCCCCCCATCTGCCCCATGCTCGAGTCTCTTATTACTTTAAACCTTAGATTATTGCTATCGGTGTCTGGTCTCACCTACACCCACCCTTCCAGAGTTGGGAATTTCCTTTCAATATGGTGGACATAATGTCCCCTTGAAGAAAAGCAAAAGTGAGAGTCCCCTTCCAAACTGCGTCCAGCTTAGGTAACCCCTGAATCTTAGCATGTTACTGTGCCCATGTGACCCATTAGAAGCAATGTGGCTTGCTGGGTCTTGTCACACTGTCTTTTCAAGCTAGAAAAGGCACTGAGGCCACAGTTGCGTACTCCTCTTCTGAGTGGGCCTCAGAACTGAGCAAGCCCTGGGGAGGGACAGGTGGGAGGGCCCAGGGAGCCGGTCCCTCCAGAGTGAAGGGAGGTGGGCAAGAGGAAATGGTGGGTGTGAGAGCACCAGGGACCTCATCTGCCTTATTGATGGGGATCTGAGGTCTGCACCCCCCCAGGAGATGGTCCATGAGGACATCTGATTGAAAGGGGACCAAAAGTCCCATTAGCTCCGTCCTTCCCAGAGGAAATGGGGATGAACAGAGTCAGGGGGACAAGGAACACAGACTCCTCTTTCCCTCCAGCATAGCCCCTGATCCCCAGGTAAGAGACCTCCCATATTTTGGGGGTGGGCAGGGAGGATGCCTCCATTGGAGGGTCCTTGTGACTGGACCCCATGACAGGTCAGGAAGGGTCAGAATGGACATTGAATTCCTTGAATGGCACAGAAACCCCAGCAGACTGTGAATCCTGGAGGGCAGGCCAGGCCTGAGTCGCCGATGCTGTGTGTGGCCTATACGTGGCCTGTGCGTGGCCTATACGTGGCCTGTGCGTGGCCCCTTCCCCACCCTTTCCTCCCGTTTGCTTCCGTCACCCCCACGCACGTGCCAGAGCAGCAGTCTGGATGCCTGGGCTCACATCCGGCCCCTGGCCCTCCCTCGCTGGGAGGCATGTGGCCACTTACTTTAGTCCTCTCCCCTTGGCACCTCAGTGACTCCATCTGCAAACTGGGGGTAGTAAGAGAAGCCCCCTCACGTGACTGTGCTGAAGAGGAACGGTGTCACTACGGTAATATCGTTAGAACAGTGCCAAGCATCTAGCAAGTGCTTAGGAAATACCGGATACTTTTCACTCGAGAAATATATAGCGCTTGCTCAGGGAACCGTGGCCAAATTAATGGGAAGGCTGAGCCCACAGAAGGAGCTTGTGTTCAAAGTTAGCAGGTGCCCGGGTTGCCTTGAGAGAGCTGCTTCGCCCCCGGGAGTCTCCGCGTCTCCTCTGCGACACGAGGAACATGACTTCCATTGCTCTCACTGCAAGGCTGCCACGGGCATTACTGGGGGGCTTGGGGTGCAGGCACAGGGGGAAGCAGGGCACGTGGCCCCTGTCTCAGCCATGGTCTCCCCAGCATAAGGGGCTTCTGAGAAGCCCTCTCGGGGCCCCCCCACCCAATTTCTGTAGCTGCATGGCTCTGGGCAGTTGCTGGGACACACCGGTGGGGGTTGGCACCCACTGGGAAAGGGGCTGGTGGGAGAAGCATCCCAACTTCATTCCCACCAGCTCCCACAGGAACTGGGGCTGTAGGTGGCTTTCCAGAAACTGGCCTGACCTGGTGGGACAGAGAGGAAGCAAAGCTTGTGGGCTGGCCTCTGGGACCAGCCTAGCCCATGGGGTCTGCTGTTCTTGGGAGCCAGGCCGGGGCACCAGCTGCTCCAAGAGAGGGACCCGGCTTGGGATCCTAGAGGCTGGGTGCTCCCCAGTCTCTGTTCACGCTGCCTCGGCCTCCTCCTCCCCACCTCCTTGGGGTGCTGGCATCTTCACCTCTAGCAGGCGCTATCCCGCCTGCCTTGTGGGGCTGTGGGCTGGCTCTTTGTGAGGGCGCTCATCGGGGAGTGTCCCAAAGCCGGACCCATCTAAGGGTACCAGGTCTCGTCAGTGGGTAACTCACTCAGGGTCCCCCACAGACGTCAGCAAGAGGCAGAGCGGTCTGAACCTAGAGACGTCTCTGGAGCAGAAAGCACATGCTGGCTGGCCGTCCTCTGCACCCCCTCCCGCCCCCCAGGCAGCCTGCGTGCCAGCCCGAAGCCAGTGAGGCTGTCTCAGCCTCAGTTTCCCTGTTGTGAGGGCAATGGCAGTCAGCCGTACTACAGGAGAGGCGGGGTGGGGAGTTGTTTTGTTTTCTAATTTCTAAATGTTCACAACTTTCTTGCATGATCCTTCCCAGTCTATGGACGTGGAAGTGGGGGGCTCTTGCCCCAGACCACCCAGCGAAAGACTAGGAGCGTGGAGCTCCCGCCGGAGCTTCAGCACAGGCAGCCGTAGGGCCTCGAGCAGGCGCTTTGGCTCTCAGAGCCGTGTCTGTAACACGGGAGTGGCAGGCACTGCGGAGCGTTGGCAGCAACAATCCTTGTAGGCCTGGCTGAGGCTTGAACCGGGGGCTGCGGGACCCCTCGGCTCTCCTTGCACACCACACCGCCTCTGGCACTCCACAGGGGGCCGGCAGGGTGGTCGCTGGGAGCCTTTGCAGCTCGACTTGGACATTCCCAGGCCTCCTCTAAGCCTCCAGATCCCTTGACGGCCTCTGCCTAATTTCCTCTGGCCGGCTGCCTGATTTTGCTCCCAACCCAGGTCGCAGGCCCCCCGGGGCTGGTTTCGGTGACGTAATGGCTCCCTCCCCCAGCTGTTTCCCAGTGCTCATGTGTATGCGGGGTCTTCTGCCCCAAGGAGGCGGTTCAGACTTCCCAGCACTTGCAACGTCTGGGAAAGGCTAACTGGGGGTGCCCCTCCAGAGCACCCCCCCCTTTGCTTCTCAGCAGGAGGGGGCGGCTCGGTTTTTTTTGTGATAAAAGTTTAATAAATTGAAAGGCACGGTTTTCATTCTGTGGGTAATTAGCCGCTGCCACTGTGCTCCCTCCTAATTGTCTCTCTCACTCCAGACCGGTGGAGATCAATAGGAAACGGCCGCAGCATGGTGAAAGTCACAATTAATTAATTGTCGGGCGTGTATGTGTCTCCATCTCTGTCACATCAAAGGCCCAGGGACAGCAGCTGCCCACGTTTCTGGCTCTGCCAGGCCAGCCCAGCCTAGAGACCCCAGATGCACATGAACGCAAGCCACCGTTCATGCTTCCTGTCTCCCCCTCGGGAAGCAGCAGCATCCTGGAGAAGGGGTCCCCTGAGACCCCAGGCTCAGGGGCCTTCTTTGACAGCCAGCACTTTCCTACCACCCCACCTCGAATGCAGTCTCTGCTCTATCCCTGCCTGGGTATCTGTGTCCTGGTGCCCCCTCACGCCCACCCCCCACCCGCCTCACTCTTGCCTGTCCCCTCCTGTGTGCAGTCTAACCTGGTAGATTTTCTAGACTAAAACTTGGGCAGGATCTAGAAGAGTGTTTAGCTCTGGGGAAGATATGGCCTGGGACACAGAACATTCTGGGATTCTGGGGATGTGTACATTTTTATCTCTGGTGTTTTCAGGGGTATATACATGTATAATAAGAATAAGCCCTTTTGCAGCACGCTTAAGATAGCGTCAGCTGTGACACACGTGTGTGCACATACACACACACTAATGCTCCCTCCCATTCAGTAACAACAACTCGCTTTTATGTGCCAGTGTTAAGATAGGAGGATGATGAGAGACACAGGCAGCCGTGATGAACCCGCCAGTCCTGCCACCATGGGTCTCTCCTAATCTTCCCCACAAGGCTAGGAGATAGGTAGTGTCATCGCCATGCTATAGATGGGGAAACAGAGGCACAGAGAGGGCTTGGAAGGAACTGAGAGAGGAGGAGTGAAGAGGTTGGAGGTTCGGAGGTCGGGGGGGAAGGGCCTGTGGCCACCAGGGGCTTGTGTGCGCCCGCGTGAGCTTTACTTACCGCCGCTCTGTGCCAGCAAAGCCATGTGTCCCATTTCGCAGACAGAAAGCTGAGGCTGGGAGAGATGGCGTCCCACGTCTGAGGTCGCAGGGCCTGGGAGTGATGGGCTGGGTCTGGAACCTGGGTTGTCTCTGAGGAGGGGGAGGGAGGATAGAGGGAAGTGAGGGGGACAGGAGCCCTGAAGCCGGGGGAACAATCAAGGAACCCCAGCAAGATGTGACAGGAAAGATGTGGTGCCGAAGACCTCCGTGGGGGAGAGCATGAGTGCACCTGTAAACACACTCACGCGCATGCGCACGCACACACGCGCACACTCACCTACATGCACGCTTACGCACGCACCTGGGCACACACACGTCCCAACCCTTCTAGCGGGGCTTCCTGCCGCCTGTCTGACGCCGGTGAGCACAGCTTCCCCTCATTTGCAAAGTGAGAGAGGAGTGAGGGTTCTGGAGGTGGGCCGTGGCCAGCTGGCGGCCTGGCACCCGTGGTTAGGGGAGCTTAGTCAGTGGGCTCGGCCTCTCCGGCTCCTCCATCTCAGCCAGGCAGGGACATGTTGGGCTCTCAGCCGCCCACCCTCTGCCCGACACCCACAGCTCTGCACATGAAGCTTGGCTCTGGGAGGGTCAGGTCCCCTTGTCCCAGACCCTGGGCCCCTGCTCTGTGTTCCCGCACGCCCCAGGCAGACCCATCCACCCCCTGGAGCTCAGGGTTGACAAATATTGTAAGAGCATCCTCGCTGGTGGGGAGTGGTGTGCCTGTCCTTCTGTTGGCTGTTTCTCAGTGCCTCCCTGTCATGGCTGGTCGTCAGGGGAGGCCACCTCCTTGCTCCCACCTCCGCTGCTGCCTGTCATTGAGCCTTTGAAGTGGCGCCTGATTTTCCAGTCTGTCTGAAGTTGCTAGCTGCTTATGCAGCAGCTGGTCCAGAAAGTACCCCCGCCGGGCCTTTCCACGATGGTGCCGGCCGCCAGGGACTCCGGGAGACAGCCGCTGGGTCTTGGGGTGGGAGGGGGCATGCAGAGGAAGCCCACATGCCATTTCTGTCTTCAGGGTCTTCTAGACTGAGTTTGCTTATTTTTTGTTTAAAAAGATGGGGGAGAAAAGAGTTTTCAAGAACCCCAATGTTTTATTCTCTTCAAAGAAAAAGGAATAAAGATTTTTAAAAAGAGAAAACTAAGGGCCGAAGGTAAAGCTTTTGATTTTCTTTGAACATTTTGACTGCTGTGGTGGCCGTGTGGGGGAAGGTGCTGGCTTGGGAATCCCGTCCTGGATACTAATGGGCTGTGTGACCTTGGGCAAGTCACTTCTCTCTGGTTGTCAGATCCCTAATGAGGGTTTGACTGGTTCCGTCCCACCCCACATTTGGGGACCTTCTCACAGACTGTGCTGTTTGTTTTCCTTGAGACTCACTGCCATGGATCCCCTCCTCCTTTTTGATATGAAAGTCTTCCTGAGCTCAGGAAATCAGAGAGGCCCATGGTGGGGGCCTCTGGGGAAGAGGTGAGCAAGACGATCCCTCAGACGTAGGGCCATAAATCTCCATTTTGAGGATGTCACAGCTGGAGATTAGTAGGGTTAAGTGGCTTGCCCAAGGTCACACAGCAGGAGAGTCTGTGGTAGAAGCAGGAGGGAGTCTGTGTTTTTTAACTCCCCAGTCTCATTAAGCTACAGGAGGAGGTTTCCGGGTACCAGGGCCCATGTTCATGTGGCTTATGTTTTTCAGCTGAGGCTGTCGAGAGTGGAGTTTAAGGGCGAGAGCTTGGGGTCAAACAGAACTTGGTCTTACATCTGCTGCTCTGTTTGTGTGACCTTAGGCAATCCATTTCACATCTCTGAGTCTCGGTTTCCCTAACTGCAAAATGGGGCTATTCCTTAGGGCTCCTTTAGCTGTAGCTGTGAGAGCAAAGGAAAGGCTGCCCACGAAATGCTCGGTGCGGGGCCCGGCACACACGGACCCTAAGTGCCCACAACTATTCTTGCCAGCCTTTAGCGTGGGGCTGGAGATCTATCTGCTTTCTTTGTCAAGCACTTGGAGAAAGAGGGCATACTGGGCCTGTCTCTGGAGCCTGGCTGTCTTGCCCGCCTTTCACGCCACACCCCCTCCCACTAGAGCCCCTTCCTGGGAGAGACAGGCAGCCCATGGCAGGCTGTGCAAGAAATGTCAACCGCATCTCACGGAGAGGCCTCTGCTGGCACTGATGAGACCCCTGGCAGGCGGCGTGGGCAGGGAGCGGCCCAGGGTCTAGCCTCGCTCCCCTGGGGCCTGGCCTTTCTTGGTCTCCCTGTCACAGCTGTGGCTCCAGCCCCAGGAGGCCACCCTGAAGGTTGCCTGGGGCTGGGGAGCCGTCATTCCGGGGATGAGCCTTAGCTGGAGCTGGTGGGTGGGCAGCTGGGCGGGCTCAGCTTCAAGCAAGGGGTGCAGAGGGCAGGTGGCCGGTGAGTATGGGCTCAGGGCTTGGATACAGAATGCACTGGTTTGGAATCCTGATCCTGACTCCACCTCTCACTAGCCGTGAGACCTGGGGCAAGCCAAGTCACCTCTCTAAACTCAGGTTCTTTGACTGAAAATTAGGACCGGATGGACGCTGTCTCCACGGGACTGCTGGAAGACTGGAGAGCCGCCGGCACCTGACACCTGCAGTAGGAGCAGCGTGAGTGGGAGGTGCCAGGAAGGTTGTCATGCTCTTGCTCTCACAGGTGGGCCTGGTGCTCTTTGTTCACTCATTATTCAACAAGGCTTTAGTGCACACTCCTCTAATTTGCCTGCCCGGTCCCAGGCACCGGCGAGACATCAGTGAACACAGAAAAGATCCTGTCCTCATGGAGCTGGCATTCTAGTGGGAGAGGGCATGCCAAATCAGAAGCCCAGAGAGGACAAGGGATGGGGTTAGGGAACAGCAGGAAACAGAGGAAAGAACACGGAACACCTGTGTTCAAATTCCAACTCAGCCACTGACTTGCTGTGTGACTGGAAAAAGCACTTCCCCTCTCTGGGCTTTAGTTTCCACATTTGCAAAATGAGACTAACCATCCAGTCTTGCATCATCAAGAGACGAGTCTCCATCAAGATCAGTCTTGGGAAGGCACTGGAGAGACCAGTGTCCTCTCTCTGCGCAGCTTCCCCACGCTGAGAATCAGGGCTGGGCAACTATCAGAGAACAGGTGGGTACTCAGTCCAGATGCCCCAGCCCAGCAAACCCCAAAGCCATGAACCTGGAAATGGCTGTTCCATTTTCTCAAGTCTGGTCTTTAGGTGGGAACAGGTGCTCTGCATGTCTCCTCCAGCCCTAGGCTCTCCATACTGGGACCCTTCCTTGAAATCCCATTTCTTCTAGTCACCCTGAGGATGGGATTCTGGGGATCCAGACAATTACGCTACTGGAAAAGATCAGTGACATTCATTCATTCTTCATTCATTCATTCGTTATCAATCAGTTGGTCAGTCAACAAACACTCATCCAGCATTTAGCATGTGACAAGCGCATGTTAGGCACAGGAGATTGGGAATGTACCAATTCTTCAGTGAATATCAAACATCTCCTTTGTTTCCGGCTCTGGGCCTGGCACGGAGAACAAAGTGATTAATTGATTGATGTAATGTTTAGAGATGACTGCCGTGTGCTCGAGGCTGAGTGCCAAACAAAGTTTGAGGTCCTACTCTGTGCCAAGGACTCTGATGGGTACCGGGAACAAAGAGCCACTTGGTCCCACCAGCTCCGAAAGGAGCAGCACACACCTGGGAGAACCCTGGCTGGCATTTTGTATGCGGACGTGAAACCCAGTGTCTCCATGTGGCTAATGAATCGTCAGGCTCACAAGAGAAGCGCAAACAGACCCCCTTGTCCATGAATTTGCTAATTGAGCTCCTCAAACTCAGACATTAACCTGCATTACCATAAATACTGCAAAGAACAGCCATTCACAATTGATGCTCGGTGGTAATGGAGAAAATCAGTAGAGGAATAAAGCCGAAATGGAATCATAAAACCTTATTTTCACCATTAATTTGAACCTAGTCTTCCCCAAATACCGTTTGATAAATCTTTCTGTAAGACTTTAGGGCTGGAGAGTGGAGGGTGGGCTGAACTAAGGGAGAGGCTGTGCCACGGAGGCTGAGGGGCTGAGCTGGGGCTGAACAGCTGGGGGAGGGGGTCCTGGCTCACTGGCCGCCTGCTCTGCCTCACTGGGGGCAGCCAGTCCTAGTTCAGGGCCGAGCAAGGTGGCTTTTGGTGAAGAGTGAACCCAGCTCCACGCATGGAGACAAGGGGGGATGGAGAATAACAAGGTGGACAGACAAGCAGACAGACTGGAGGCAGGACAGATGGACCACCAGGTAGACAGAGGAAAACACACAAACTCAAAGACAGATGGACAGCCAGGCTGACCAGTATAAGGATAGTTAACAAACAGACAGACTGACAGACAGTTGTGAAGACAGACAGCAGGTAGACTGAGAAATGGGAGGCCAGTCTGTCCATTGGGAAGACAGAGAGTCTTAATGGGAAAACGCAGAGGAAGACCAACAGAAAGACAGACTGACAGCCAGTCTGACCCACAAGGAGCCTAACAACCGACAGACAGATGGACAGAATCACAGGCAGACAGACACGCTTAGTGATAGTCCAGGAAGCAGATCAAAGGAGAGGCAGGCAGCCAGTCTACCCATTCAGCGGATAGATGGACAGATGGACAGACAGTGAACAGAGACTGAGTTGGGGCAGAGGCTGGGGTCACTGAGCTTCCCTGGGTGTGCTTAGGGGGAGGGGGAAAGAGTGAGGAAAAGGTCTGGTGGACACTTTCACATTGCGTGTCAAGCCCCTTGCGTGAGGGAGACTGGCAGGCGGGGTGCTCCCCTGGGCCCCAGGCTTCCCGGCTTCTTCCCCGCCTTCTCCTCCTCATAGCATAGGCATTGTCTCGCACGCAATGCAGGGAGACTCAGAGCTGCTGCTGACGGCTGCTCCATGGTTGGGGGGTGGGGGCAGCTGCTGGACCCCTCTGTGGGTCACCTGTGTCCAGGTGTCTGTGGGGGGTTCAGACCCAGTGAAAGTTCTTAGCCCTGAGAACATGGGGGTGGGAAGCCTAGGAGGCAGCCTCTGCCTGCCACTCCTCTGCCTCATTTGCACCCTGTAACCCCAGCCATGGCTCTATGTGGTAGGTTCTGTTCTTGTCCCCATTTCACAGAGTAGCCAACAGAGGCTCAGAGAGGGACAGTACTCAGGCCAAGGGCTCTCAGCTTGTGGGTGATGGGATCTTTCCTTCTGGGAGCCAGACTGCCTACAGGAAGCCCACGTGTGCCCTGTTCCCCTGTGGTTGGCTGGTGGTCCCTGCACAGTGAGTCTGTCGGACCCTGGGACTCACCATGGGAAACCCACTAGTCCTTAGGTGCCAGACCCATCGTCCAGCATCAGCTTTTCCAACGACCGAGATGCCGGTGTCCTTCCGAGGGACTCCCACCTGTCTCGTTAGCTGCAAAGTCAGGCCAGGCAAATTCCCAATAACTGGGGCCTGGTCCAACAGAATCTCTGTTGCTTGTGCGCGCCCCCCCCCAACCCCTGGGAAATGGCTGGTGGATAGAAACTGGGGGCTTCCCTAAGGTGTGCCCTGCTCCTCCATGAAAGGGCCTCAACTCCGACCATCTTGATTTTCACCCATGTCCTTTTTTTGGTCATTAGCGCTCAGGATGGGAAATGCTTCCATTCATCAACACAATGATAGTAGTTACAGCACAGTAGGAATATCATTACTATGAGTACTACTAACAGCAGCAATATTACTATGAGTACTACAAGCAGCAGTGTTACTATGACTAGAAGTAGCAGCAGTAGCATTACTACTAGCAACAGTATTGCTATGACTACTAGTAGCAGCAGTAGCATTATTACCAGTACTACTATCAGCAGCAATATTATTACTGCTATTACTAGCAGCAGTATTGCTACTAACACTACTAGCAGCAGTGGTATAGCAGCAGTAGCATTACCATGAGTACTACAAGCTGCAGTATTTCTATGACAGCAGCAGTATTACTACTAGTGCTACTAGCAAGAGCATTGCTACTAGTACTATTAGCAGCAATAGTATTACTACAACTATTAGCAGCAGCAGCATTACTATTACTAGCAGCAGCATTACTACCAGCACTACTAGCCATAGTAGCATTACTGAGTACTATAAGCAGCAGTATTACTATGACAGCAGCAGTGTTACTACTAGCACTACTAGCAGCAGCAGTATTGCTACTAGTACTAGTAACATTACTATGGCTAGCAGTAGTGGCGGGAGCAGTGTTACTACTATCACCACTCCAGCAGCAGTAGTAACAGTAATGACCATTTGTTGGGTGTTAACCAAGAGAAGATAAACGATGCGGCAAGCCCTTGATAGAAGACCTCACCTCCCAATAGCTCTGGGAGGCAGGCATCTCCCTCATTGTGCTGGAGGAGAAACCAAAGCTTATACAGCTTCTCTAAGGTCTCAGGGAAAGAGGCAGAGCCAGGATCTAGACTCTGGTCTGATCCAAAGTCTGGCCTTGTTTTGCTGCCCCAGGCTGTCTGGGAGATGCAGCTGGAGGTCGCTGGAGCTTCCGAGAGCTGTGGCTGGGCTGTGGGGAGCACAGAAGGAGGGGAAGGTGATGGCAGATGGTGGGGCAGGGCGGGTTGGAGAACATGCAGAGCTGGGAGGCCTTGGTGATTTGCAGGCAGCTTCCTCCATGGCCCTGGGTTGCTGCGGGTGAGAAATACTGTCCCATCCCTCATGAAAGAAACATCAGTGTTAATCAGATCAGGCCCCACACTCTGGGCTGGGTGCCTCATCCATTTTTAATTTATTTCTTCCTTAAAACTCAACCCAAGGGGAGGAGGAGGGGAAGGAGCTGAGAGAAGACTGTGGGAGATATGAGGGAGAAGGTAGGAACTCTATGCCTTCTAGATTGGTCAGGTTAACAGCACACGGAATCACATGCCTGGATATCTTTTCAGTCCAATTACTTGCCAGCCACGTGACCATGAACATTGCCTCCCCTCTCTAGGCCTCAGTTTTCTTATCTGTAACATGGGGCTAATGATATATATGACCCTGCATTGTGGCAGGCGTGTGATAGGTGTTCAATAAATAGTAACCATTGTGGCTAAGAGCTGGTCTGCTGTCATGAAGAACCTGGAAAAATGGAATATTTTGCCTTTCTCACTTTTGGGAAGCTCCTCTCTTCCTGAAGTCTCCAGTGTCTGGTTCCAGGAAGAGCTAGCCTGAGTCTCTTTCCCAGACAGTCCTTCCAGGATCTGAAGACAGTGACTGGTAACACTCCTCTTGCTCTGACTCCCAGATCACATCCACCATGGTATACTCTCATGGACACACTCAAGGTCTTGTTTGTTTGTTTGTTTTCCTTCAGCTCAGTCCAGCAAATATCACTGAACCAGGGCCTGGGCTGCATCAGCCATACCCAGCCTTCGAGAAGCTCCATGAGTAGCGTTCAGGCAAGAAAAGAGGCAAGACTCTAGACGGGGCAGACCAGCATGGTGCATGGCAGGAAAATCACCTCCCCTGACCGTGACTCTATGCTTCCAAAAATTCAGCTTCGGGCCCTCCCAAAGTTCAGAGGTGGCCCCATATCAGGCCTTGGAGGCAGATGCCCGCTGTGAAGTTTCAGCACCAAGGACAGCACCACACCATGGGAGGGGACAATACTTTCCCCCTGGATTTGAGGCTCAAGGAAGTCTGTGCAACAGGACTACTTGTCCTTGAAGAGCTGATTATACACTGACAGTGTCATCTGGTCACAGGGTGGAAGTGTTGAATGATTGTTGGATGAAAAATTGGTTGTCTTCATTTCAGACAGGACAAGGGGTGAAATAATGAAGCAAAAACTCAGAACATTAAGGGACCTTGGGGGAAAGAAATTTGGACCTGAAATTGAAGGTAAAAGTCTTGTCTGAACCTCAGTTTCTCCAGCTGTGAAAGGATAGGAAGAAGAATGAACACACACACACACACACACACACACACACACACACACACATAATCCTTCTGAGGCTGAGCCTTTTTATTTAAAATTTTATTTATTTATTTGACAGAGAAAGAGAGCGAGCGAGTACACACAAACAGCAGGCAAAGTGAGAGGGAGAAGCAGGTTCCCTGCTCCACGGAAGAGGGAGCCCGAAGTGAGGCTTGATCCCAGAACCCTGGGATCATGACCTGAACCAAAGGCAGATGCTTAACCCACTGAGCCACCCAGGCACCCCAAGTCTAGTTTCTTGAGGATAGAGCCAGAAGTGTCTGCCTGGCCTGGGAGGGATGCTGGGAGGCTCTCAGGGTTAAGCAGGACTCTGGGGCTTTGCTCTGCACCTGCACCTGGACATTGAAAGTTCCATATTCAGAATATCGCCTTGAGGATCCTTACACTGAGGCAAAATGACTCCTATTTTGAGCATCTTGACAGACATTCAGTTCTGTCACTGGGAGAGAGATGGGAGGAGGGAGGAAATCAGAGGTGACCATCTGGGCTTGGCACACACACACATACACACATGCTCCTACCTGCCTCTACACACAGGCGCACCATTCATCTACTCAGTCACACACTGGCTCATGTTGCAGTTATGGAAATGCTTATGCACTTAGCCCACACAGGTACAATCGTAGATACAAAAATATGCCTACACCAATCACACATTTTTGTGTTTTATGTATGTTAGCCACTGAACTCTACATAGAAAAACACATCAGTAATGTCAGCCACCCTCACCTTCATGGCATAAGCTTACCCATCACACAGACACATGAGCATAAAGATCAGACACCAACAGTCATGCACACACTTGGATATAATGTCACATGTCCCCTTTTGTATAGTCTCAAGCCACCAAACGCAGAAAAATGTCCACACAACCGCTTGTTGTCATCCACTTACATTGAAGCCCAAATCTGCAGTAATGGACCCTACCCTACTACTCCATTACTCATCCCTTCTGGCAAGTGAGTCTTGGATGCTTTCCCCTAGGAGCAACTGTCCAGAGGACAGATACAGGTGTGAACTGCTGGGTGATTCCTGAATTTCAGAGAGCCGACGTCCTTAACCATTGCCTTCAGGACACCCTACCATTAGTCCTCCCCAGGGAGTCAGGCTGACTTGCATTCAAATCCTGATCCACCACTCACAAGCTGTGCAACATGTAGCATGTACATAACCTCTCAGTGCCTCTGTTTCCTTACTAATGAAAAGGAGATAGCAATAGTAACACTCTCATAAGGTTGCTGTGAGGACTGGAAATAGTAATGCACGGAGAGCACTTGTCACTGTGTCTGGTACACAACAAAAGTGCAGCAAATAGTGATTCGTTATTATTAATAACAGTTAGCCACCCACATAGGCTCCCATTACATGCCACAGAGACAGACCTTTCTTCACAATCTCTTTTACAGGAATATATGTTTGTGTTGGGGGGGGTTTACATTACATTACATTACATTAATTACATTCAGCATCCAAGAAGAATGTCAGCATAGGGAAGGAGGGGGCTGCATCTGGACTCTTCTCCCCTTACTGCCCTGTTCTCAGCCCTTGGGTCACCTTGGCCATGCCTCCTCTTGATCTTTTCTCCTGGTGGTTCCAGATGCCTTCCCCCACATCTCTGCATTTACCCAAGGTCCCCATGCCCCCATCTCCTTCCCTTGGGTTCCTACCATATCAAAGCAGAAAGACGGCTTTCTGGTTTATTTTAGTTATTTTAGATTTGATACTGGACCCCTCACTTTTGGTATTCAGAGAGAAGCTCTTGCGCTAATCTCTCCACTCTAAATGCTCATCACATTTCTCTTAAAGCCACAGGAGCTCCCCCTGTTCCTATCTTTTATTCATCACCTTCCACCAGCCCCAACCAGGAGACATGGAAATGCAAACTCTCCAAGGACTGTGAATTTCATACCAGCAGCTGACCCTTCCCCAGCAGCCTAGGGCTGGGGAGATTGAGATGTTCCTAACGAGGCACCTGGGCAATGGGGATGGAATGTGAGAAGTGGTGGCCCATGGACCCAGGTCATCATCCCCTGGGTGAAGTGAGAGATAGAGGAACCACACTGAGGGGACTGTCCTGGGTTCTGGGGCTCTCCACCCCTTCCCACTTCTAAAACCTCACCCACAGTCACCAACAGCCTTGCCCTTACAACATCCCAGAGACACCTAGCAACATTCCTCCTGCTATAGTGACCAATACCAGGCTCTGTCCCTCTGTCTTGCCTTCATAAAATCCTCTAAACCTCAGGACAACCCTGTGCAGTGCGTTTAAGTACTGACCTCATGTTGTAGGTGATGAGTGATGAAATGAGGCTCAAAGAAGCAACTGACATGCTGTGTTCTAAGTCACATGGAAGAGAAGGAGGAAGAAATGGACCTCACAACGGGGCAGATATCCAGGGCCCCAGGAAGGATTATTTGCCTGTTCCTTTATTAGTCACTGAATCCTTACCACAAACCAGACCTGGGCTGGGCATTGAGGTTCTTGTGCTAAATAGGGACAGTTTTGTCTTTAATCAGTCCACAGTGAAGGTGGGAGATCTATCACAGTGCAATGTAAGTGCTTTAATGAGGAAGCCTGGTCTGGGGGATCTCAAAGAAGGGAGAAACCCAAACCTAAATGAGGGAGAGGCCCCAGAGAAAGAGAGCTGAAGCATGAGTCGGAATTACACAGGGTTTGGAAGGGAGAGGAAGAACATTCCTTCAGTGGGAAAGGCACATGACTCAGTCACAGGAGAGGGTCAAGAGTATTTATGGGTCTGCAGGTACTTCTTCTAGGCTGGACATTCCTCTGTGGGTTTGCTGAGGAGTAAGAGCAGGGGATGAGGTTAGAGACATGGGTGGCACCAGGTTAGAAAGTTTCACTTGGTATCTTGGACTACCTCTTTCCATGCTTCCTCCAACCCCCAACCATATTATCTATTCTTCTCTCCCAGGGAGTCCCCTCATAGGGGTGGGAAGGTTTGGCTGGTTTTGCCCACACCAGGGGCTCAGAGAATTGTTCTTCCGGGGCTTTTGTGTTTTCTCGGGGAACTCCAAAGACAGGGAGCCTTGCTTCAAAGAGATGAGATCCTAATGGTGAAAATCTAGGCATTGTGTTTGATTGAAAGCTAAGGCATCCATCTGCCTGAGGATTTCCTGTTGTTCCTCAAATCACTCCTCTGGGAGTTTGTTTCCTTTCTGTAGGGGGTGCCTAGAGGGGCATTCAAGAGACAGGTGGTAGAAGAGTGTGGTGGAAGACCTGCATTGTGGGGTGGGGTGAGGTGGGAACTTTCTTTAAATACTAACTATAGGAAATTAGGTGGAGAATTTCATACTCAGACTGTGCCTCTGATGCTCTGTGAAACTGGGTGAGCCCTTTTCCGTCTCTGGGTAAGGCCGGATTTCTTTATTTAAGAAAAATGAAGCATGTGGAGAACAACCAATCTGATTTCCCTTAAAGTCCTCTAATTCTATAATAAAAGCAAAGGAGGTACTCTTGGGTGGCTCAGTCATTTGGGCATTTGACTCTTGATTTGGGCTCAGGTCACAATCTCAGGGTTGTGGGAATGAGCCTGGTGTTGGGCTCCATGTGAGCACAGAGTCCACTTGGGATTCTCTCTCTCCCTCTCCCTGTGCCCCTCACACCTATCTCTCTCTCTCTCTCTCTCTAATAACTAACTAATTAATTAATTTAAAAAGTCTTTTTTAAAAAAGAGCCAAGGGACTTATGCCAGCATTTTATGATCCTGTGATTTGGCTTTCTCTGTTTTTTTCTAGTCCATGAGCATCTTGAGGGCAAGAATTATCTTTATTTACTCTAGAATTCATATCTCTAGCCAAGCACAGAGTCTGTCACAGAACAGGTGCTCAGAAGATATACATTCATTCATTCCACAAATATCTGTTGCACACGAGTGAGGGCCATCACTGTATTGTGTGCTGTGGGTAGAGCATTGAGTAAATTAGATGCAGCACCTGCTTTTTCAGACCATATTGAATTATAGGAGCAGAAAATAAACAAACAAATAAATGATAGATAAATCTATCTGGTTGTAAATGCTACAAATACAATAATATTGGGTAACATGGTAGAGAGTGACTCAGATGGGAGGTGGTCACATTTGGGCTGAACCTTTTGCAGACATGAAAGAAGAGCATCCCAGGCAGAGGGAAGAACTACTGCCAAAGCCTGGCACATTCAAGAAATAAAAGGACAGGCATGAGTGAGGGAGAGGATGGTTGGAGGCAGGTCAGAGAGGCCAGCAGGAGCTGATCATGTGGGATGTTGTAGGTCAGGTGAGGATTTTAGATGTTATTACAAACTTGATAGGACACTGTTGGAGGGTTATAATTAGGAAAGTGGCATGTTCTGGTTTTAAAAAGATCCCGTCAGCCGCTTGCAGAGAATGCATTGGTGGGGGGAGTGAGAGAGGAAGCAGGGAGACCAGTGAGCAGGCTCCTGCAGGTGGGGGCAGGGCAGGTGGAGATAAATGGTTACATTTGGGACATAGTTTGAAGAGAGAGCTGACAAGACCAGCTAATTTGTTGCACACCAGCTCCCCGCCATTGGGATTCAGCACCACGGACAGCGCAAGCCTCACCCACAGAAAAGCTGACCCTGATTCAAAGGAGACACTGAGCTTCCTGAGGGCAGCTCTCGGAACTCCTTCCTCCCTTGTGGTTTTTGTTTGTTTGTTTCTGGGTTGTTGTTGTTTTTTTTTTTTTTTTTTAAGATTCCATCCATTTATTTGTCAGACAGAGATCACAAGTAAGCAGAGAGGCAGGCAGAGAGAGAGAGAAGCAGGGTCCCCGCTGAGCAGAGAGCCCGACTTGGGGCCCGACTCCAGGACCCTGAGACCATGACCTGAGCCGAAGACAGAGGCGTAACCCACTGAGCCACCCAGGCACCCCCTTCCCTTGTGGCTTTTACACATCTTTATTTTTAATTATAAAACATTTCAATATACAGAAAACCCATAAAGTAACAGGCACGGGTGTGCCCCCCAAGATTAAATGTGTGTTAACATTTTCCCGTATTTGCCTCAAAACCCTCTCTTTTTAAAAAGGAAAACCAAAGAATCAACCCAGCTCAATACCCCTTGCCCTGCTTCCTCAGAACTCACTGAGCTGAAGCTGGTGTTTTTCTGTCTCAGGCATGTTTTTTTATTGTCATTATCGAGTTAGGCATCCAAAACCTGTAATTCTATTGTGACATATATTTTTAATGTTTACATAAATGGTATAATACTGTACATATTCCTTTGTCATTTATTTTTTCATCCCACATATGTCATGGAGACTTATGCGTATTGCTACATGTTGATCTAGTGTGTTCATTTTAGCTGTGATAGATGATTTCTTTGTACTTATAAAGCAGCTTATTTTCCTGTTCTCCTGCTGAGAGCAGTTAGGCTGCTCCTCATTTTTCTATTACATGCTAAGGTGCAGTGAATATCCTTAGACATGTATCCTTTTGCATGTGAGCTGAGTTTCCCTGGGATGGGTAGAAAACACTGCCAGTGACCTGCCCAGTTTCCTTTGACCTCCAGATGCACTCATCCCATAGCTGCCATAAGGGTTGGCTGTTAAGAGCCCATAGTTGTTCCCTTCCTGGGAAACTCCTCACCCAAGAAGGTACACTATACACCATCACCCACTCAACCCCAATAGGGCAGGCCGCCTGTAGGCAATCAATGACTGACAAGGGTACAAGTCTGGCCCCCTCACTTCAAGGCAGATGAACTCTGTGGTGCTATTAATACTCCAGAGCTCCCCGTGGCATCAGATTGAAGCTAATCTCCAACAAGAACATATCGTTGCCTAGCATTCCCTCCCACCCTATCTGCCTTCCCCTCTCTCTTTCACCTGGGAGCTCTTCCTCAAGAAATCACCTGCATGAGAATCTCAGCCACTACTAAGGGAACTTAATCTAAGACAAACACACGCTAAGGTGGGGCTGCTTGGTCTTAGATTTGCTCATCTTAAAATTTACGAAGTGTTTCCAAATTGCTCTCCAAGGTAGTTGCACCAATTTACATTCCCACTCGTGCTTTATAAACATTCCTATTCCCCCAACACCTTCATCAATGCTGGCATTACAGACTACGTTTCCCAATCAAATTGGTGTAATACCTATCTCGTTATTGTTTTAATTTGCATTTCCATGTTTACTAGTGATGTTGAGAATCTCTTTTATAACTTCATTGGCCATTCAAATTTCTTCTCCTGTTATTTGTCTGTTTGCCTCTTTTGCCCACTTTCCTATGCTTTGAAATGTTTGGGTAAATGGATTCTTTGAAATTAAAAAAAAATTTATTTTGGAAACTAAATCTCTCTTGGTTGGTTATACAGCTTGCAAACACTCCCCCAGCCATGGTTCTAACAAATCTATTTCTTTCTTTTTTTTTTTTTTTTTGCCATCCACAAGTTTTTTAATTTGATTGAAATGAGGTTTATCATTATTTTCCTTTACCATTTGTGCTGTTTTGTGTCTTGCTTATTTTCTGCTCTAAGGTCATAAAGTTATCTTCCAGTTTTCTTTTTAAAGTTCTATAGTCTGCTTTTTACATTTAAACCTTAATCAACCTGGAATTTATTTTGCGAGTGGTATGAGCTGGGATCCAATTTTATCTTTATCTATGTGGGTATTTAGTTGTCCTAACATCACCCATTAACTAGACCACCCTCTGCCCTTTGTCATGTTTCAAACTCTCATATATATTTGGATCTATCCCTAGACATTATTATCCCGTTCTTTTTATGTTTCTGTATTCCCAGAACCAAATAAAACTATCTTAATTATTAGAGCTGTAGAATAATTATGGGCATCGGGTAGGGTGAGGTTCCCTTCCTCTTCCTCTTTTTTCTTCTTAAAAATTATCTTGGCGGGGCGCCTGGGTGGCTCAGTGGGTTAAAGCCTCTGCCTTCGGCTCAGGTCATGATCTCAGGGTCCTGGGATCGAGCCCCGCATCGGGCTCTCTGCTCAGCGGGGAGCCTGCTTCCCCCTCTCTCTCTGCCTGCTCTCTGCCTACTTGTGATCTCTCTCTCTGTCAAATAAATAAATAAATAAAAGTTATCTTGGCTATTCTAGGTTATTATTCCATAAACATTTTGGGATTACCTTGTCAAGTTACAGAGAAAACCCCCCTGCTAATTTTATAGGAAACACAATGTATAGATTAAATTGAAGGGGACTAGCTGACTTTATGATGGCGAGAGTTCCTAGACAGAAAACCCATCTATTTCTTCTCTGGTTGTTACTCTCCCTCTTCTCTGCATTCATCCTCACTTAAAGGAAACGAACTTCCAAATCCTTCTCCTTGTTCAGTGCCCAACTGAATGCTTCCTCCTTCAGAAAGTCCTTGGTGACAGTCCTGACCCTCTAGGCTTTTTCTCCTCTAATTTCCTTTAATCTTTCTGTGTGCCTCATTTCCTGGACACTTAGCACCAGCCCCTTGGGTGCACTCTATACCTCTACCCAGCTTTGGCCTCTGGAGGGTCTGCCTTCATCTTTCTATCCCCCAGTGTCACCCAGCACATAGCAGGCGCCCCATAGGCTCTGATGATTCCTTCCCTTGGGGAAGGAAATGTGTAGTAGCAGGTTCTATCTCATAGGAAATGGCTAGTCCCACGCAGGGAGGTCTGGAGCAGAGTTTAGTTTTAGGAGAAACAGCTTGAAATCAGAAATCACTTCCAGGTTTACACGGTCATTCTGCCAGTTGGGACACTGGCCTCTCTGAGTGTGCTTGTGCCCAGCTGTAAGTTGGAGACAATATTACCAATCTCCTTGGGCTGCTGGGATTATTAGTGAGACAATGGAGGAAACACAGTAAAATGTTTTCTCCCTGGTCTAGATCTCCAATCTGGGGGACGTGCAGGAATGAAGATTCTTGGGGGGTGGCTGGAGATCATTTGCTTGCTCATCAATAGGATCCCCAGGGGCATCTTCCCCAAATGGACATAGTCAGGCTCTGCTCTGCCTGCAACACCACTGCCCTGGCTCCTGCTGCTCTCCCCTCTCCCCTGGAACAGAGATGGGTCCTCAGCCCCTGATGCCACAACTGCAGGTGCTTGCATCCCTTCCCTGCTCATAGCACCCAGGTCTCTCAATGATCTATTAGTCCCAAGGAAGCTGTTCCAATAATGCTGCTTCCATGTGTTCCTCCTCTGGAGGATGTCTTTCTTCCACAAGAGCCCTTGAGGCAAAGGCAGTGCCCACTTGCAAGCAATCATCCTCCCATGTTAAGCACCATCTGCATGTCTTGAGAGACAAAATGTGGGACCTGCGGGCGTGCTTCCTAGCACAGCATGGGCTTTGGAGTTGGAAAAACCAGGGTTCTGGCTCAGCACCCTGCAAACATGACTTTAGGGAAGTTGACCTCTGTGAGACTCAGCCTCCCCATATATAAAATGGGTGCATGAATCCTACATCCCGAGATAGATGAGAAAACCAGAGCAAAAAAAAAAAAAAAAAAAAAATGTATGGGATACATACAGTAGGTGCATAGCAGAAGGCTGTTCTTTCTTACCAGGTGATGTTGAGGTTGAAAGGATGGGGAAAAAAATGGGGGACACAGGCAAAGATGAGGCAGAATTTATTCTCATTGTGGGCAAGTTCAAGACTCAGGATGAAGACCACAGAGAAGCAGATCCCTGGGGCCCCAAGGGCACCTCACGCCCGGGGCAGGGGCCACACTTTGGCAAGTGCCGGACCCACCGTGTCCACCCTGACCATGAGGATCAGAGCCCAGGAACTGGGTGAGAGTGGGGTGGGGGTGGGAGGAAGACAGGGTCCTCCCCGGATCGTGTCCTGACCATGTTTCCGACTTCCATAGGAAGGAAGAACAGCTCGGCTATATAGTAATATAATATATAGAGGTGTAGAGAGCTGGCCGCGGCACCTAGGCGGGGCTGAGACTCCCCAAATTATTGCAGGAGGAAGGGGGGCTCAGTGCTGGCGTCTCTGCGGGACAGCTGTGCTGGCTCGGGGAGGGCTGGGCCGGTGGGGGGGGCGGGGAGAGCTGGGCTTGCCCCTCCCTCTGGGGCCGGCAGGGGGTGCAAGGCATCCTGCCCAGTGGTTCCTTGGGGCCCTGCCTGCCAAGCTTCCCCTGGGATGGTGCTTTCTCACCCTGGGTGCTTTTTATGTGCTTTGAAGACCATTTTTGCATTGTCAGGAGTGAGGAAAAAATATTCTGGCATGGTAGAAAAAAGATATTTACATACCCTGGTGGGCCGTAAAGGGGAGGGTCAGTCTCGGGGTGGGGGAGCTTCCAAAGCCCCCTCTCACCCACAGCTGTCAGTGTGGGATGGTGTGGGGTGAAAGAGCCCTGGGCTGGGAGGCAGGCGGCCTCAGCTCTGAAACTTGGTTGCTGTGTGACCTTGGACAGGGCACATGCCCTCTCTGGGCCTTGGTCTCCCCAGGTGGTACAGGAGGTGGGGTGGACATGGGGCTGAAAAGCTGTGATCTTATGGTCCCTGATCTTAGGATTGAGGAGGGAGGGGTGCAGGCCAGGGCTGGGCAGTGAGAGGTTGGCATAGGGCTTCCAAGGGAGGAGCCCTGGGCCATGGAGGGGTATGGGAACCCAGAGGGAAGTTCAAGAGCCTGGCCCCTGACCAGGCAGCCAAGTCCAGCTGAGGGCATCTCGTGTACTCTACAGCGATGTCTACACAGTAGGCGGCCAGAGGGGCTGGCCGGGAACCCTGTTTTCCTGTGGAAGCAGCGGTGGGAGCCTGCTGGAGGCCGCAGGTGGCCCCCCACCTGCTGGAGGGAGGGCGCAGACCTGAGATAGAGCCGGGGGAGGGCTCACCCTGGCAGAGACGAGGGCGGGCCTGGTGCTGGTGTGGTTCCGAAGTGACCCCTGATTCCAGCCTCCAGGTGTCAGGGGAGGTGGGTATGAGCCTCTCCCTAGTCCCTGCGGGGACTGGGGCTCGGGCCCATCCGCAGTGGGCAGCGTCACACCAAGTTCTGTGCGCACAGGCCTGTGACACGCGTCCTCATTCACGACACGCCAGCCACGGTCACAAACATGGGCCCCCCGCCCTAATGGAAAAGCATGCACACCGTAAGCACACGTCCGTGCTCAGACCTGATGGCTGGACACACACATGTGATCACAAATGTTCACCAAGGCTCCCACAACCTCATGAAAACACATCCCTACAGCATAGCAGCACACACGCACACGCACACACGCACACGCGGAGGCAGGTGAGTGATGTCTCTGTTGGGCTCCGTGTCACCGAGGACCCAGCCTCGGGGGAAGAGCAGTCCCTCTGCCCTGGGGACAGATGTCCCAGCCATGCTGGGTGCCGAACGCCCCTCCCCAGGCAGCCTGAGCCCCAGTAAGCCCAGGTCCTGCGGGGGAGCTCTTGGCCTCCCTGGCACCTGAGAGGAGGGACAGAGGCTTGGGGGCATGCCTGACCCCTAGCCAACCCTGCAAGTCCTCTGATGGCCAACACGACCCGGGTCTGCTTTCGTTGCTGCCCAGGCCCCACTGGCCTTGGGTCAGAGGTGCCGGCGGGGCCCCTGGGTGCTTGTCAGCTGGGCCCTCATGGTCTGGATGCTTCCCAGGATCTTCTTCTGGTGGCCCATGAGGGTGATGCCCAGGGCACGCACGTCCCTGTGAAGGAAGGGTGGGGCTGCTCTGGTCGGCCTGGGAGGCCAGGAACCACGGAGCCAGGGGCAGACCCATCCCCTGGAGATTTCCCCCCCCCCCCCCTCCACCCCCCCACCTCGGTGGCCCTGCCTCCAGTCCCCACCCACACGGGCACCACCCGACCCTTCACTCACTGAGCATCCATTCGTAGCACCATGCCCAGCGAGGAGTAGCCGCCGGCAGCGAAGTGGTCTCGGTAGCGGCCCATGCGGATGGAGTCCAGCCAGTCCCCCACGGTGAGGCCACCGCCACCACCCCCACCCCCGCGGAGGTCAAAGCAGCTCTGGGCAAAGGCAGGGGGCGGGCACCTGAGGCACAGGGGCCCTTGGTAAGTGGCCTGCCAGGGTCTCTGTCTTCCTTGGGGACCCAGGCAACAGCCACCCTCAGCCTCCATGCAGGCTCACTAGTGAGCAAAGGGTCTGACAAGGTAGCCCCCAGGCCTGAAAGGAGAGGGCGGAGGAAATCTCAGGCAGGGCGGGGGTCCAGGCAGGACAGCTGTCAGGGGCCCAGGTAAGGCAGTGATGAGGGGCCCAGGAAGCTCAGGGCTCAGGGGCGCAGACAGGACACGGGTGGGGAGCCCAGGTAGGACAGCAGTCAGGGGCCCAGGTAAGCCAGGAGTTGGGGGTCCAGACTTGACAGGGGTCAGGGGCCCAGGAAGCTCAGGGGTCAGGGGCCTAGGCAGGTCGGGGCTTTAGGAGTCAGCTCGGTGTGGTCTGGACGTCAGGGCTGACCCTAAGTCTGGGCCTTATCTGGGGGAATACCGGGAGGGCAGCTGGGTTTGGGCAGAGCTGGGGTGGGCGCCAGGCACCTGTTAACAGTGGTAGTAGCCCTGAGACTCTCAGGGCTCCGGATGAGGGCATCAAGGACACTGACAATCTGGGAGAAGCGAGGCCGCTGGGCCCTGTCCTTGTGCCAGCAGTCCAGCATGAGCTGGTGCAGGGCGCGGGGGCAGCCCATGGGTGCGGGCAGGCGGTACCCCTCCTCCACGGAGCTGATGACCTGGGGTGGGGGGAAGGGACAAGCACAGTGCTGGGCTGGAGTCCGCCCCCCTCCCTTCCGCCCAACATCCCCTGCGGCCTCTGCCCAGCCAGGGTCCCGGACTCACATCACGGTTTGTCATGTTCCAGTAGGGCCTCTCCCCGTAGGCCAGCACCTCCCACATGACCACACCGAAGCTCCACACGTCGCTGGCTGAGGAGAAGGTCCGGAAAGCGATGGCCTCCGGGGCTGTCCAGCGGATTGGGATCTTGCCTCCCTGCAAGACATGCGCAAGTGCCCAGGCCTTCTCCCCGGCCCGGGGCAGGGAGCCGAGCGCCGGGGCAGGGCCAGGAGCGTGGCAGCGCAGGACCGGAGGCCCAGCCTTCCCCCTGCCTGGAGCCCCCGTTCCGCTCAGGGGACCCGCACTCCCAGCTGATTTGCAGACTGAGCGGAGGACCCGCGTGATGTGGCTGGAACACAGCAGGTGCTCAGCAAATACCCGTCAACAGGCTGACAAGGGACGCAGCCTGTGGGACTCGGCTTGCTCATTATCTCGCTGCCCTGCCTTCCTTTCTTTCTTGTTTCTTTCTGTTTTTGTCACAAAATCCTTTCTCTAAGTGAAACCTTGTCTGGATGCTCGGTGGTGGGGGGGCCCAAGGGAAGGTTCTCACTGAGGCAAGGTTGGGGGGCCTGAGCCCCGGCCCACTCAGCCTCATGCCTCGAAGGTGGCCCCCAAGGCTTCTCTCGAGAGGCCTGCCTCTCTTCGGAACAGCTTCTGCCGCCATCAGGGTTTAGCTAATCCTTACAGAAGAATGTAGAGTGGATTCGCAATTCAGAGAGACACTGACCCTCCCAAAACCTCCCAGACAGTGAGTGACCGCGGGCCGAGCCCTGGTGTCTCCCCAGGCCACCTGGTATATAGGAAAGGTGGGAACGGGAGCTCCCATTTCCCAGAGGGGGAAACTGAGATGTGGAGAAGAAGTAGGACTTGCCCCGGCTGAAGGCAGCCCCGACATTTCCAACTTCACTGTGTGTGGGAGCCCTCCCTGGTCTCACCGGAAAGCGGGGGGCCCACGCACCGTGGTGGTGTAGGCCGCGCCAGGGTCATCCTCCAGCACCCGGGAGAGCCCGAAGTCGGACACCTTGCACACCAGGTTGCTGTCAACCAGGACGTTGCGGGCAGCCAGGTCTCGGTGGACGTAGCCCAGGTCCGAGAGGTAGCACATGCCGGCGCCCACGCCTCTGAGCATGCCCACCAGCTGCGTGATGGTGAACTGCCCGTCGTGAGTCTGTAGGGGGACACGGCTGGGCTTCAGCAAGGCTCTGCGCCGCGTGCCAAGTGTCTTCACTGCTTATGAAGCATGTTCCTGTCTCAGTCCTTCTCATGGTCTCATTTACGCTCTTAGCGACCCTGAGAGGGAGGTGGGGCTGTGATGACGTCTCACCCATCCTGAGAAGGAGAAACGGAGGCCCAGAGAGGGGAAGCCCAGCGCCGGGAGGCTCAACAGATAAACGGCTCGGGGGAGGAGGCTGGAGGCTAGCTATTTCCCCGACACGCGCCATGCCTCCCAGCGGGCGGGACCCTGGGTCTCCACGGAGGCTCCCCTCCCAGTCTGTGTGAGGAGCAGAGGACCCCGTGCGCGGAGGGCCCTTCCCATTAAGGGGGGCTGCAAGACAATTTGATCGGCTGACCCTTAAGGCTCCTCCCTGTACCCCACGCCCCTTCCCCAGGTCCACAGGGTCCAAGCTCCCGTGGGTGTCTGGAGGCCTGTCCTTATCTCCCAACACCCAGACTGAATTCCCCTCCCCCACACCCACGGGGAAGGTGGCGCGGGACACGCACCCGCAGGAAGGCATCCAGAGAGCCATTCTCCATGTACTCGGTCACGATCATTGCCAGGCGGCCTGGGGAGGGGTAGAGGCACGGGGTGGCTCTTGATCGAGTCTATCGATCAGAGACCCCAGGAACACGGTCCCTCTGTGAGCTGCCAAGAGCTGGGCCGGCACTGAGGGCTCCAGAGAGACTAGGGTTCCCACTGGGGTCCTGGACTCTGGGTCCCCTCCCCACCCAAGTCACCCAGGAACCTGAACCGGGGGGATGGGGGCAGAGCAGGGGCAGAGCACCGTGGTCCAGGGGTGGACCCAGACTTCCGTGCTGGGGCAGGAGGGGCCCTGCAGGGTGAGGCTGCCCCAGCCCGGGACCTACCACGGGTGACAACTCCTTCCAGGCGGATGATATTGGGGTGGTCAAACTGACCCATGATGGACGCCTCACTCAGAAAGTCCTGCCGCTGCCTCTCTGTGTAGCCAGCTTTGAGGGCCTTGATGGCCACGGGCACATCCCGCTGTCCCGGCACCCGCAGCCGCCCATAGCAGACCTCACCGGACTCCCCTGTGGACCCCGAGTGGGGCAGGGAGAGGAGGGCTGTGGGACCCTCCCTTCCACACCTGGACCCCAGCACCACCCTCCCCAACCCTGCCCCACGAAGTGTGTTCTCCAGGACTCCCCTCTTTCCCTGCCCTGGGTGCCCCTCCCCCAGGCACCCCTCTGTGCTGTCCCCACCTTCACAACCCCCAAGGCTCACCAGAGCCGATAATTTTCTCGATGTGGATCCTGGAGGCTTCAATCTCTCGGGTGAAACTGCGGCCCGCCCGCCCTGGCTCCTCGTAATTGTGGGGTTCTGCATAGAACTGGGGCTCCGGGATCTTCCCTGGGGGGTGGTGCAGGGGCAGGAAGACAGGTGGGGGTGCTGAAGGGCCAGGAAAGAAATGCCATGAGTAGGGTGCAGAAGGCTTGCTCTGGCAGCATGCCCTGGGCCTGGGGTAGGTCTGGGATGGGATGCGGAGGGTAGGGAGGGTCCCTGGGAAGCCCCGGGAAGCCCAGGTTGTGGCAGCAAACAGTAGGTGCCCAGTACGTGCTTACCGAGTGAAAATGGGGTCTCTATGGAGGAGCTATGGGGTCTCTAGGGGACTTTGGGGTCTCCAGTGGGTTCTGAGCACATCTGCTGTTTTTGGGGGGGTCACTTCTAGAATCTTTAAGGTCTATCTAAATTGCTCTAGGGTAGAAATGTAGCAAAAACATTTTCATCACAAACGCCAATTCTGATTGAAAGTAGCTCCCTAGAAAACCTCAGTGAGGACGACTCTGAGCTGCACTCAGCTGAGATTCGGTACCAGAAATGATACTAACGTCTACCACGGGCACAGGTGTGAGGTACGGAGGTAGGCTTTCTCCTATGTGCCCCATCTTGTGGGGTCCCTGCAGGGTCCTGGGAAAGCTGTCTGCAGCGTGGGTCCTTATCCAACAGTATATGACACACACCCTCCGAAACTACACAAAATTGTGTGTGAGTGCAGATGCGTGCATTTCCTGGGGAGGAGAGTTTCTAGCATCCCGGGTAGGGCCCGCCAACCTGATAAGGGTGAACAGCGCTCCGCCTCTGAGGTCTGGGTTCTCTGACATCCTACTGTCTACCTCTGGGGCTCTCCTCTTTTCCGCGCGCTGCCCTGCTCCTCCCCACCTGTTCCCTCCCCAGACCAGCACTATCCCCACCCTCCCGGCTGGACCTCCTCTCTGCCCCCATGAGCCTGGGCCCCTGCACTCACCCTGCCCGTTCTGATACTGCATCTTCTCCTCGTCCGAGTCCTGGAAGGCCTTGCTGTAGCCGCAGTGCCTGGGGAGGACAGCTCTAGCCTCAGTCCTGACCCGGGTCGGGGACAGAGCAGAACTCCTCCCTTCTAGCTCCTTCCCTTTCCGGTCAGCTCCTGCCCCTACAGAGCAGAGTCCCCACCCTCAGGCTCTCAACCCAGCTGGACGGTGACTCCTTTGACAGTTACGATTTACAAAATCAAGTGCACCTGGTCTGCACATCAGTCTACACAGCCTAAGCCCCATTTTATATGAAACCACCCTTGGGGGTGCGGACAGGGGCTTCTGGTATCTATGACACTGTGTGACCTTGGCCAGCCCCCTCCCTTCCCTGGGCCCGTGTCTCCATGTGTAAGACGATGCTTCCAGGCCTCGCTGTCTGGACTCCTAAGCCCACACACCCCTCTGGGATGCCGTGGGGGAGAACGGCAACTTCAGTTTTGACAGACCTTGGTTCCTGTCCCAGTTCTGACATCTACTTGGCAGAAGAGTCCTAACCTCTCTGATCCCTAACTAGTTCACCTGCAACGTGACACCAGAATGTCTCCATCACAGCATTAAGGGAGGCGGAGACGGTCACCTGGAGGGAGGCCCGGTGGGCCTGGCCGGTGGGTGGACGTGGTACGGAGACAGGGAGGGAGAGTCTGGATGACAACCGGCTCTGGGGCTTGAGCGACCCCATGAACAGTGGTGCCGTGTTCTGGGAGTGGGGGGCTGCGTGCCGTGTGGCTAAAACACATCGGGGCGGGGGGCAAGAGTGAGCACATGGTCCTCAGGGGAGAGGCCTGTGCTGGTGACAAAATGTCAGCATGACAGCGGGGTTCCTAGCCATGGACCCTGATCAGGTCACTCAGGGAAGATGGACCCAGGTGAAGAGGGAAG